>NC_087447.1:3951893-4254924 GCF_036321535.1 Camelus dromedarius | reverse complement strand
AATCTAGAAACTACTGAGTTAGTTTTGGTCTTTCTGTCCTTGAAAGCCTTGTTTGAATTTTTGTCTATTCCACTAAAGACTGATGGAAATGTGTTATTTCCTACTACTGTTGTGATAGTGTCTGTTTCTCCTTGTACCTTAAACATTTTTTTTTAAATTCCATAGGTTAGATACCAAAATAGCCTTTTTTTTTTTTTTAAACAGAGGTACCAGGGATTGAACCCAGGACCTTGTGCATACTAAGCACAGCTCTACCACTGAGCTCTACCCCTCCCTCCACAAAATAGTCTTAGTTTTAAAGATTCGAATGGTAAAGAAGAAATAAGGTTTTGCTCTGCCCTCACCCTGGGTATCACTGTTTACTGTGTGGCTATATCCTTGAAGGGTTTTCCTGTGCATTTACACATCCATTATTTTAAAATGAAAATATATTACCTCACTGATTCTTCAACAGTGAGTCGTACGTCTTCTCCTTAAATGGTGCTCCCCCACACCTGCTGGTGTCACCTGCATCCTGGCTCTGCTATTACCACTGACGGGGGACCTCCAGGTGGCAGGCACCCAGGGGGATGGTAAGAACTCATCACCCCTTTAAATACTTTAAAGGTAGGCTTCATTAGCCCATTTTATTTAGAAGATACGTGCTCAGAGAAGCTGAGACACTCGCCCAGGTCCCCCCGCCACCCTCGGCAGAGCGGGACTCTCACCTGGGGGTTAGCGGGACTGTAGGCCATCACTTGTCACCAGCATGCCTTCCTGCCTCCACCCAGAGAGTAGACACCTGGCCCTCTCACCTGCTCCCCGGTGTGGCACTCAGTCCTTCAGGGAAGGTGGCTGGCCCCATCCTTGCTCCTGGACTTGGAAGCTCGGCAGCTCCTGTTGGCCCAGGCCCCCAAGCCTCTCCTGCCCCACTGTCACGGCTTAACAGGGATGCTCTGAACTGTCTCCCGCTGCCCCACGCCCTGGCCTCAGAGGAGCCCCGCTCCTGGGACCCCTGTAGAACCTTCTCCTGTCTCCCTCTGAGATGCAGGGAGGGGAGCTTGAGGTATAAATGCAGGAGAGGAGTCTGCCCCACCCACTGGGAGACCAGCAGAAGAGCCAGGCGGGGGCTAATGGGCCTGGCTGGGCGTGGCTCCCCGGCTCCCTGCCCGAGGGATGGGGTCTGCTGGGTTGTAGAGAAATGGAGACGGAAGCTGGGGACCTGAGAGGAGTGACGGAAGGATTGCCTTCTGTGCCATATTGGCAATGCCTGCCTTCCTGAAGGCCGTCTGGAACAGCCAAGGGGACCTCAGAGCATCAGCAGGCCCCGATGATGGGGGTCAGGGTGGGGCTGTGGAAGGAACAGGGGCCCTTGAGGACGTGGAGAGGCCATTACGTCCACGAGGAGAGGTGCTCTGACTAATGGACTCGCTCAGCGCTCTGTATGTGGAGGGCTGCGGGTTGGGGGAGGGCGCACTGGGCCCAGGTTCCAGGACCACCTTGTAAGTCCGAGTTCTGCCTCTTCTTAGCTAGAGAATTGTGCAGTTTAGGCGGCCTCCCTGAGAGTCCAAGTCCTCACTGTGATGCTCAGAATCTGTCCCTAGCCACCCTCAATTTCCCAAGAGAATCAGGAGTTAACACGTGCGCTGCACCAGGCAGGTGGGAGGGAGGTTGGAAACAGAGGTGACTTAGGACCCGGAGGCTCCCCTGTACTCATGAGTGGCTCTGGGGCACAAGGACCATCCTGATTTTACAACCGCTTGGACTGTCACAGGCTTCTATTCTGGGCTTCCTGAGTGAGGGCCATGGTGGATGTCTTCCTCCAGGAGGTGACAGCCTGAGAATGAGTCAGGAGAGAAATACAGGGCTTCAGACCCAAGAGACACAAACAAACTGCCCAAGAAGACATGAGCTTCTGGAAGGCAGGGGTTCCCCTGTTCTTGGAATTTCTGTGCCTAGAAGCAGTGCCTGGTCTGTACAGATGCTCACATTTTTGACTAATTACTGTTGCATCGACAGAGTCCTTGGATCCTGCTGTTCTTGGAGCCCATCCATACCTGGACTGATTTCAGTTACACAAACCATGTTTCAACAGGGATTCTGTCACTTGCAACCAAGAATCCTGACCATGGGGAAGCTCTTACCCGAGAGAGGCAAAGAGGCATGTTGTAAACGCCCAGCCTCAAGTGTGCGCCTGCCCGACCCCAGCGGGTTGACGCCATGGGGGTGGTTAAGCCCCACTTTCTGTGGCAGGAGACAGATCAGCTCTGCTTGCCTGCTCCCAGGGCCGTTGTTTCCATCGGCTCTGAGTCTCATGGAGGCCATTCAGCTGAGGCCAGGGGGACGGCTGGTCCTCCAGACCTGTGCCCGAGGGATGGGACGCCGTGGGCCAGGGTTTAGATTCAAGGGCCACAACTCAACAAGGGATCTGGTTTTGGTTATTAGATCATGGAACTGACTGAAAGCAAAGAAGCCACACACAGTGCAGGAGTTTGGAGGCGGCTTCCCCAGACCCGGCAAAGCGGCTCGTCCTGTGGGACTGTCAGGAAGCGGTCTTTGGAGGTGTCTCGTCTGAAGGCTTACCTGGGGCATGACCTTCTTCCAAACTTCCACAGCTGTGGACAGGATTGTGTTCCTTGCAGACTGTCGGACCGAGGGCCTCAGTGGGTTGCTGGCTGTTGGCCAGAGGCTGCCATCAGCCCCTTTCCGGGGACCTCCCCGGTCCGGCAGCTCCCAACATGGTAGCTTGCTTCCTTAAAGCCAGGAGGGCAGAGAGTCTGCTCCCACCGTGGGAGTCACAGCCTCCTGTAACCTAATCGTCTTCTCTCCGTTCTGTCAGTTAGAAGCAAGTGACCCGGTCCAGCCCACACCCGTGGGGATGGGATTACACCAGACTGTGAATACCACAAGATGGACTGTTGGGGGCCGTCTTGGATTCTGGTGACCATGCTTACTCTCTGAAGAAGAACCTCCCTCATAGCCAGTCCTCACTGCTTTCCGTCCAGTGTAGACTATGCTATGGCCCAATAACATTGTGTGTTGTTTCTTTTTTTTAAATTCATTTTTTAAAATTTATTTTTTAACGGCAGTACTGGGGATTGAGCCCAGGACCTCACGCATGCTAAGCACGTGCTCTACCACTGAGCTATCCCCTCCCTGTTACTTGTTGTTTCTATTTTCTCCTTTTCAAATGCGATTTAAAAAAAAAGTCATAGTTATTCCATCTGTCCTGTCCACAGTGAATTGTGTGTCTTGAGAGTGGCCATCATCATTTGGATTGCATGGATGGAACCTATCACTAGGACTGGGTACCAACCCTAGAGGAAGTACCTTTGGATCTGATGGAGAGAGATGCAAATGGCCCACAGATCCTGGGCTCGGTGCTGGGGGAGGGGGGCAGTCCCTGGAATTGACTTCGAATTGTCTCTCTTTTAGGGGGAGTGCCTTGTCTGCTGTGAATAATATAGCTACAGATTTGGGGTGGGAATGTTATAAAATGAAACATGGGCAAGAAACGGGTGTGTGGGTGGTGGAATGTTGGGGGACGAATGTGGCCCACTGTTGTCACTTTGCCTGCTAGCAGCTCCTTTTCATTCTTTCTCTTTGAGCTCACCTCTTCCCTGCTCTCAGCCTGTTGGGCTTCAGCAGGTGGGCGTCCTCCTTATGCCCCAGCCCACCTCCCACTCCAGGGAAGGGCATGAGACTGGGGCCTGCCCGGTGGGCATAATGGTCTGGACTTTGGTCCCAATTATCAGGAAAGGGCTGCCCTCTTTTCTGCTGGGATTGCTGAATTTGTCAAATGAAAACTAGGAACTGTTAGTTACCTGCCATTTAGTCTATTTATTGAGAATAAAGGCAACACAGACAAAAGCAGAGATGAGAAACAGGAAAAAAAAGGGAAGTAATCTCAGGAACATCATTTGAGGCCCGGATCCAGCTGTGTCTGGAGTGAAGACCATTCTGGAACTTCTCTGATATCCGGGTCAGTGCACTCCCTTAAACACACGCATGCCCCCACCTGTAACTCTCTCCCCCAAGCTAAGTTAAATTGAGTTTCTGGTATTTGTCACTAAAAGTGCTGCCTGATACGGTATAAAAATCTGCCCGTGAAACTAACCTGTAATCTCTATAGAGGCTAAAGCAGAGATGCGCGGTTGCCTCAGGCTGGGGGCAGGGTGGGATGAGGGCTGGATGCCCTAGGAAACTTCTGCGGGGGGTGATAGAAATGTTCTTTTCGGGGAGATGTAAGCATTTTATGTACTGATTTTATGATAACATGAGCTTTAGATACACCTGTCAAAGATCACCGAACTATATATTAAATGGATGCATTTAATTGTATATAAATTAGACTGCAATTAAATCAATGACAAAGATTTAAGAAAAAAATCTGTCTGAGCAGGGAAGCCTTCTCTTGATTCGCCAGGAAACTTGGTGCTGGCGCTCTGACTCACTGAGGCAGAGTTTCCATGAGTTTCAGTTTTGTGAACTGTGTCCTGTTGTTCTCTCCAAAGCCCTGCTGGCTACTCTCCAGCCCCCACTGGCTTAGAATGTCATATTTTTGCACTGGCGTTCTCAAGTCATCCTGGTTCGAGAAGATTCTGCAGTTTGTTTGCAGAACGCCTTGGCCTGGTTGCCAGTGTGCTTAAGGGCACACTTCCTTGGGCTGGGGCTTCTCCCCGCGCGCTGAGAGGCTGGACCATAAATGGACCCATCACTCCGTGTCGCCTTCTAGAGGAAGCCCTTGGTTTCTGGGAAGGAGGAATCTTCTTGGCTGAAGGTTCTGAACCCAAGTTGTGCAGAAGAGACCTGGGGCTTCAAAATTTTGGCCTAAAATGTAAACCTCAAGTTATCTCCAAACTATACTGGCAGGAGATTCGGGAAAGCCGGGCAGATGCCAGAGAGGCATTCCATTTCCTCTGATTAATATGGAAGATGAGACAGGAGGAGGCCTCAGCTTTCAGGCCATTCTCTGTGCTGTCTGTTGCCCACGCATCCTTGTCCCATCCCCCACTCCCTTCCAGAACTCGACAGCCTGAAACTGGGCTGTCCCCTCCTTTGATCTCTATAGGCTGTGGAATCCAACAAGGCCGGTCAGGGGTGCCCTTGGGCTATGCTGGGCATACGCTGTCTATTCCATGCATAACTCCTGAACCCCCAACTCCCAGTGCTTTGCTGATGGGAAACACGGAGCTCAGAGGCCTGAGCTTCCAGGGAAACAAGAAAACCACTGTGCTGGTGCCTTTGGATGGTGACTGGGGCCCCAGGCAGGGCTGTCCACCTGGCAGGACTGACCTTGGACAAGGAAACCCATTTGGGAGCCCAGGCTTCCACAACAACCGCTAACAGTCTGTATCGTGGACCACTGTCGTGAAGATTAAGTGATATTCATAAGTGGAGGTCTCAGCCCAGGGCCCTCTGCACATAGTAGGTCTTCAACAAATGGCAGCCATTCCCCCAACCACCGGTCTGGGATTGGTGGTTCCTGTGAATGTCTCTCCTTTTGCGGCCACTCCCCTCCCCTCTGAAACCTGATCGTAGTGGGTGGGGAAACTGAGCCACTGGAGACCGAGGTCCCATAGCTTGCGGGCGGCGGCCCTCTGCCTCCTTGCAGCTTGTTCTTGGCTTCCCAAATTTGGCCGTGTTTATCCCTTGGGTGATCTAACAGAGCATGCTTCTCCACTTGCTCGTTTTTATAGAGACAGTAGTGACCGGAAAGATGAAAATGTGGAGCGCCCTTCCCTGCCCGTGGCCACCCCTCCACCCCCTCGCCCCCACCCTGCACGTCCTGGGGGTGGGTAGTTGGGTTTTGTATCGAGCAGAGCAGCCAGGACAGGGGGGCAAGTGATGGCTCTTTGTCCAGCTGCCTAGACAGGAATAGAGACTCCCACTCCCTGACTCATAATTCTGTTATTCTGTGGACCAGCAGTTGTCAGGTGAGAATGGCCAGATTCCTCACTCCAGGCAGTTTCAGGGTGATGCTTGGGGCCCCCTGGCTTCCTGCCTCAATGGGATAACTGGAAAGAAGCTTGGGGGACCACTGGGGGACCTGGCTGTGCTGCTTTGGGGGCGGCAGGGATAGCAGAGGCACTTCGCCCCACCCCCGCAGCCAGCTCCCTGGCCCCTGTAATAATTAGACACCAAAGGAGGGAGGAAGAAAGTGGCCGAGGGCCTGAAGCTCTGGCTTGCAGGCATCTATACTGCCCCTCCATTAGCACAGAAATGAGGTGGTCAGGTTGTGAATGGAAGCCTCCTGGGGGCCGGATTGGCTGGAGGGAGAAAGGGACTGGCTCTCTAGCAAGACTGTAGTGAGAAGGTTCCAGGGGCCGGGAGAGGCCTGATTCCTGGGGTTCACCCCCCACCTTTCCTGGCCTAGCGCCCGCTAAGGGCACATGCGTGTTCACATGGGGCCCAGCCCTACCCTGCCCTCCAGGCCCGGGCAGTGGGTGAGGGCTCTCTGTCCACCCACCAAGCCTGGGCTTTGAGCCGTGACAGCAGGCAGGGAGGCCCCTTGAGTTCCTGGGTGGGGGGCAGCTCCCCATGGGGGGTCAGGGCTGGAGGCCCAGGGTTGGGGGCCCTTGAGGAAGAGGCGAACTCCCAGGGGCTGCGGTTCACTGGACCTTAAGGAGTCAGGCTCTGGAAGGCCGCCTTGGGCACCTGCAGGCCTCGGAGGCCTTCCCATTGTGTGAGGCCTGTGCTGTGGAAGCTTTCTGGTTGGCGGTTCCCAGCCCCACCCCATCATGTGTGTCGTCAGGACCCCACCTGGCTTCTCTGAGTCCCCAGAAGTGTCAGTGGGGGTGGCCTCCAACTCTGCTTTCCCGGGATCCTCTGGCTGGCTCGGGGAGGGATGGGTGGGAGGCTGGGGTGGGTGTGCCCCAAGCACTGGGAGAGGGGCAAAGGGGCACCTCCATCACCGGAAGCTCCAGGAACCTTCGTCTCTGGACCACACAGGGTCCTCTCTCTCTGCAGAGCAGTGGCCTTGCTGGGAGGAGCGGCTGGGACTGTGAGAAAGGGGAACTTGAGAGCAGTGGCCTAGAGTGGCCAGAGGGACAAGTCGGGCGGCCGGGGGCCAGTCATCAGGGAAATGCACTCAGGGCCCAGCTGGCCCAAGGGTGGTGTGGCCACCCCTGCTCTGGGACCACCGGGGTCAGGCAGAAGGAGTCCAGGGTCTGCGGGCAGAGTGGCAGCTGCTGGGGGGTACTTCTCCCTTCATGGGCCATTTGCTCCCTCAGCCACCCTGCCAGCCAGTCCTCCCGGCCATCTCCTGGCCCTCCACAGAAGAGGGGCTGGACCTGCTCTTGGCCTGGACCCCCGATGCCTCTGCCTGGTCTTTCCTTGGGCCCAGATCTCCCCCCAGAGGGGCCGGGGTCCCAGGCTGGATACCAGGAGCCCCAGATGGGCCTCTTCCAGGGGCTGACAGAGGCGAGGGGGCAGTCAGGAGGACTTCCGGCTCGGCCCTAATTGAGGCTGTCTCCTGAGAGGGGCTCCAGCCTATTGCTGGGAAGTGGGGAGGTGCCGGGCACACGGATGCCAGCCCCAGCCTCAGAGAGCTCAGAACAGAGGGTTCTGGATGGGGGGCAAGAAAGCAGAAAATGCAGCTGCCACCCCAGGGGTCCCCTGTGTGGACACACTGTGTTCTTCATGGGCAGGGACTGTATTTGCAGCCAGCACAGAGCCTGGCACTGAGTAGGTGTGAAGAAAACTAAGGTTCCCGGGGGAGCAGGATGTCCCTGTGTGGGTGAAAAGGGCCTGGGTGTTAGCCAAAAGAGGACAGCGCGGCTGACCAAGCTCCCTCTGGCAGAGAAGTGGACATCCTACTGGAAGAGGGAGCACGCCAAGGGTGGAGACAGGCCAGGCGGGAACGAGGCACAAGAGCTGGGGTGCAGAGCAGCTGCGTGGGGTGCGGCATGGAAAGCCTGCTCATCTGGGCCTCGGTTGCCCGTGGAATCCTCATGGTGGGAACAAGACCACGGGCAGGACAGAGGGCAGTGAGCCTTCCTCAATGCAAGATAGAAACGTTTATTGATACACATTGATTGTCTCTCATAAAACTTCCCCTCACTACACTGGGCCACGGTGCCTGTAGGTGGGTCAAGGTGGCCAGGTGGAGCCAGTGCCCACTTTCGGGTAGGGGCCCAGAGATGGCCTGGAAGGCCCCCCAGAGCCTCAGAGACCAGGCTGATGGCAGCTCGGACACACTGGCCGGCACGGAGTCAGAAGAGAGAGTGACCCACCAAGCCGGCCAAGGGTCCTTCCTGTGTCCAGCTCATCGCCAAGACAGAAAGCCCCATTTCAGTCTCCAAAGGATTCACTGGGGGGCAAGGCGTCATCTGCAGAAAGACTGAGCTGCAAGGCAGGGTAGGGAGAACACTGTCCCCGATAGCACCATCTCGTGCAGGTCTGCTCACAGTGCTGACTTGAGAGGACCGGATGGAGACGGCAGGTGTCCAATCGGCGGGACGAGTCTGCTGGCCTGACGGGCGCAGGTGCTGGCTGTTCTTTACAAGGAGGGCTGACTAACGGGGCAGGAGGTGGACGGGTGACCCCTTCTGCTCCTTTCCTGACCAGCCTGGGGCAAGGAGGAGCCCCACCTGGGGGCAACTTCCATACAGTGGGTCGTGGAAAAAGGACAAGGCTGGGGAGAGCCCGGCGTGGCCCCAGGGCCTGTTTGCAGGTGGCTGCTCCGTCTCATGTCTCTCGGCCACTCCCACAGCCTCAGCCCAGGGGGAGGCGGCACGTGAGGCAGGAAGCAGACTTTTCTCCTTGCACTCGGGCACCGGGGCGGCTCCTCTGCTCCTGTCCTTCCACAAAGGGCCCCGGAGGCCACAGGCCACTCTGGCCCCTGCCTCCCCTCCGGGTGCCGGCCTCTCAGGAGGCGTTCCCCGAGGGGCACTGCATCTCCAGGGTGACCGTGTTGGGCGTGCCGCCCCCGGCCTCCCCCAGCTCTGCCCCATCTCTCAGGGCCCGCTGGAAGACCACCCTGAGAGGCTCCCACAGCCGCTGCGACTTGTCCCTCCCGGCCAGGAAGTAGACTACGGGCTTGGCGCTGCTGTTGATGCAAATACACAGGTCGGTGATGTACTCGGGGAAGGGGGCCGGGATCTGAAAGACCCAGAAGAGGAACCAGTCGATCCCTAAGTAGATGGAGGACACGAGGAAAACCGAGACCATGGCCAGGATGACGTGGTTGAGCTTGGCGGAGCGCTGGCGCCGCCGGGCGCGGCACTCCACATGCGCGACGAGCGCCAGGCAGGGCAGTACCATGAGCGGGCAGAAGACCAGGAACAGCAGGATGCCCAGGAAGGCGTCCATGTGCCTGCAGGCCGCCCCCGACTCCTGGTGGCCCAGGAACACGCAGAAGTAGTTGTGGATGCTGGTGACCAGGAGCGCCAGGGTCCAGAGCAGGGAGCAGACCACAGCCGACAGGCGCTTGGGCCGACGGCGCCAGTACCAGGCGGGGAAGACGACCGACAGGCAGCGCTCCAAGCTGATGGCTGGCAGGAGGCTCACACTGGCGACAAACGTGCAGAGCCCCAGGATCCGGCACACGGCGCGGGCGTAGTCGGCAAACTCGCCCACGAAGCCCCCTGTGTTCAGGATGGAGAACACGGCCTTGCTAAAGAGGTAGCCGACGTCCGCGCTGGCCAAGTGCAGGAAGTAGATGGAGAAGGGGCTTCTCTTGATGGAGAAGCCGAAAAACCAGAGGACCAGCCCGTTGCCCACCAGGCCACACAGACAGAGAAGCAGGAAGATGTAGTTCATGACGGCCGGCGGCGGCAGCATGGTGATCTGCTCGATGGTCAGGAAGCCACGGCTGTAGAGCTCGGGGGCCTCGCTCACACCGGGACACATCTGCGCAGGCGTGGAGGGGAGAGGCCTGATGATGCTGGCCGGGCTCCACCCCCAAACTCGCACCTGTGTCCAGATGTGCTAGCTCCACCCCTAAGCCCCCACTGGATTCCAGGTGTGCTGGTCCTGACTGTAGACTTGTAGAACCACTGGCTCCAGCTGGAGCAGGGCACCCCGGTCCCACAGAGTGCCACCCTCCACGCCCCAGAGTCTGCAGCCAGCAGTCTACAGGAGGGACAGTGAAGAAAAGTCAGCCTTCCATAAAGGAAAATGTCCGTGTTACGCAAGATAAACAAACTGAAGAATTTTTTCGTATTGAAAGAAATTAAGAGACATGGCCAACAAGTGCAGGGCTGTCAGCCTGGGTTTTATAGTGGATCTAACCATTGCTATAGAGGCTACCGTGGGGATGGCTGGAGAAATGTGACTATGGAATAGAGGCAATGGTGTTGTACCAATGTTACATTTTCTGAACAGGAAAATGTGCAGTGCTTGTGCACGGACATGCCCTGGTTCTTAGCAGACACAGGCTGTTTGGAGGCTAGGGGGCTTGATGTCTGCAACTTACTTTCAAATAGTTCTGGGACAGAAAGGCAATCTATCAAGAGATACGTAGAGAGAAAGCACAGGTGGCAATAGGCTAACAGTTGATGAATCAGTGAAGGTGTGTGCAGACTTTCTGTACATGAAACAATTTTTCACACTAAAACATGAAAATATTTATTTAAAAAAATAGAGTCACTTGTAAGTTCTCAAAACAAAAGTGGACCTTGTCCCATAGTGACAGGGATCAGAGAGCCCTGGGGAATCAGAGGTGGGCCCCTGCTGGCCCAGGGTGACCCTTTGGGATTCTGGATCATGAGGGACCTGGATCTGGCCCAGGGGGTCCCTAGAAGGGGCGACCCTTGAGGCAGTGGCTATTTATCAAGCTGTGGGGGGACACTTCAGTATTTTGACAATTGCTTTGCTTATACGAGTCCATCTGGCTAAGAACCAGTCTTGCCTGCGGGGTCTAGGCTGGCATACAAATGCATGAAGGTGGGCCAAGTGCAAGCAACTGGCAAGTTGGCGGGGGCGGTGGCAGATCAGAGGGCACCCGTCTTGAGTAAGTGGGCAGCAGCCCTGCTCCAGCCAGTGGGCGCCAGGGGAGACCGGCGGGCTGAGCGGTGGGTCATTCTTTCCCCTCTCCCCAGAGAAGCCAGAACTCTAGATCACAATGTGAACTATCCTGATCTTTAAATGTTCACATTCAAAAAGCCATGTGTTTGCCAAACACAACACGTCTACAAGCTGGATTCGGTTCTCAGGCTGTCGATTTTGACCTCTCATTCCAGGCGGTCAAGGCTGCCCAGAGCACTGTCTGTCACTCCCCTTCCCACACCCTGGCAGACATCACCAATCCATCCCAGCACTCTTTCCCACAAGGCCTGAACCTGGCCACCCCTAATCTAAGGCTGGGTATCAGTTCTCATCGCTTGTGACTCTCCCTCCAAAAAAATCAAAACAAAACAAACAACAACTAAACAAATGAGAAGATTCTTGAAGCAGGACCATTATGCCACTTTCCAGATGGCCTCCAGCTCTGGCAGAAAGCTAGGTCCTAAAAGATTGCTCTTTTAGGGAAAGGGAGGGAACTTCGGCCTGGCTTGGTCAAGGGGAATCTGCAAGCAGGGACTGAGGGTGCTGGCAAATGTTGGGGAGATGCCATGCGGTCCGGGCACGGGGTCTTATTCTCCACCCATCACTCTCTGAGTACATTTATTGGCTACACATGTGTCTGTCTGTCTGTCAACTCTCATACCCTCTAGCTTGCTCCTTACTCAGCCTTTCCTTTGATGGCTCTGGGCACTTCAGGCCACAGAGTGGCCTCCTACAAGCCTCCCCTTAGCTGGGGAGCTGACCCAGTAATTTACAAGACCCACTGCCTAAACGAGCCCACGGAGGGCCAGCTCGGGCGCTGGAGGGACCTGGGCTGCAGGGGCCGCATCGGACAGATCAGATCACTCTGCCTCTCGCAGGCTGGAAAAACCCTGCAATCCTCTCCTCAGAGTCAGAGTGGGGGGGTGGGTGAGTCACTGGGTGTGTAGCTGCCATCCCAGCCACATACCACCTTGTAAAACGCCTGCCCTGGAACACGGTCCCCTCCCTGGGCTCTGTCTTTTCTCTGGGGAGGGGGGATTTCTGGAGACTCCCGAGCCAGTCCCATCTGTGCCTGTCCCCCGTGGCGGCCACTCCACGGGGGTCACCACCAAAGGTGAAAGGGCTGCGGGCCTGGCTGGGACCCCCGGGTAGGAGGAGTCCTGGTTCTTTTCCGACCCCTGGACTCACCCCAGTCAAGTTACTACACTGGTGTGAGCCTCAGTTTCCCCAGATGTTACACGTGGTAAACTCAAGGAGTCCTTCCAACTTGAGAGTGTTTTGTCTGGGATTTGGGAGGTAATTCTAGAGTTTTTAAGGGCCTCAGAGAAAAAGGAGGGTGTGGGCAGAAGAGGTGGGTCAGCCTGATGGGCTGTCAGAGTCTCAGCCATGGCTGGAGCCTGGAGGCGAGTGATTAACTGTGAATAATGGACCCGAGCCGGGGGCGACACTGGCAGGGTGGCCCAGAGCTCCATGGAGCACGTGACATCAGGGTCCCCTGGGAGCCAGCCTGGCAGGGCTTGGCCTTGGGAGATTGCTGCCCACCACACATCCACAGGGAAGCAATGATGAGGCCTCTGAAGGCTGGTAACTGACACCCCAAGGTCTACATGGGACCGGACTCAAGGATGTCCGGAGGTGAAGGCCCTGGGAATCTGAAGGACCCAGTAGCCAGGGCCAGGCCACAGAGCCCAGAGGGGCCCTGCTGTCTGCTTGTCTGTCCTGAGCTAGAGAACGGGGCCTGGCTGGCAAAGCGTGTGAGCCAGGGATGCTGGGCTGGGTCTGCCCCCTTCCACCGCACCTGTCTTGCAGCCGCGCAGAGGAGCCCCCTCTGACAGGAGCTGCCTGGTGACACTTGCCTTGTTCCTGTTGGTGGGATGGGCCTCCCAAGAGCAGTTTCCAGCCATCTCCAGGCCTGGTGAGTCCAGATTCCTCTTGGCTCTGCTCACAGCTACCGGGCCGCCCAGCCCACCTGGCAAGGCAGAAAGGCTCACATTAGGGCGGCAGTGTTCTCCATGCCCTCCTAGACCCCTCCCCAGGCCCCTAGGACAGGCTTTATGGGAAGGACGGGGTGTCCTGCTGAGTCCAGAGCAGGTCACATCCATGTGCACCGCCCCCTCCTGTCCCGGGACCCTCATTCACCCCCCTGCTGACACACTAGTGACGCTTTCTGGGGAAGAAGTCCCTCTCCTTTCCTGCTTGGTCTGTAAGATTTCTGAAGCCAGAAGGCTTCTGGAGACATACATCTATACCCACACACACTTTCTTGGCCACCACCTTCATGCCTGGCCATGGGACAGGGGCTCTGGGCAGTCAGTCCCAGAAGGGAGAGTGGATGAGGAGAAGTCATTTCTGGCAGGAAAACTTCCTGGAGGAGAAGGCTTGCCTGGGCCACGTGTATGTAACATGCTAAGGTGTCTGGTCTTTCCTCTGCAGGTGCCTGGAAGGCAGGACAGCCTGGTCATCATTAGCATCCTTGCCACCATCATCAACCTCTTGTCAGCGAGTGCCAGCCAGCCCACACCTGTCCTCCCATGGGGTCCTGGTTACGGACTGTGAGGCAGGTGTAGTTATCCCCGTACGATGAGGGCACGATGAAGGCACCGAGGCTCAGGGAGGTGAGGTCACCTGTCCTGGGTGCACACTATGACAGCCGCACACACACACACTGTAGCTTGGCAGATTTGTGTATCTGCAGGACTAGAGCGGCTGCGGCGGCAGGAGGGACCGGCCCGGAGGCCGCTGTGGTAGCCTCAGCTCCAGGCTGGAGAAGGGGCAGCTGGACTGGGCCAGGACTGCAGATCAGCAGGCTTGGGAGAAGTGACAGGTCGGGGAGGGGGCGTCCCTGCAAGACTTGTCCACCCTGGCCAGTCAGAGCTCATTGGTCCGCCAGCCCCCATCCCTCGCATTGTGCAGGCGGGACACTGAGGCTGTAAGCGGAGGAGGGGCCTTCCGGGAGCACAGCCAGGCTGCAGGCTGCTAGGCCCCTCCTCCTCCTGACTCCTCCGGAATTCCTTCCTCGGCTGAGGGCCACCGCCGCCTCGCGCGCGCGCGGCCCCTCCGCCCAGGGCGGGGCGGGGCCGGGCAGGCGCCGCTCATTGGCTGCGCGGGGAGGCGGTCCCCGCGAGCTGCCCGCCCCTCTTTAACCCTCGGCCTCCCGGAGCCGGTGGCTCACGGCCGCCCCTAGGGGCAGCTGGCGGGGCCGGGAGGGCGGATGGCATGGCCCGGGACCACGGCCCCGCACGGCGCGGGGCTTGCGCCGGCGCCCCAGGTGGCTGCGCAGGCAGTGGGAGCCCTTGTGCGCGAGAACAAGTGAGCACTTGTGATGCGTGTGCAGTGTGGGCCTGCAGATATTGGGTGCTAGGAGGCGTGCGTACTTCGTGCCCCCCCGAACTCCCTCCCCCGCATAACTTGAGTTGGGCCCCTGTCCCCTTTGCCACAGACAGGCCTCAGGCTTTTCCGCGCTCTGGGGCTTGCTGGTGCCTGCACCCACAAACTACCTGCCTCTCCCCCATCCTTCCTGGCCTGGGGTACTCCCTCCTTCCACACTCCTTCTCCACTGGTCCAGCTCTTCTTGGTTGCCCTTTCAGAAGCACATCACCCCTAGGTCTGGGCCCCAGGGGTGCCCTGACTCTGAGAGCCTCTTCCTTTCACCTCTGCAGGGCTGGACCCCCCACAACAACACAGATGCCTCCAGGGCAGCTGGCTGGGGCTGGGCATAGAGCGAGGGTGGGGGCCCAGCTCACCTCTGCTGGTTGATTTGACATGTGGGTGTCCCTCGTGTGTCTCTGAGGCAACGGGCCACCTGGAAAGCTCTTGGATTTATGCAGAGAGATTGGGAAGCCAAGTTGGACCCCGCATGGGCCATAGGAAGACATGTGTGTGACATGTGTGTGAGTGTGAGTGTGAGTGTGAGTGTGTGTGCTCCTCAGGTTGGGATCTGGCCTGTGATAGAACTAGCTTTAGCTATAGCAGACAAAAAAAAGCTGCTCTCTCATTTCACCCCTGACCTTCCCCTTTAAACACAAGCCCAGGAATGGGCCCCCATTACCTGTCTGCCCGCCCTACCCGGCTCCTCATATGCCTTCACACCTGCACACCACGCCCAGCTGCAAGCCTACCCTGGCCCCCCACCCGCCCCGCTAGGCAAGGCTGTCCTCCAGGAGGCCTCGGTGGGAACCGGCAGATGCCAGTTCTCCAGTCTCTCTCCTTGTCCCTGGGCGGCCACTGGCCATGAGGTGGGCTTGTGGCTGTCACTCCCCCCAGACACAGAGGAGACCTTTCAGAAAGTCTCAGGAACAGCCTTCATCCAATGCGGACACCCCGCCAGGCACCGCCCACCTTGGGGAAGGTGGGCCACAGCTGTCCGCTGACTGCTGAGGCTGACCCCTGGGTGTCCACCCTGGGGCCAGCCCCACAGCTGCCGGAGCTCAGCCCCGTGGAGGAGGGGAGAGCCGTCGGCGTGCGTGAGAGCTGTGGGAGCCACGGCTCTTGCTGGGTGTTCCCTCCCGGCCCTTCCAGAAAGCACGCTGGCCGTGGTGGGGGAGGGGGAGCCCCCACCCACAGGAGGACAGAGCTGGAAGCGGAAGACAACTTGCGGGGCAGGAACTGCCAGAGTGCGGGGGCCTGCCACTCAGGAGAGGGGACTCTCAGAGCTGCCCAGTGTCCCTGGGACTCCTGGGGCCTCAGGAGTGCTGCAGGAGGGCCTTCTCTGGTGGTGACAGCACTGCCCTGGGGTCTCAGGGTTCCTACTGGGGGCTATGGGATTTCTGGGGGCTGCCAGTTTCCAAGGTGCCTCCCTCTTTCTCCTTCCCTGCCTGGCCTTCACCCTGCGGTCCCGGTGCCCGGATGCCCCCCCTGGGCCCTCGACGCTGCGAACTACCTGCGGCTGGCCTGATGCTCCGAGGCCTCCCTTCGTGGAGGGCTCTTCCTGTGACGCCCACCTCTGGTCGCCGACCACCAGGGCAGCAGGCCAGCGCAGAACACTGCCCGGAGCCTCGGGAAGCTCGAGCTCAGAGTGGAGGAGAGCCCTTGCCCGCCTGCTGGAGGAGATGGCTTTGGAAGTGTAACCCGCCCCAAACCCAATTCCAGGCCCGGCAGGAGGGGGCGGGGAGGGGGAGGAGGAGGAGGGGCTGAGCCGGGAGGAGGCTTTGAGAAGGAATGCTTTGCTCAGGAGCCCCCCCAGGGCCCCACAGGGACTCAGCTCTCCGCCTGGTGACGTCACGTTGGCCTGAGCACTGCAGCCCGAGTCCGGCTGTTAATCCAGCTCCACAGGGCTGCCCGCTGCCCTGAGAGAGGGAGCGCCAGGCTGTCTGCTTGCCTGGTGCCTTCCCTCGGCCCCCACTGCGCATTTCGGGGCTTGCAGGTCCCCACCGGTGGTTTAAATGTACCGAGGGGCTGATGCTGAGATGCCAGGAAGCAGCGGGATGAGGGCTTCATGGAAGGGGTGGTGCAGGGACCTTTGGTGTGGGCAGCAGGACAGTGATGCCAGCCAGGTGGCACCCCACTCCCCCTTCCATCCCGGAATCTGCCCAGGGCCCCCTGTGGGCTTATGGAGCCAGGAATTCCCTTTTCCCCAGCCCTAATAGCAGTCAGATGGCGCAAGTGGAAAATCACAGTGCTTGCCTGGACTGAGCAGGGAGATCGGCAGCTGTGGTGCCTGGTGCGTGCGCTGCTCAGCGGGAGGATGAGTCAGCTCCCCCTCTTCCCTTGCGAGCCCCCCGCGGGGTCCTGGGGCATCGAGCCAAAGCCTGGGGGGTGCAGGGGCCAGAGGGATGGCCATGAGGGCGGGGGTGGTGAGGAGTGGATTCCCAGGGAGCCACCAGGGAAGGTCCCGCTGCCCTGGGCCAACTTTCTCATGGCCCAGGGAGCCTGAGGGAATTCTGATGAGTGCTTTCTTTGCTGGAGCACACGGTGCCCAGATTGGAGGCAGGGGGTGCCTCTGTGGGTACCTTAAAGAGGACCCAGAAATTGAACTTCCCCTGCACCTGCCATGGAGCTGCAGGACCCCTGTGCCCAGCCGGAGGAGCCCGATGTCCCCACCCAAGTGTGAACCTCAGATGGGCTTGGATCGCAGGGCTACCTGCAGGGTCCAGCTGACCTCCAGGGGCATTTGTTTTTCGGGAGGGGTGAAGAGGGGCTTGAGGATACCGAAGCTCATGGCCATGCCCAAGGCTGAGAGCGAGGGGCTGGGCAGGCGGCAGGCAGCGGCTGGTGACCCTCCCTCATCTCCCAGGCAGGCCAGCTGGGGCCCAGCTGGGCTGCTTGTTTACATGCGGAGGCTGGAGGCCGGTGGGGTGGGGGGTGGGGGGAGCCAATCCCTGCAAGTTCCAAGTGTAATTGCATTTGAACTCTTAAAAGGAATTGTGTGAAGTGGGCAGCGGCTCTGAAGTCCACCGCCTTATTTGGTCTGGAAATCTGTTTCTTTCAAAACTAATGAGAGGTGCTTGTAAATGAGAAAGCCACTCTGTGCCTGGGTTTGCCATGTCCCATTGCCACCTAGAATCCTCTGGGCTCCTGCAGGGACAGTGGGGAGACCCCCAGCCACACGTGGGGCCCCTGTGGCTGCCTCAAATCTTGGGTGACCCTAGGCCTTGGTTCCTCAACTGTCAGGTGGGAAAAAGAATGACTCATGGAGTTGCCGTGAGGAAGGAATCAGGTCCTGGGCAGAAAAGCTCTCTGTGACCCCGGAAGCACTGTCATTCCTCCCCTCCCTCCCTCAGCGAGGCTTAGGGCTACTTCCAGTGGCCAGCCCAGGGCTGGCCATGTGGCGACCGAGATGCCATCCCTGCCCTGGAGATCCTCATGTTCTGTCCTCTTGCTCTGAACAGTCACCACCCAGCCATCAGGTGCCATCCTCCACCCCTCCAGTAGAAGGGAACTTTATTCTTCATGGTCTCCTGTCATGGGCCTCACAGGTGGACTCTGTGGTCCACCCCACGCGTCCTACAAGGGTGCAGGCCTGGACTCCTCTGCTGGGGGGTCCCTGCGGGCAGGAGGATTGTGCCGGGCCCTTCTGTGGCCCCTTGTTGCCGAGCTGCTTGCTATGTGGTGGGTTGGTCCCTCCAAGCCAGGAGGGAGCGCTCACAGCCTCCCAGGCATCACCGCACACACTGTGGATGGTCACTGAGCACCGGCCAGGTGCCGGGCACTGTGCTCCGGGCTGATGAATCAACAGATGAGGTCTCTGCCCTCGGGAAGATGGTAGGCAAGGCTGGAATCAGATGACCCGGACACATGTAAAACTGCATCTGAACAGAAGGCACTAGGGCCAGGCAGTCCAGGGAGATCAGGACGGCTTCTTGGAGGAGGTGATGAGGGAGCCTGTGGGGAAAGTTGGGCAGGAGTGGCTCAGGTGAGAAGAGGAAGGAAGTCATCCCCAGCAGAGGAAACTGCATGAGCAAAGGCCCTGAGGCAGGCGGCTGGCTGCACAGGCAAATGAGGGGCTGGATGAGGCTGAGGGGATGCAGAGCTGGGCAGCTCTGAACACCTCCTCTGGGCTCAGGATCTCACCCTCCATGTCCTGTTCTCACCTCTCTGATGCACTTTGTCCCTCTCCTCTGGGGGCCCGTGCAGTGATGATCATAAGAACTACAGCTACCTCTAGCTGCGTCCTCTGAGCCAGGGCCTGCAGCCTGGACGCATCTCCGAGCCTTCTCGTACCGGGTCCTGCCCACACCTGGCAGCCTCACAGGTAAGCCAGTCGGAGGAGCACACCTCAGGGAATAAACGTTGCGTCCACAATCTAAAGAGGCCCCCCAGGTGTCGTGGTGCCTCCCAGGAGCTGGCTGGTCTGACAACTTGTGCTTCCTCTTGGTGGGGCTCTCTCAATATGCCCCAGGTCACTGTGTCTCTAGAAATTTCAATGCATTTTGTGGGGATCACCTCCTACCGGCTGACACGTGTGAGTCAAGATTTCTAGAGCATTTGTGCGTCTGGCTGGTCGGGGCCCACCTGCGTGATGTCGTCAGTGCAGTGGGTCAGTAGGTTGTCCTGTGCACCAGCTCCAGAGCTGTTTTTCTTACTCCAGTCAAGTAAGACCCCAGGATGCTGCTCATTGATTAGATTGAACCCTGTTTCATGGTCGTTCAGGTCAACAATGGTCGCCTATCAGCAATTTCATATGGTCAAACCAAGCATTTCAGTCCCAGGCACTTCGTGATCCATGAGCCACGGCCAAGGACCTCTGTGGGTCACGTTACTCTGATTATCACGTTTCCATCATGGTGGCTACACCCTCCCCGTCTCCTCGGCCCTGCTGCACTGGGAGGCCTTCATCCTCACTGAATTCAGGAAGTTCATTTCAGTGGCAGCATCTCCCAAAGTCACTCCCGGTCCACAGAGAACAGCCACATGCTGGGTTCCTCTTCTCAATGTATTTCTCGAAGCTTTGGTGAAGGGCCCTTCCGGGGGCGTGGACAGGGCGTGGGCGAGCAGGCTGTGTGTAATGAATGCGCTCCACAGTCCCGTTTCCCCAGGGCTTTGGGGACTGTCTCTACAGCGGTAGTTCTCAACCGGGAAGGATTTTGCTTCCCACCCCCAGCCGACATGGGGACATTTAGCAATGTTTGGAGACCTTTTGGTTGTTACAACCGGGAGGGGTGTGCTATTAGCACCTCATGGACCAGGGATGCTGCTAAGCCCCACAATAACCTCTGCAACAAAGAGTCGTCTGGCCCCAAATACCAATAGTGCCGAAGTTGAAAAACCGTTCTCTATAGCACACCCGGGAAGTCCCGGAACCTCACCTCTGTTTAAGATGGGCCACCACTGAATGTGAGTTGGTGCAGCCACTGTGGAAAACAGCATGGAGGTTTCTCAAAAAATGAAAACCAGAGCTACCCTATGTCCTGGCAATTCCACTCTTGGGTATATACTGGGAAAAAAAATCCCACTAATTTGAAAAGATACACGCACCCCAATGTTCATAGCAGCATTACTTACATTTGCCGAGTTATGGAAGCAACCTAAGTGTCCACCAACAGGTAAAGAAGCTGTGGTCTACATAAACAATGCAATCCTACTCGGCTGTGAAAAAGGACATTTTGCCACTTGCAGCAACTTGGATGGACTCAACATGGAATCCAAAAAATACAGCCAACTAGGGAATAAGACAAGAAAGAAGCAGGCTCACAGGCAGAGAACAAACCAGTGGTTCCCAGCGGAGAGAGGGGAGAGGGAGGGGCAGGAGAGGGGTGGGGGAGGGGTGGGGGAGGGGCAGGAGAGGGTGGGGGGAGGCTATTATGGGATGATGTGAAGTCATGTGTGTGAAACTTTGGAAATTGTAAAGCGCTATAGAATTGAAAGAAAGTTCCACTCAATTAAAAAAAAAGTTAAATTTTGACTTAAAAAAAAGGGCTACCACTGGGTCCAGATTTCAGTCAATGAAACGAGCATTCTGTTAAGCGCTTCTCCCAGCTCTGGGTTAATACACTGAGTCTAGGACAGGTGCGGGCGCCCACATCAAAGTGAAGCTGACCCAGTATTGCATTCCTTCTACCCGGTGTAACGCCCGCAGGGCCTTGCGCATACGGAGCCTGGCTTTCTGCCACTGCAAGCCGGAGGTGCCTGTTAGTTCTTTTGCTGTGTACAGTGCATCTTCCTGGGTCAGATTTTATAACCCCTGCCCCTGTGGCTTGAGTTTAGATCCAGAAGCAAGAGGAGTACTGGCCCCTTGAGGAAGCATCTCCCTTACGAGTGATTATCCCAGCTCCTTCAAGCTGACCCCTCAGAGCGGGGCCCGGGGGCGGCTTCTCCAGGCAGGAGAGTTCTGTGGAATTTGGAGGTTCAGCCGCCTGGCAGTATTTCCAGATGGGATCTGTTCCAATGTTCAGGGTTCCCCTCTTTCCCAATCGATGTCCCAACTTCAACTGAGGGAACCCGTGTGGCCACGAGTTCAAATGGCTGTGCTGACCCCCAGGGTCAGAGTTGGGCTTTGATTTCTAAAACGTCAGCTCGGTGGCTACAGGAGATGTGGGCTTTGGAAGGGCAGTAATGAAGGTTTTCTGGTGCTTCAGCAACTTTGTCACGGGATCGGGGGCCCAGACTGCCCCCAGCACTGTGTGACCCTACTGCTGTCCCCTTGCACCCACTACAGATGGAAACCCGCATGTCCCTCCCAGTTACTAGCTTCTGCTGTCTGATGGAACCACCATACTTTGCAGTGGAAACTGCTGGCGGCTGGGCGGTCCTCAGTTCTCCGGACCATCAGGGCCCCACTGACTTGCCCATCTTCCCAAAACTGCCTTCACTTGAAGTAGAGTTAAATAGTAGCAGAAGCACCCTATGATCCAGCAATCCCATTCCTGGGGATATATCCAGAGGAAACTCTAGTTTGAAAAGATTCCTTCACACCAATATTCAGAGCAGCACTATTTACAGTAGTCAAGACATGGAAGCAACCTAAATGTCCATCAACAGATGACTAGATAAAGAAGATGTGATGTATATATATATACACAATGGAACACTACTCAGCCATAAAAAAGTATGAAATAATGCCATTTGGAGCAACATGGATGGACCTAGAGATTATCATACATCATGAAGTTAGCCAGAAAGAGAAAGAAAGTACGCTAAGATGTCACTTATATGTGGAATCTAAAAAATGAGACAAATGAACTTATTTACAAAACAGAAGCAGACTCATAGAAAACAAACCTGGAGGGGAGGGTATAGCTCAGGGGTAGAGCACGTGCTTAGCATGCGTGAGGTCCTGGGTTCAATCCCCAGTGCCTCTGTCAAAATAAATTAACCTAATAATCCCCCCCAATAAAAGAAGAAAGAAAGGAGGAAAGAAGGCACTTCAAAGTCTATTTCAATATGGGTATGAGAACAGTGTTAAAAAACAAACAAACAAACTTGGGGTTACCAGATGGGGAAAGGAGAAGGGGTGGAGGGATAAAATAGATAAACAACAAGGTCCTACTGTACAGCACAGGGAACTATATTCAATGACTTGTAATGGCCTATAATGAAAAAGAATGTGAAAAGGAATATATATATATATATGCATTACTGAATCACTATACTGTACACCAGAAACTAACACAGCATTCTAAACTGACTACACTTCAATTAAAAAAAAAACAAAATGAATAAATAAATAGTAGCAGAAGCATCCATTCTGAAAGTCCAGGGGTTGATGGCAGCTCGAGGTGAGCTGTTCTGCAACAGAAACAAGCAGTAGCACAGAGCAGGGCATGGCAGGCGTGGGGATCTGGGCCTTTCCAGGCCGCGTCGCGGGACCGCAGAGCTATGCGGGAGAGCTGCAGGCAGGGCCGCCGTGCGTGCGCACCGTCGTTGGGTTGTGTGTCCTGGCTGAGAGGTGTGTGGGGCTGAATTCCAGTGCAGGCAGTTTGCTGAGCCTTGGGTCCGGTCCTGGGGCTGCGTGCAGCCTTCCGCCCTATGTGCTTGTGGCTTCCCTGACTACACAGAGGGGGTGCCTGCATGTCTTTGAGGCCTCTTTCTGCAGTGGGATTCCCTACCAGGGGGTCTGCAAAGTGGTCTTTCCCTGAGATGGTGGGAGCCACCGCCTCGGTGATGCACTCCTGTCTGGCTCTGAACTGTGTCAGAGTCCCTCCTTGCAGAAATGTGCGGTTCTGTCACCCTGTCGTCCCCCACGCCGTCGGCAGTCTCACCTGGGGAAGGACCTGTCAGGGATGGAACCAGGCAAACACTCTGCCCAGAAGCTGGGAGAGTCAAAGGAATCTAACCAGTTAGGGAGTAGCTGGCCCATCCTAGGTTGGCCTAGCTTGAGGGGCTCCTGGCAGAGAGATCCTAGGGCCATACCCCTCCCAGAGGAGTCCCCCCAGCTTTCCACCCGCTGCCCCAGGCTCAGTTCCCAGGTTGCTGCAGGCCCTTTCCAACCTCTAGGTCTGTGCTCATGGGTTCTCTCTACCTGCTATTCCTTGGAAAACTCCCACCACCCTTCAGGGCCCAGTTCAAAGGTCACCTCCTCCAGGAAGCCTTCCCATGATGGCCAGCTAGGACCTGGCACACAGGAACGCTTGATGCGGGATGCACGTGTCCGGTGTGGCTCCCTCAGCCAGCTCTGAAGAGCAGTGTTGTTCCCTAGGCATTGTTCTTTGAGAAGATTCCCCAGTTCCAGCTCCTGGGAAGTTGCCGGCTTCCTGAGGAGCCCACGTGGTCCATTAGCCGTCTGAGTTGGGTGGGGACTTTCCCTCCGCTCTCAGAACAGTTCTTGACCGTGACTTGCGAGGTCCCCTAGCCTGGCTTGGCTCCCCGGCAGGCTGAGGCAGGACCTGCCCTCCCCAACCTGGATGACCACCAGCCCCTCCTCGGCCTCAAGTCCACCCACAAGGGGCCTCCCCTTCCAGGTTTCCTGGTCCTGGTGGCCTCTGCCCTTTGGGCTGGTGCCCCACTGAGGAGCCTGGGCAGCTGGCCTGGCAGCAAGCTCAAAGTCTGGGCTGCTTCCCAGGCGGTCCCAGGGTCCCTGTCCTGCTGTCTCTCACTCACCTGCAGACCACCTTCCCTGCCCACCTTCCCCCCAGCCCCTGCCAGGCAGCCTCCCCCTGAGCCCCTGTTCGGTGCTGCGGCCTTTTCTCTCCTAGCCTGAAACGCATCACCTGAGGGCAAGGGTGCCTTTAAGACACCACTGGATGCAAGTGGCCAGCCAGAGCTAGGTGACCCCACCTACGGCCCCTCCTTAAGGCAGGAGGGTGAGAACACATTGGTACCAGGTAAGCCCCAGTCCCAAGTGATTCCCAGGGGGCAACTGGTCTCCTGGGGGGGGGGGGTCTGCCTCCTGCCCCTCTAATCCATTCCTCTCCACCCACCACCACACTTTAAAGCATAATTCCCATCCCGTCTCTCTCCTGTGCTGGAGACCCTCCAGCCGACTTCCCATTGCTCTCAGAATAAGCTACCCCCTCAGCATGGATGCGAAGCCATACAGGGGCTGCTGCGGCCCCCCAGCTCTGCCTTGGCCCCCTCCCCTCAAGCTCACTGTCCTCAGCCCGCTGTCACTCGCTCTACACACCACGCCCCCTCCTGCCTGCCCTGTGGCCAACTCCCCATCGTCCTTCAGACCTCGGCTAAAACATCACCTCCTCCAGGAGGCCCTCCCTGACCGTCTCATCTAAAGATGGCCCCTCTGCGTGTTTTTTAGAATTGAGATTTAATGAATTCGCTTCCCATAAGATTCACCCTTTTAAAGGGCGCAGTTCAGTGATTTTTAATGTAGTCGCAAGATTGCACCAGCATCAGTACTCTAATTTCAGAACCCTTTCATCACTCCCAGAAGAAGCCGCTTACCCACTAGCAGTCCCTCCCCATCCACCTCCCCCCAGACCCTGGCAACTGCTAACCTGCCTCTGTCTCTGTGAATTTACCTACTCTGGACATTTCATATGAATGAAATCATACAATATATCCGTGGCCTTCTGTATCAGACTTCTTCCGCATTGCATAATTATTGCCAAGATTTAGGACTTCATTCCTTTTTATAGCTGAGTAATATGCCTTTGGATGGATGTGCAGAGTTCTGTTTATCCCTCCATCAGCCCCTTCGTGCACGAATCCTGTGTAGGATTTTTGTTTCCCCACCATGCTTGTCTCATTTTTGATCTCTCTGATGAGATGCCACCTCCGAGAGGGGAGACCTGACTGCGAGCTCAAGGCTGTGCCTTGGTGCGTGGCCGGGGCTGGGCACATGGCGGTGCTGGGTGAACAGGGGTGTGCGGGATGGTCTGAGCTTGGCACAGCCTCGTTGCCGTGGATGCTGGTTGGTAGCGCTGTGACACCGACCCATCCGGGACCTGCACGTCTCTGTGCAGGGAAATTCACACCCTAGGAGCTGCCCGAGCCAATGGCCACGTTGCAGGGCGGTTAGGAGCACGCCTGCTTCCTCGCCCCGAGGTGGTGGAATCACCCTGAGTTTGTTCTCTGAGGTCCCCATGGGGACTGTTGCTACTGGCTGACAGCGCTCCTTCCACGGCTTCCTTCCTTCCCTGACCTACATCTCGCAGTTCAAACAAACTGCTCAAACCCTGTCTCAGGCTCCCAGCTCAGGAGGACATATGTGTGTGTGTGTGTGTGTGTGTGTGTGTGTGTGAGTGTGTGTGTGTGTGTGTGTGTGCTCGCCTGACCTGGAAAAGCCTCGGATTCCTCTCCCAGTCAGGCCGACTCGCCCCCGCCTCTCCCAGGCCCTTGCTCCGGGCCCCCCATGGGGCTTCTCTCCAGCACTGCACCCCAACCGTGAAGGCATCCCTCCAGCCCTCTGCTCTCCTGCCCCCACCCCGCCGACCCTCGGCACTCACAGCCTTTCTCTTGGCAGCCACCCTGAGCATCTCGGTTCCCAACGGGACAATGATCTGGGTCTCCCCAGATTCCTGTTTGTATCATGTGTGGGAGAACTGAAAATAGCCCGTGCAGCCTGTGCCCAGCCTGGGAAGTATCTGGTTTTCCCAGGGGTTGGTCTCCGGGGCACAGACGAGGGACTTGTTCAACTGACGATCCTGCTTTTGGCCCCGGGCTCAGCTGACACATTCTCTTCCCTGGGCTCGGGCAGGCCTGAGGTCCACTGTGTCCCTCACTTGCTGTGTGACCGTGGACAGAGCATGCGGCCTCTCTGAGTCTTAGTTCCCCCAAGCACAATGGTAGGATTGTCGCTGCACTAATCTTGGTGCTAATTTTAAGACTGAATGTGACAAGGACTTGGGATTCTTTGTGATCTTAAAACACTGCGTTATGTTTCCTCCAGGGATGGTGTCGAAGGGAGGGAGTGGAAGGACAGGCCCTGTCCTGTGTCCCTTCTCGCTGCAAGTGGGAATGCCACCGTCATTATCCCCATTTTAAGGATGCAGAGACCAAGGCCCCGCAAGGTGGGGGTCTTGCCGGAGCTCTAGGTGGCTGAGAGGAAGGATATAAATTCAGGGCTGAGAATATGGAAATGGATATATATATATATATATATATATATATATATATATGCATACGGATGACTGAAACGTGATGCTGTGCAGCAGAAATCGACCTCACATTGTAAACTGACTACACTTCAATTTAAAAAAAAACAGGCTGGGATAAGCAAAAAAAAAAAAAAAATCAGATCTGCATGGTTTGAGGCCCACGGTTCTTTCTTGTAACCAGGAAGACAGGTGATTTTTTAAAAAAAAAATTTTCTTGTGGATTTGGCATCACTCTTTTTTTTAATCTTTTTTTTTAACTGAAGTACAGTCAGTTACAGTGTGTCAGTTTCTGGTGTACAGCACAATGTCCCAGTCATGCATATACACACATATATTTATTTTCATATTCTTTTTCACTAAAGGTTATTACAAGATATTGAATATAGTTCCCTGTGCTCTACAGAAGAAATCTTTTCACCTACTTTTATATATAGTAGCTAACATTTGCAAATCTCAAACTCCCAGATTTATCCCTTCCCACCCCCTTTCCCTGGTAACTATAAGACTGTTTACTACGTCTGCAAGTTTTGTAGATGAGTTCATTAGTATCCTCTTTTTCTCTTTTTTTTTTAGATTCCACATATAAGTGCTATCATATGGTATTTTTCTTTCTCTTTCTGGCTTACTTGACTTAGAATGACTATCTCTAGGTCCATCTATGTTGCTGCAAATGGCATTATTTTATTCTTTTTATGGCTGAGTAGTATTCCATTGTATAAATATACCACCTCTTCTTTATCCAGTCATCTGTTGATGGACATTTAGGTTGTTTCCATGTCTTGGCTATTGTAAATAGTGCTGCTATGAACACTGGGGAGCATGTGTCTTTTTGAAATAGAGTTTCCTCCAGATATATGCCCAGGAGTGGGATTGCTGGATCATACGGTAAGTCCATTTTCAGTTTTTTGAGGAATCTCCATACTGTTTTCCAAAATGGCTGCACCAATTTACATTCCCACCAACAGTGTAGGAGGGGTCCCCTTTGCTCCACACCCACTCCAGCATGTGTTATTTGTAGACTTTTCAATGAGGGCAGTTCTGACCAATGTGAGGTGATATCTCATTGTAATTTTGATCTGCATTTCTCTAATAGCGACACTGAGCATTTTTTCATGTGCCTATTGGCCATTTGAATGTCTTTATTGGAGAGTTGCTTGTTTAGGTCTTCAAGACAGGTGATTTAAAGAAAATTTTCTATGGACTTTTAGAAATCATTTGAAACTGTTACAAAGATCACCTTTTGTATTTTTCAATAGCTCCCAGAAGCTGCTGGCATGCAGTAGGTGCTCAATAGATGCGTGGATGAATGAGTGACTGAATGAGTTGAACTGTAAAGCTACTTTGGCATTAGGGGCACATAACCCAGGGGCACATGCTCGCTGCTCCTGCAGGTGACAAAGAAAGCCCAGCTCCGTGGTGGGTGTTGGCCCGATGTGTCTGGGAAGGAAGTGGACACGACCAAGCAGCATCCAAGGGGACAGGCCCAGGGTGCCTGACCTCTGACAGTCAGGGCCCCAGGCTGGAAGGACGTTTGGGCCCCCCTGGGGTCTCCTCTGTACCCCAGCACCCTCACCAAGGAGGTTCCATTTATTCTCCTATAAAACAACACGGGATCGAGACACAGAGGTAGTTGGCAGTTTGCCCAAAATAACACAGCTGGGGGCACAGCTGGGAGCCGGGGGGGGGGTTGTGTTTCTGACATTCAAACCGAGTTTGGTGCATCCCGCGGGCGGGCGGGTATCTTGGGAGAGAAGCCCTCTTGGACAAAGCGAGCCGCCAGCAATGGCCCTGGCATGACACGAAGGACGTTCGGGCCGAGTCAAAGCCGGTGTCCCCACCAAGAGGACAGCTTGCTCCACTGCAGGTTCCAAGGGACACCACGACCAGGGCAACGGCTGGAAAGGCCGGAAACGCAGCGGCGGGTGGTGGGCCGATTGCTCGTTCGTTTTGGGTGTCGGGGGAGGGGCCGCGGGGACCGGAGGGCTCTGGCCCCCTGTGATTCTCAGGTTTGTTTTCTCCCTGGGGGCAGGCCGGGGAACGGAGTTTGTGTCCCGGGGACCTTTCCTCACCAGCTTTGCAAACCAGTGGCTCTGTGACCGCCCCACTGCTTCCTCTGGGCTGGCCTGTTGGCAGACTGTGCTTTGTGGCTTTGGAGGGTAACCCAAGGTCCAGCTGGCCCTTCCCCAGGCCTGACGTGCTGCGGCCTCCCTCTTACCCACCCCGCCACCGCCCGGCCCCGGGCAGCCTGTCCCTGCTTCCCACCCAGAGTGGGTCCTGTGCTCCTGGACTTGGCGCACGGGTGGTGCAACCTTGGGAGGACCGTCATGGAGCCCTCCGGCCTCCGTTTCCTCATCCCCGCTCCCTGGGACAGCGACAGCTGTCTCGGCTCACAGGGCGGCTGTGAGAACCAGGTGGTGAGGATTGTGGTGTGGGAGAGATCTTAGAGACATAGAACTTAACAGGAAAACAGAATCTTTCTCACCACTGTTGTGGCAGGCAGCCTTCTAACATGCCCCGCAAGGGTCCGCCTCCTGGAGTTCTCGCCCTGCTATGCTCCCCACCCCTTGAGGCTGGGCTGGATCTGGTGACTCATTCTAACTTAAAGATCATAGCCAGAATGATGGATGTGGCTTCTGGGATCACGTCCTAGAGGACCGTGACTTCCATTGTGCTAGTCCTCTGTCTCTCTCAGGTCTTTCTCACCTGCTCATTCTGATGAAGCTGGCTGCCTGTCGTGAGGTGTCCTAGGGAGAGACCACGTGGCAGGGAACCGAGGCTCTCAGTCCAGCAGCCCGTGAGGACCTGAATCCAGCCCAGAGCTGCTGAGTGAACCTGGCCCCGGAGGCGTCTGCAGTCTCCACCCCAGCTTGAGTGTAGCCTGGGAAAGAGAGACATCCAGCTGAGCTGCATCCAGGTTCCAGACAACAAACGTTGTCTTAAACCATGACTTTCTGGGGTTCTTTGTTACGCAGCCATAGATAACCCATACACATATGGAGTTTAATGTGTCTTAGGAAAAACGTAGCACGTGAAACTGGATTTGTGACAGTTACTGCTTGCGGTCGCACTAAGTAGGGAAAAGTAATCTGAAGAGATCTCTAAGACGGGGGAGGGATGGGAAAAAATCGGGACTTCAGACGATGACCCAAGTCTGGTGATCGCAGCGATATTGACAGGATGGTGATAGACGCTGCAGCAGGTGTGCTCAGCATTACGGGTAATTCTGGATTATGTCTGCGGGCCACTGTCCTCAAGGTGCGGCGAAGCCTTCCTCTTTCCAGGCTGAGTTCTGTTCTGCTGAGGGGGTGGGGGCTGCACCACATAAAGATCGTTCAGGTTTCGCCCTCCTGCCTCCCTTTGCTTGCTGCCCCTCCCTGGCTCCTCCCCACATCACGGCCTCAATGTGCCCAGCATCCCCATCTGGGGAGGAATGGCTCTGGGGACTCTCTGCTGTAGTCCAGTGTCCAGTGGGTTGAGGAGACTGAGGATCAGGAAACCCTCCTAGGGAAGCTTCTGGCTGTGGCAGAGTCATCACCCTTCTCTGGGCTGAGGAGGAGGGATGGCAGGGACTGGGGAAGGAAGAGGAAGGAGAGAGGGAGGTAGGGGTAGGGGTGTCAGATGATGTCGCTGTCACACCCGGGGTTTCCTGCAGGACTGCTCCCCAGTCTGGGGCTCCAGAAAGCCCCCTGGACAGAGCTGGTAGGAGGCCTGGCGACCTCACCTAGCCTCAGCCCCAAACAAGGTGGGACCTTGGCAGAGCACTTCCTGCCTCTGGCCTCAGTTTCCCCATCCCTAAAAGCAGGGCCCTGCAGGCCTGCCCAGCCTTTTACGGGGTGTGGCTGGAGCCCACTGAATCTGCGTCCCTCCCTCCAAAGCCTGGGAAATGCAGTCACAGCATCCTTTCTCCCAGTTCCCTCGGTCTCGTCCACTGGACCAGACAGACATGGGGCTCTGAGGGTGGGCTGGAGGGCAGACAGGGCGGGACTGGCACTCAGGCTGTTCCTGATGGAAGGATGCCCCCTACCACTGGGTGCCTCCCTCTGCCCAGTGCTTGACACATGTCACCTTGCTTGGACCCTCTCAAAAGGCTTGTGAAGCTGGTGTAATTCTCTCCCTACTTTGGACAGGAAGCAGGCTCAGAGAGGGCCGTGACGTGCCCAGGGACGCACAGCGGGCTGGCAGAGCCAGAATGCCGGTGTCCCAAATCCGGTTTTGTTCGCTGCTGTCCCGCAGCACCCAGACTGATGTCTGGCATGTAGCAGGTGCTCAATAAATATTTTTTGGGCAGGGCTGGCTAAGTAATGGCTCCTGGTTGACCTCACAGAGTGGCTGGACCTGGGGGAGGCAACTCGAGCCGAGGGCTGGACCCCAGCTGAGGTTACATTGCCACTAGGCACTAGGCAAGTGCCTCACAGCGATCTTGGGTTTTTTATGATCCCACTTCACAGAAGAGGAAACTGAGGCACGCAGAGGGGCTGTGACCTGCCCAAGGTCCCACTGGGGACTGGGGACAGGCTGGGCTCTGGTTTCTCCCTCTGGTTTCTCTCCCAGGTGGGACAGCTGGCTCCTTGGCCCAGTCCCCCTCAGCCAGTGCCCCCAGGCCCAGGAGACCCACACTCGGGACGGGACCGCCAGGCTGCCCAGACAGCCCCCAGCCCTTTCTCCCCACCCTCCCACCGAAAGCACCCCCGAAGCATGAGGCTGACTGACTTACAGAAAGCTTGCAATGGACATGGCCCAGAGACCATCTGTCTGCTCCCCAGGGACAGTTCGGTCCTACCAGGGACAATACTCGGGCATCTGAGAAACCTTATTTCTGTCTCCCTTTTTGTGAGCGCGCCTTCTGTGAGCCCACCTGCGCCCACACCTGCCTCAGCACCACAAGGTCTGCGTAAACGCCTCCAGGGCGCTGCATTCCACTTGGGTTTGTACAAACAGCAAAGGGATTCTTTAATTGTAGTAAAGACAAGCCCTCGGGGGATGCGCCATTTTTTGCAAAGAGCTGGGTGCGTCTATTCTTTCCTTTTTCAGAATGAAAATATCTTACTTTTTTCCAGGTTTTAAATTGCATGGTGATGGTTAAAAACAAAAACCAAAGAGCAAAACCCAGAACCAATCAAATCTATGAGCACGTCTTGTGATTTCTCGCTGTCCTCGCTGACCACATTCTTGCCCTCCAGAGCTGTGTCGTCTTTTAAATAGCTGCCAACGGATGAGCTCAAAGATGTCGTTGTTATTTGAATTTGCATGTTTGTATTTGAATAAGATGGAGCTTTATTTCAAGTTGTTCATTACTGAAATTTTTTCTTTTGTGATCTGTTTTTTTTTTTTCCTCTTCAATCACCTTTATTTTTAAACATTTTTAGAAATTTGCAACTCTCTTACATTTTTAAGGTATGTGAAACAACTAAAATTGTCTAGTATCTGCCTTGGGGTGTGTGTGTGTGTGTTTGGCATCAAAAGAAAACGTTTTTATTCTGGCTGCATATATTTAGAAATGCTAAATGACAAACACTATCTTAAAACAAGAAGGTGAAGCAGAAGTTACAAAACAGGAAATAGAGGTCGCAAAATCTCAAATTTTCTCATCTATGAATTTAGTACTGAATTACTCATGCACTTAGGAAAAACTATAAATTAAGACTAAGCTAATACAGATAATAAGTAGTTTGAATGGGGTTGTCTTGCTTAAGTTTTTTTGGTTCAGTTTCTTTTTTTCCTTCCTTCGTTCCTTCCTTCATTCCTTCCTTTCTTCCTTCCTTCCTTCCTTGCTTGCTTTTTTGCTTAGGTTTTCAAACTAACCAGAATTCATTCAGGTCAATATCCAGCAGTTACTTCCACATTGTAAATAGTAGCCTAATGTACAGAGAATTCTCATTGTCTCAAACATCTCTACCAGGACAAACTTAGAGGATGCTTTAGATCAGAGTTGGCATTTAATTTCAACCAAAATACAACACTATAGACTATATTCCTAACGATTTCAACGGGGAAATTAGGTAATTACGAGAGTACATCAACGAGTTCATGTTTAAATACTGCTGCCGCCGAGTTACAATGCTCTACTACCAGGAGTCACTGTGGCATCGATGTGGAACCAGGACAAACTAGGGAGAGCTGGAAGGACGTGTCCTCCCCAGACACACGTGTGGACGTGGTGCGGTGGCTGTGGGGGTCAGACCCGGGTGCTGGGAGATGAGTCACCCCTGCAGGTGAGCCTGGAGCCCTGAACCCTCATGGGGAGACTCTCCTCCTTGCTGGGGGCCTGATGCCTGGGGAGCCCCACCTCCAGGTCCCTGGGGGCAGCTGCCAGGTTAGCAGAGCACTAGGGCCCCGTCGGAAGGGCTGGGGGTCACCCTGGACCTGCAGCGCCTGCCTGTGGCACTAGTTGTCTTCCCTGAGCTCCTGGGGCTTTCTCTCCATCCCCGCGGCCCCCATCCAGCTCTCCTGGGCTCTCTTCTCCACAAAGAGGACCTCCTTCTGCTGGTGGGCACGGTTTTCCTCCAGTGCTGGCCCTGGGCCTCGGCCACCTCTTGGTAGACGCCGCGGATCTGCTGTGTGGAGGTCGTCTGTCCCCTTGCGGCGGCCAGCTTCCTCTCCAGCTCTGAGCAGGATGCTTCCTCCTTGCACCACTTCTCCTGAAGCTGCGTCAGGTGATCCACGTGGACTCCGGGAAGCATCTGGAGCCTCTGGCGCAGCTGCTGGGTCTCGCTGTGGAGCCGGGCCTTCTCCCGCCGCAGACCTGCCTCCTCCGCCTGCACGCTGGCTATGTGTCCGGTCAGCTCTTGAGTCATCTGCTTTTCTTCCCCCACTGGTCTGGCTCTTCCTTGAGGTTCCAGCCCAGGACCTGGACGGGACACTGTGATGTCACCCGGGACCTGCTTCAGGTCACCTTCTGGACGAGGGACGGATGGGGGGCCCTGTGATGCCCCCCTGCGCCCCGCTGGCCTTTGGCACTGCCGTCCCCCCCGCCATCTCCCAGAGGCCTGGGCCCGGGCCCGGGCCATGGGGCGGCCCTCAGTGGGCGCTCAGCAAGGGACTCCAGCTGGCCGACCTTGTCCTGCAGGGCCCACTCCCTTTGGGCGTCTGCCTCCACCAGTCTTTCTTTCTCTTCCTCCTTCTCCTGGACTTGCTGCTTCCATCTCCCGATTTCCCAGGCCAGCAGCTCTGGACTTTCTGGAGAAAGAGGGTTTTCCTGCAGGTCCTCCTTCCCTCTCTGCTGAAGCTGCTCCCCAGTGCTCTCTGGTGGCTGGAGGCTTGGTGTCTCTCATCGGTCACTTTGGAGAGCTGAGAAGGCAGGCTCCTGTGAGCCTTTTCTAGGAAGTCCACGGTGCCCTGAAAGGCCGACCTGCTCAGGCTTGTGTTCAGAGCCGACGTGCATAAAGTTTGTAAGAGGGGAGGACTGGCTTCCCCGCCGGGCAGCCTGCTGGCTCCATCGGCTTGGGTCGTGGGTCCCCCGGTCTCAGTCTCTTGTCCACAGGCTTCATCGCGGGAAGAGCATCCTTCTCCTTCGGGAAGTGTGCCATTTCTTTACTGTCAAGACCAGCCCTGCCACACATACCAGGGTCCCCCAGGGAAACAGAAGGGTCAGGCTTTCCCAAACCAGCAGCAGAGCGCCCCACAGGTGCTCCAGCTTCAGGGGGGATGCGGGCCTGGGGACAGGTGGCAGGCCCTCCATGGCTGCCAGGGCCCCACAGCTCTGCCTCTGAGGCCAGGGTCCTCTGGGCCACAACTGACTGCTCAGAACCCTGCGGGGTGTTCTGTCTCCAGGTAAACAGGTCCCTGATGACCGGGGCTGACCATCAGTTGGGCTGGGGGAGGGGAAGCCAGCCAGGTTCTAGGAAATAGTTCCCCCAACTTGGCTCTGGAGTTAGAGTGATGTCACTTCTCCAGGCACCAGGGGAGGGGGGAAGGGCTGATCCCAGCCTGCAGCTGGGCCACTCTGGCCCCCTTGTAATCTGGTTCTTGTTCTTTGTCCCTTTCCCACCTATGGGGAATTTAATCTTTTTCTTACTGATTTAAAAAATGTTTTTATTATGTATTTATTTTTTAAATTGAAGTATAGATGATTTACAGTGTTGTGTTAGTTTCAAGTGTATAGCAAAGTGATTCAATTATAATATACATATATATTATTTTTCAGATTTTTTTTTGTGGGGGAGGTAATTAGATTTATTTATTTTTAGGGAAGGTCTTGGGGATTGAACCCAGCCTTGTGCATGCTAAGCACACACTACCACTTGAGCTACACCTTCCCCTAGATTCTTTTCCATTATAGGTTATTACAATATATTTAATACAATCCCCTGAGCTATATAGTAGGACCTTGTTGCCTATCAATTTTGTATGTAGCAGTGTGTACGTGTTGTATATAGTAGTGTGTTTATCTTACTGATTTTTAAGAGCTCCGTAGGAGGCAGAATTTTGGCCCCTATGGCCTCCCCTATACCACACGGCTGTGGTTACAGTTGGTTAGATGGCAAAACAGATTTTGCAGATGTAAGTAGGGTTACTAATCAGCTGATCTTAAAATAAGGAGATTATCCTGGATTATCTGGTGTGTCCAGTGTAATCATACCAACCCTTAAAAGCAAAGAGATGCTGCAGAGGGGAGGTTAGAGGGTTTGGAAGCATCTTGCTGCATCTGAAGCATCTCATTCAAAGCATGGGAAGGATTCAGTGTTCTCCTGCTGGATCTGATGATGGAGGGGGCCACGAGCGAAGGAATGCCGTGGCCTCTCGTTGCTAAGAATGACCCCTAGCTGAAAATGGGTACCTCAGCCCTAGCCCCGTAAGCAGTGAATTCTGCCAACCACCTGGTGAGCTTGGCTTAGGCGGGTGAAACCTTGACTTTGGCCTTGTGAGGTCTGGCCCCTGGACTTATGACTTCCAGGATTTAGATAACAAGTGGGAGTTGTTTTAAGCTAAATTTGTGTAACCTGTTAACTACAGCAACAGAAAAAAGCTCTTTATATAGCAATGTTGAAAACACTTTTTATATATAGTATAAATACTTTTTCAGGTACTTCATTTGTTTTTTTAAAGTTTACCCGCAATTATAGTGAAGCTTCCTAAATTCATTAATAAAGGGTAAACTCAAGTTCCATTTTGGGGGATGACCTTTGGGGTCAGTACCGCAAACTCACATGCAAAACACAGATTCCTAGGCTCTGCTCCCAGTGTTTCCGATTGGGCAGGGCTGAGAGGAACCAAGAATGTGCATTTCTACCCAGCGCCCACGTGGTGCTGACGGGTTGGGGACCATCCTTTGAGAAGGCATTCCTCCCAGCCCTAGGAAGGTCCTTAGAGCCGCTCCCTGAAGGAAGCTGAGCCCCACCCACAGGGGGCGGGTCGGAGAGGCCCCGCCTCCAAGAGTGAGCTCTCCGTCTTCATTGCCTGATAGTGAAGGGGCGTCCCCTACATCCCAGTGCGGGGCCCGCCTCCTCCCCAACTCCAGGGCCGGGGATACTGCGCCTGCGCAGTGGGGCTCGGTGCTGGCGTCCTGCGCTTCTGTGAGGTCCGGTTGGCGGGCGGTGACCCCATGGCTGACCCCCAGGAGGAATCGAAACCCCTTTTAAGCCGGGTTCGCGGCGGCAGCGGCCGCGACCACCCAGAAGGCGCACCCGCTTGCCGCAGCGTCCAAGTCGGCCCTGGTGAGCGGCGGCCTGGGGGGTGGGGGCCGGGCCGCGCGGGGTGGCGCGTGGGGGTCCTGCCGGCCGGCGCCGCGGCACTGCTGTTGCTGCCCGCGCGCCCCTCTGGCCGGGGGCCGAGCGGGGCCGAGCGGGCCCGGCGGCGCGGGGCGCGAGGGGAGCTGCCCTACGGAGGGACGTGCGGTTGCGCCCTGCGGACCCCGGCCCCGGGCGCGTCGTCCAGACGCTGCAGGGCCGTCCCTGCTCCCGGCCCGCCGGGCTGAGAGGCCTCGCTCAGCCTGGGGCAGCCAGCCCCCGGAGGCCCCCTCGGTGAGCGCAGGGGCAGATACTTACCTGCTGCTTTCCGTGGGTCACCTTAGTGACTCCTAGGAGGCAGCACTTCCGTTTTCCCCGTTTCTGTGGGGGAAACTGAGGCACAGAGGGGCGTCCCCTTACCCAAGATCACACAGGAAGTGGCGGAGGTGGGATTCGAACCCAGCTGGGAGCGAACTGGGAATCCTTTGCTCTGCCTACTCACTCCTGGGCCCAGGAGGCTTCCCGGTGGCTGGCGCCGCTTCAGTTTAGGCTTGGGGCAGGCCTCCTGGGACCAGAGCAGCTTCCTCCCTTGCCCTCTGCAGTCCATCCTGCTCTTCCTGTTTATGCACAGGCAGATTGCTGAATCCTGAGGAAGGCGGAGGGTGGTGTCCTTCTGTCCCTGGCAGACACGGGGCGGGGTTGGGGGGTGGGGACTGGGTGCTGGGGTCGGGATGAAAGGCCCTTGGCCTCATTTTACTGATGTGGAAACCGAGGCCCAGAGCGTCTCCAGGACCTGTCCAAGGTCACAGCCCTGGAGTGTGTTGCAGCTGCTACAGGCACCTGTACTGGGTGCTCCTTCTGGGACCACTTTCCCTTTCTGGGCTCACTTTGCTCCTCTGTTGGGGAGGGGTCTGTAGTGTGTGCTCGTCCATGGAATATTGGGGCGGGTCGCCAACGGGAGATAGAAAACATGCCCACCTGCTCACCTCAGAGGCTGTTGCTGGAAAGTTCTCCATCCAGCCCATGCCAGACCTCCCAGGGCCCTGGACAAGGGACACAGGCCATGGTCGTGGTGTTCAGAGCACGCAAACTTTGTGCCAGGCGGTCTGGATACCTTTCTGGCACTGCCACTTCCTGGCTGTGTGACCTTGGCAGGTTTCCTAACCTTTCTGAGTCTCAATAAAAGGGGAGTGGTCATAGGGACTGCCCTGGGGGGCGTTGGAAGGATTCAGAGAGAATCCGGGTCCCTGGCCTGACGGCAGAGCTGGTGTGCGTAGGTGCCGGTGGCTGTTTTGTTCTGAGGGTCGTGATCATTGCAGGTCCCAGCCCTGGCAGAGCGCCCGGTGGGCAGATGAGACCTGTGCTGTAGAGACAGGAGCCAGGGCCAGGCAGTGGCTGGGAGGGCTCTTTGTCCCGACACCGTGCCTCGCTGAGGGCTTCCGAGAATGTGGACAGGACTCTCTGCTGCCTGGCAAGGCTCTGCAGACCCTCGTTGAATTTCTGCCCAGCTCCGGTGGGGGGCTCCCAGATGGGGCCCTGTGCTCAGGGTCTGCCAGTCCCACAGTCTGACTCTCCCACCAACAAGACTGGGGGAAGGCTGCTGCTGGGTGCCCCGCAGACCCCAGTGGACCCTGTGGTCAGGTCCTGAGTCAGCCCAACCTCATGGGCCACGAACCCAGGGTGGGGATGGTCGTTTTCTGGTTCCCGGTCAGGGAATTACAGAGAAGCCAGAGGACAGTGGGTTGCTGTGCTACGGGAGGGGCTTTTAGAATAGTAATAGCAAATGGCCATGAAGGGCTTACTGTGCATAGCAGTTTAGTGACAGTAACCCATTCAGCCTGCACATCAGTCGTATTCTGTAGAGCCTGCGGGGACTGAGGCACAGAGAGGTTAAGGGGCTTGCCCAGGGTCACACAGGGAGCTGGTCAGGTTCCCACCAGGTACTGTGGGAGCCGAGGGGCTGGAGCCAGAGGGGGGCGAGGATTTATACTGGGATGTTGGGGACGGGAGGGTTGGGGCTGCAGGGCGGATGTGGGACACGGTGTTTGAGCCCCCATATCCTGTGTACTCTGACATTCTAACCTGCTGTGCCCAGCGGGGTGGTGGGGATACGGAAAGGTGACTGCTGCCTGGGGTGATGAGTCCTTAGACTGCCCAGTCGGGGGACAGTGCTCCTGGGTAGGGCTTGGAGGCTTTGGAGAGCTTGACCTTGGGGGAGCCCAGTGCGGTATGAGGGGCATGGAGGGATGGGGTGGAGGAGGCAGGAGAGGAGGTGGCTGGGCAGAGCTGTGAGTCTGTGTGGCGGGGCTGGGGGCAGAGTGTGGACTTGCTCCTGGAGCGGTGGGGACCCACAGAGAGCTGTCATGTGCTGCCTGAGGGCTCACCACGAGATCCCTCCAGTTGCTGCAGGAAGGGAGAGGGAGGCTGGTGTCTGGCTGCAAAGCCGGGTGGGATGGCCTTCCTGAGGGTTGATGCCTTGAGGGCTGGGTTGCTGGGAGTGACCCCCTTCAGCCACACCCAGTCCTGGTCCTGGAGGGAGCTCTGGCCGCCTGTCTGTTCTTCTCGAGGAAGCTCGTCTCCTTAGACCTCTCCAGGCTGAGTTCCATCTCTTGCCTGCGGGTTTGGTGGCGTGGGGCCTCTTGCAGGCTCCCCTTGGCCGGTCACGCATTCCCTCCACCGGTAGGCCTTGAGGGCTATTGTGCACCGAGCTCACGCTGTCCTGGGCTCTGTGGGTACAGCAAGGAACAAAACTGAAGACCTTTGGATCACAAAGTTCCCGGGGTGCTTCTGGGGGAGGTAGGCAGCCACCACCCTCAGAGCCTCCCTGGGAGAACCTCTAGGCCCCGCGGGGTGAGTGTGGGGCTAGCACGTGGCGGGGAGCAGAGGCCCGGGCGGGAGAGGCTGCTTGTTCTGGGTGACACAGCAAGGGGGTGGCAGAGACAGGGCAGAGTCTCTGACCTCTGTCCAGGGCCCCCACAGCCCTGACTGGTCCCCATGCCCTGCAGATGGTGGTAGCAGCATCCCTGGGGACGGCAGCAGAGTGGGCAGAGGCCCGGAGCTCTGCCTGCGTGCCCGGCCTCCCCGCCTCTGGCCGTGGCAGCTCTGCTGCAGAGCACTGTGCATCCCTGTGCTCTCTCTCTACTGGTTAAGGGTGGTTTTGGCAGCTGCTGGTCTCAAGGAAGTAGAAGTCTTCACTGGAAATGGTGACAGGGGTGTTCACCTCGTTTCCAAGCCCTGATCTGGGAGCTGCTGGGTGCTGCAGGCTGGTTCCGCTCCCCCAGGGGCCTGGGTGGCACCCTCTCCTGGGCCTCAGGCAGTAGGCTTCCTCCATCACCCAGTTGTGGCTCCTCATGCCTTTCTCGTCCCTTTGTGTCACGGTGGCTTTTGCAGTAAGTCGCAGAGGCACACGTGCCCATGATGAGGGGGGAAAACCCAAGGCCAAGGTGACCGACCAGGGGCACAGCTTGGGGCTTTTTGACAGGCAGGGGCTGGGGTGCTGGACTGAGGTTAAGCCACCTGACTTGTCCTGAAGGTCCCTCGTAGCTAGGAGCCTGTTCGGGCCCATGGAGGCCCCATCCCAGCCTCCTTGGCCCTGAGGACCGAAGTTGCTGGTTGGTGAAGGTTCCCTTGGTTTCCATCCTCAGAGTGACTCGGCTGCGGTGGCCTGACCCTGTGGGCCCGTGACAGCGAGCGGGGGGTTGATGGCCTCAGAAGGTTCTTCTTAGTTCTCAGTATTTGACAGAGGGTCATGCAGCACCTCAAGGTTCTGGGTATCAGCTTTATGTGTCAGTGTTAAATCTGCTCGTGTTTGATGGAAGGTAGGCGGATAGCCCTTCCCCAGCTTACAGTCGGGGAGGCTGGGGTACAGCGTCCTGACAAAAGCCACCCGGAGGCCGGCGGCAGTGGGACAGGGCAGAAGGGTGGCCACGAGCACACTCTGTGTGCTGGGCCGGGCCTGGGGGCCAGCTGGTGGGGCCCCCATTTGACAGGAGGAGATGGGGCAGTGAGCTTAAGCCTCTGGGCCAGCAGGTGGGGAGCCAGGGTCTGAACCTCTCGAGTCTGGTTCTGTCTCGCTCGCTGCTTTGGGCCTTCTGCCTCTCCGCCCCGGGGTGCCGGGACCATGGGAGCTGCTTCTCTCCTGGGCCTGGAGCCCGTGCACCTGCTCAGACCCTGCGCCACACGGGAGCACAGCCTGCGTGGGGGTCCTGTCCTGTGGGCACGTGCAGACAAGAGGCATCTGGTTCCAGAGTCTTGGAAGGAGCGCGGCCTTCCCTCTCTCTCAGTCGCCCTGTAGCAGGTGAGCACCTCGAGGCCTCCGCCTCACCCCACGCGTCCTCTCTGCCCGCAGGCACCACAGCCAGGCGGGATCTGTGCTTGGACCAGGCCGTGGTCTTCATCGAAGACGCCATCCAGGTGGGTGGCACTTGCTCCTGGTGGGGGGTTGGGCTTGTCTCCGGGGATCATGGGTTCTGGGCCAGGGCTGCGGTTGCTGGACTACGTGGTCACTGTAACCGTGATGGCCGGGCTTTTGGGCCTGGTCCCCTCGAGGCCTCCCCAAGGAGATGGGTCACTCCGGTCACTCATTTCACTGACTCACCGCCTACTGAGGCCTGGCGTGTGCTCCCTGTTCCCGGGCCTGTGGAAGCTGCCCGAGGTGGCAGGACCTTGCCCCTCCCGCACATGACACAAAGGCTTGTCTAGGGAAGTAGAGCATGGAAGTGGGTGGCGCCCCGGGTGGGAGATGAGGCTGGGGAGCCCTGGAGGGCGACACAGCGGAAGGGGGAGGGGTTGGCCTCACACAGAGGAGGGGACAGCCTCGCGGGCGGACAGAGGGCACTGCTGCGTGTCCAGCAGAAGAGTGTCTGTCCACCTGGGGGCCCTGGGAGCCGGCCCTTGGGGGCGCTCCCTCTGCCGGGCAGACCTTGCAGCAGGGAGGGTCTGGCCTCACCTACGTGCCAAGTCGGAGCGGACCCTGCGACCGGCAGCATGTCTCCCCGCCTGGAGCCTGTCATGGGTGAGAGGGGTGCCCCGCGTGCGGCACAGAGGGGACCCCCTCACGCTCCCCTGTGGCCTTTCCAGTACCGCTCCATTAACCACCGCATGGACGCCAGCTCGCTGTGGCTCTACCGGTGGTACTACTCCAGCTTGTGCCAGTGGTGAGAACGCACCGCGTGCGCCCCGGGGCTCCCGCAGCCGGGTGTGGGGGGGCCGGTGCCGGGGTGCTGGCAGGTGCCCCTCCTGTGGTGGAGGGCGAGCCACCGTCTACACTCCTCACTGGAGCAGAGCCCAGCCTGTGGACAGAAGGGCTTCCCTGTGGTGAGGGCCCCTTTCCAGAGCCCTCTGATCAGCCACGGTACTTGAGACTTGCCCCCGTAATGCTATCCGACCGCACACGAGCGACCGCTGAGCAGCTCCGCCCTTTGGGCCCGCGGGCCCCGCTGCCCGCTGATCCACCTTTGGGCTGCAGACGGTGGCTGCTTCTTGCATTTCAACCAGTTTTTGTCCCTTTTCCAGGATTCTGAGCTTCACTATTTTCTTGATCCTGTTTTTGGCTTTTATTGAGACCCCTTCCTCGCTCACCAGCACCGCGGATGTCCGCTACCGCCCGGTGCCCTGGGAGCCGCCCTGCGGCCTGACCGAGGGCCTGGAGGCGCTCTGCCTGCTGGTCTTCGCTGCCGATGTCTCCGTGAAGGTGAGGAGGGTGCGCGGGGTGGGAGCCGGGGCTGGCGCCCTCCCAGCCCGGCTGCTGCTCCTGGGTTTATTATTAGCGCTCCCGGAGCTAGCTGCCTGTCCTGACCGTGCACTTTGACCTCTGAGCAGAGGCCAGGGCTTTCTCCTGGAGAATCGTAGGCCTTGAAGCTGAGGCTCCGTGAGCTCTGCCCCTCCCCAGAGTGTGTTGGAGTGTGGCTGAGCCGTTGGGGGTGTGCAGCCTCGCGGGACCCTGGGAGGGAGTGGCTGAGGATCCGGTGGTGCCACTGTAAGGAGAGACCCCCTTGACCAAGACGGGACCAGGGGTCTCTCCACGGCCCACGCTCCCTCCCTGACAGAGGAGAAGCCTCGAGGGGAGGAGCCGGCTGTGTGCAGCTCTGGTTCTGTGACCCGGGTCCTTCCCAGAAGCTGGAGGGGGGCCTTGCCTTGCACATTGGAGCTTCTGAGCTGTGTCAGGCGACTTCCCAGTGAGATGCAGTGTGTGCTGCCGACCACACCCATCACTGCTGTCAAACAGCAACTCCGCTGATCCAGTTCCGGCCCCATGTACACGTCCTCGGCTGGATCAAGCCCTGCCTGCAGGCCCTTTTATCTGTTCCTGCCCTGTAGTTGTGCCATTGGTGGGGGGTGGGGTCGGCCTCTGTGGTCTCACCCTGAGGGGCGTGGGTGAACGTTGGTGTGTGTGTCTGTGACTGAGGGCCCCAGGCAGTTTCTTGTTTTTTCTTTTTTAGCCTATAATGTGGTTAGGAGGACTGGGGCTTTTTAAGCTGGAACTGAAACTGGTGAGAAGTTCTCAGCAGTTTTTGAATGGTCAGTACTTTTGGGAAGTCTCCAAAGGTGAGAGAGCACACGTTTCACTCTGCAAGCCATGACCTCTGGAGGCATGAGTGATGGGAAATGGCAGTTAGGTGAATCGCCTGCCCGAGGCATGTCCACTGAGCATCTGCTGTTTCCCAGTCTTTTCCAGAGTGATTCCCACGCATAAGCGAAACTGACAGTTGGGTAGGCAGAATGGGCAGGGAGCCCGTTACTGATGGGGAAACAGGCTAGAGCGGTTAAGTGCTGAGCCCAAGGTCACGAGCTGCCCGGGGTCACGAGCTGCCTGGGGTCACGAGCAGGCTGGGCGAGGAGTGTGGGCCTCCTGACCGCCCCTCAGCTTCCTGCTCCCGAGTCATGGGGAGACCACGCTGCTCGCTGAGGCCACCCGCCTCGCCCGTGTGCATCCATGGCCTTGGACAGCAGCCCGGACGCTCACCCGCCGTCTGTCTTGCAGAGCTATCTGGTGGGGTGGGCCCAGTTCCGGAAGAACCCCTGGCTGCTGGCCTACCTCGTGGTGCTGGTTGTGTCTCTCATGGACTGGATCGTGTCGCTGAGTCTCGTTTGTCACGAGGTAGGTGGTGAGGGGGCTCCGAGGGAGCCCTGGGTGGGGCATAGGGTGCAGCTCCGCAGGTGGACGGTGGGCACCAGTCCTGAGGCCCTGCAGCCACCCCACCCACCTGCCCAGCTCTGCCTGTCCTCCGAAGCACATCAGTCACCTGTTGGCTGGGGAGCCTTGTTCCCGTCTTGCAGATGAAGACACTGAGGCCTCAGGATGGCACGAGGACCTGGGAGCAAGTTCCAGGGGTTCTAATTCCTGCCTCAGTTCCTAATTCCTTGCCACACGCCCAGAGCTCTGTGAGGCCCGCCAGTCAGAAAACCTGTGTCAGCTGGCAGCCCTGGATTCTCTGACTGCACCGTCTTTGTCTCCCCCAAGAACACGCAGAAGCACCGCCCTGTGATCTGATAGAACAGATCTGGGGAAAGTTGGTCTGGGAACATCCGTATCCATCAGGGCTGGTCAGGGACACAGAAGCCCATCAGGTGCTTTAGTAGAAAGAATTTAATACAGGGGCTCAAACAGGTGTCGCAGAACAAGAAAGCAAAGGGGACTCAGTGAACACAAAACTGCAGCACTGCCACCCCCAGCCCCAGCTGGGGGATTAAAGGAATTAAATTAAAGGGATTAAGGAGTTTGGGGTTCTGGAACCTGGAGCCTCAGGGGAGGGGCTCCTAAAGCTGAGGCCCTGCCCTCTGACCTCTGGGGAGGGGGTTGGGGCCTCCTAGAGGCACGATGACGTTGGTTCTGGGAGTCCTGGAGGAAGGGGGAGGCAGGAACAGCAGGTGGACAGAAGCCAGCAGGTCCCCTCCCTCCTCCCACCTCCTGCCCTCCCCCAGGGCCCCCGCTGCTCGAGGCAGCCGATGAAGGAGATGTCAGTGGAGAGATGTCAGTGGCGGGTCCCAGCCCAGCATCAGAGCAGGGCTGCAGGGCGGATGGAGGGCACGGTGCCCCCTTCAGGCCACACGCCTCCCCCGCATCTCTGCAGGAGCGCTGACAGCGGCAGGCTTCTCCCTGAGAAGCGCTGCCTTCCTTCCCCAAGGAGGAGGCTCTCCCCCCCTCCCCAGAAAGGGACAGAGACCGGCCTAACCGCCACGGGCTCCATTTCTGAGTGACGGTCATTGCGTCCATCTCATGTCACCTGAACATTCTGTCCTTCAAGGCTGAACTGTGAACCTCACCACCAACCATCCTTGCGTGAAATTAGGAGGGGGAGGGGGGAGGGGATGAGGGTCAGTGACACATACAAACACGTGTCTGTGTAACCGGCCAGGAGCAGACCTGGGGCCCTGCAGGCCTCGTTTTGTTAGTGGTTGAGGACCCTAACTGGTATTTATTATCTCCGTCTGGCCTGTGTGCCCTTTGCTTAGTGCAGGGACCCAGACCTTCCTCCCTGAGGGGCCTGAGTCCTCGGTGGCCCTGACGTTTTATTCCTGGAGTTTTGTGGTCATTTTTTGTGTTGGACACACACCTCCCTGCCCCACTGCTTCTGGAGCAGCAGCTCCCCAACTGTCCCTGGCAGTTGGAGCTCTTTGCCCCTGCTGCCCCCCCAGCCCTCTTTTCCCGAGCAGGTGTGGTTCAGCCCAGTGGGCCCAGCATGTGTCCCCGGGGGAGCATCCCTCTCGGGAGTGGGTGTTTCCGGATCAGCAGGGCACGGAGCTGTGGGGTGGGGGGAGTGGGGGTGTCGGCGCGCCTGTTCTGTCCCAGTGCTCAGAGCCCATGCTGGTTTCCTTGCCCCGCAAAGGGCTGCCCCCCAGGCCCATCAGGCCCTCCCTGGGCCAGCTGCTCAGGATGGGGCCAGCGGGTTCTCTGGGCTGTGCCTTGGTCTGAAGTGGCGTTGGTCCCAAGGCTTGGGTGGTGTTCCTGGAGAGGCACTGAGGGCAGGGCGGACAGAGCCCTGACCCGCCTGCCTGCCTGCCCACTGAGGACAGGTTAGTGCCTTGCCTGGGGAGGGGCCTACTCCCGGGGGCCACACTGGCGCCGGCGCTGAGCTCTGCTTCTGGCAGGGCAGGCCCCCTAGCGGCCTTGGTGGGTGTCCACGTTGGTGGCCCCTTCATCCCTGCCTCTGTGGCCACTTTATATGCAGCCCGTGGAGACTGGAGTGGGGTGGCTGAGGGGAGAGGCTGGGAGACATCCATCTGTCCGGAGAGCCTTGTCCCTGATGCCTCGTGGTGGGTGCTCACTCTGCCTGTCCACACACGTCCTACCCAGACCTCCTCGTCCCCAGTTGTCCAGGCTGTTCTGTCCACGCCCCTGACCCCCCCCCCCCCGGGAGTCGATACCTTTCTGGTCCATACAGAGTGGACCCTACCCGCTGTAAAGCTTCCCCTTCGGTGCTGTCTTCTGGGAACGCTCTTGACTGAGGTTGAAACTCTGCCCACAGCCCACTTCTGTCCGGGACTGGTCCATCGCCCAGAACCGTCTGCAGTCCAAGCCTGAGGTTTTCCTCTGTGGCCAGCTGGCCAGTTGTAAGGGGCTCCCACAGCACTGGGGGCCTGCAGGGGGGGCCGGGGCCCTCTGACCGCCTCACGCCCGGCCTTTTGTGTCCTTTTGTGCCTGATGGAGTCCTGCTCCCCCCGCCCCCAGCCTTGTGACTGGGAGGGCCGGGTCACACGTGGGCCGCCAGGCACAGGTGGGCCGTGGCCGTGGCTGCTGGCTGTTCCTTGTAGGAGATTAGTTTGCTGCAGATTAGCTGATGGCTTCTCCCCGAAGCCTCTGGGGCCTGGGCTGTGACCCTCAGTGCGATCTAAGCCTCGCCGGGGCCTGGGCTGTGACCCTCAGTGCGATCTAAGCCTCGCCGGGGCCTGGGCTGTGACCCTCAGTGCGATCTAAGCCTCGCCGGGGCCTGGCTGTGACCCTCAGTGTGATCTAAGCATCGCCGGGGCCTGGGCTGTGACCCTCAGTGCGATCTAAGCCTCGCCGGGGCCTGGCTGGCGCTGGGCCGGCTCCCCTTGCTGGCAGGTCACGTGGAGGCGCTTTCCCTCCCTTCACACGTGTCCCTGCGTCCATGGCATGGACGTGGCCGCAGCCGCGGGAAGGCCCTTACTGGGTTGGGTTATTGTGTCTGGGAGAAGCCGCTCTCTGGTCACGTCTGGCCGCAGGTGAGGGTCCAAGACCCACGGAAGGGTTGCGGCCGGACCTCCAGCTCCTGCTTGGCCTGGGGGTGGCTGAAAGACTCCTGATGTGGGCCCTGAGACTGGAGCTTCCGTCCAGGGCAGTGAGCGGGGGCACTGGCCCCTTGGCCTGGGCGCAGGGGTGGATCCCTGATCCTTGCCCGGTCACCGCTGTTTCTTCTGCCTTCTCAGTCCTGTCGGGAGTCGGGCCCCTGTGAGTACGAGGGCAGCCCAGGACTGAGTGAGTCCTGAGGACACTCACTCCGCGGACGTTCTGAGGGCCTACTGTGCGCTGGTGCTGGCAGGACCTTGTTCTGTTGTGAAAGAGGCTGATGGTACCAGGAAGCACCAGATACATAGTAGGGTCCAAAGTGAGGCAGGTGCCCAGAAGGAAAGGAGCCCAGGGTGGTGCTGGAGGTGGTGGTTATCGTGAGACAGCTGGGATGGGTGCCAGCAGCCAGCTGAGCAGAGGCGGGGTCCTGAGGACACTGAGGGGGGCCCTCCGGTTGTGACGGGGGAGGAGAGGAAGATGTGTGTGTTCACGTGTGTGAGTGTAAGCCTGGAGGTGCGGAGTTCCTGCTGTGGTTCCTGTCCCTCTGTGCAGGACTGGGGGGCCCAGAGCCGTGGGGAGAGGGTGGGGGCTGTGGAGAGGGGCGTGGAGCAGCCCCCAGAGGGCAGGACAGCGGCCTAATAGAGAAGTTCAGGGGCGCCCGGCCATGGGGAGAGCAGGAGGTGGGGGCCGGAGAGGTACGCTGGTCCCCCTTCCCGAGGTGCTGGCCCGGGAGGGATGTGGGGAGGGTGCCGAGAGCCCTCGAGGCAGAGGCCCGGCGCAGCGGGCCAGCAGAGGCCAGGGTCTCCGGGGCCGCGCTGGCTGGCGCTCAGGGCCCTGGCTCGTGGCCTCTTCCAGCCCCTGCGGGTGCGCCGGCCCCTGCGCCCCTTCTTCCTCATGCAGAACTCCTCCATGATGAAGAAGACGCTCAAGTGCATCAGGCGGTCGCTGCCGGAGATGGCCAGGTGGGCTCCTTGTTCAGGGTTGGCAGGGAGGGCCGGGGGCTCTTGCTCCCTGCTGGGCCCACGGCCACGGCCACGGCCACGGCCCGGCAGGTGGTCTGTGAGGCCACTGGGTGCCTCACCTGCCCCACTCGTCCTCTGGCCTGGAGCGTGGCTGTGACAGCCTGGGGAGGCTGGCAGGTCGGTGGGCATTTGGGGGTCTCTTGTGCACTCAGGGCAGCCCTGTTAACGGCCTTGCTATGCCCCCCGACCCCTGCTCCACAGCTGTGGATGCGTCCTGCCTTGGCTGCGACTGCTCCCCTCCCTCCCTGGCCCCCTGCACCCCCAGGACCGTGTTTGGATGCTGTTAGCTGAGACTCTGTGAAGCAGCTCCTCCTGCCCCACCCACCCTGACTCGCGTGGGTGACCTCTCACGGGTCCCAGTTGATGGACTTGGCTTTTCCTCTCTCAGAATCCCTGGGCTCCTTGACGCTGCCTCTCCCAGGCCCCTGGGACATGCCCCTGGGGTTGCGTTTTTCCTGCCAAAGAAAGAATCTCCACTGAGCAGGGCCCCATTGTGAGCACGGCAGGTTCTGGAGCCGAGGAGGGACCAGCCCCAGGGCCTGGCTTTAGGGATCTCCCTGGATGGCTGGGTCAGCTGCACCCAGACTCCCATTCCTTTTGGCGCATGGGGCGTCTGCCCGGCACTGAGCTCTGTGTTCATCCCCCCAGTGTCGGGCTGCTGCTGGCCATCCACCTGTGCCTCTTCACCATGTTCGGGATGCTGCTGTTCACCAGCGAGAAGGTACTGTGTCCGCTCGGCCCCTGCCCAGACTCCAGGGCAGGTGAGGCCCGGGTCGCAGAGAGAGGACTCTCCCAGGAGGGTCACGACCCGAATTCCAGCTCTCCTCTCCCCACCTGGGCAGCCTGCTCGGCCGCCCCCTGCCCCTCCTGCTCTAGACCTTGGGCTGTGCACCGCGTGCATGGAAGGTCTGGCTATGAGCAGGCTGGCTGGCTGGCTCCCACATGGGCTCTCTGGGTCTCTAGGCTGTGATGCTCTGCCAGGCTGGCCAAGAGCTTTTCACCATGATTCCGAGCAGGCTGGCTCCAGTGGCCGATGTCCACATGGGTGTGTGGTGTCCCTGGACACTTCCTCTTGGGTCCAGAGCTCCTGAGTTAGGTCCTGTCCAGCCTGAGCTCACAGCCTGCTGGGAGACGATGGGGAGATGTGGGTCCTGGGCTGCTGAGCACATGCGGGTGGCCCTGGCTTGTTGGGTCTGGCATCTGAAGCTTTGGCGGCCTAAGGCCTTAGCCGGTGGGGCGAAGGCATGGGTGGCACCTCAGAGCTGCCGTGTCGGTCCCAGCAGGACGCCGGGCAGGACAAGGAGAGGCTGACCTACTTCCGCAACCTGCCAGAGGCTCTGACGTCCCTGCTGGTGCTGCTGACCACCGCCAACAACCCCGATGGTGCGAGGGCAGGGGGGCCGGGGGGCCGGCGAGCTGGCCTGGGGGTCGGGTAATGCCGAGCCTTGGGGCCCAGAGGCCCTGAAGCCTTTTTATGAAGAGCTGGGAAATAGAAGTGTGGCCTTGGAGTCTCTCCCTCCCTCCTTACCTTCCTTTCTTTCTTTTTCTTTTTCCCTTTTTCTTGTTTCCCTTCCCTCTCCTACTTTTTTCTGTTTTCGTCCCTTTACACCCTCTTTTCTTTCTTGTCCCCTCCCTTCTCCACCCCTGTCTCCTGACTCCTGAGAAGCTAGAGATGGACAGTGTTCTCTGCGTGGTGATGGCTGGTGCTGTGCCCAGTGGGGACTCCTGGCAGCCTCCTCTCTGAGGTCTAGCCACCTTCCCACTGCTGCTTGGGCCCAGCCGTAGCGGGTGGCTTGGCCGCAACACATGTGAGAGGCCCTGGGATCTTCGGTGGCCATGACACTGTGTTGGGGTTGCTGATGGGGCCTCTGTCTGCTCAGGCTGGGGGTGTGGCCAGGAGTGGGTGACGACAGTCCTCTAGGGCACATCTTGGGTTGGGGTTGGTCACTGACCATAGAGACCTTCCCGGGAGGACAGCCACTGACTTCCATACCCAGGGACAGCTGGGCATGGGACCCTGAACACTGTCCCCACATGTCCCGTGAGTCCTCTTGAGTCACCTAAGGGAGAGCTGAATGTTCAGTGTGTGGGTGACTGGTGACAGGGAAGCATAAAGGATGAGGACCCTTGAAAGGTAGTGAGTTTCCTGTTCCCCAGGCTGTGCAAGCAGAGTTGTGAGGATCCAGGTTTGGACAAGCAGGCCTTTTTGCTCTCCTAACGCAGGCCCTCCTTTCTTTTGAGGAGACAGTGGTGTAGGGCTGGACATGGGTCGTGAACACGTTTAATTTTCTCTGACTTCTTTCTCGCAGTGATGATTCCTGCATATTCCAAGAACCGGGCCTACGCCATCTTCTTCGTAGCCTTCACTCTGATAGGTGAGCCTGGGTGCGTCTGTAGGGGTCACTGGGGCTGAGATTCTGCCACATGTGACTGGATCCCCCGAACTTGGGGCTGGGTGTGCTCCCCCAACCCCGTGACTTCGCCTCATGTGCTCCCCGCCGTGGTTTTCATTCCGTGACCGCCGTTGGCCTCTGTCCTCACTGCCCCCGGCTGGGCTGGCCAGGCGGTGCTCCCGATTGTAGACGGGAGCCTGGAGTGCTGTGCGCTGGGCCCTGTCCCTGCTCGCCCGGGCCCTTCTTGCTGTGCCCACGTCGACCCTCTGCTCTGGGCCCGCGATGCTGCCGCCCCTTCCAGACTCGACCCTGGCTGTGTGCTCGCCGCTGACTGGGGGTCCCCTCTGTCGTGGCTTTTTCCCCTTGAAGGGAGCTTGTTTCTGATGAACCTGCTGACGGCCATCATCTACAATCAGTTCCGGGGCTACCTGATGGTGAGATGAGCCGCTGTCCCTGCCCGTCTGTGTGGAGCTGCCCCTGGAGACGCGGTGGGGGGTGACTGGAGTTGACCAGCCAGGTGGCCCCGGGGCCGTGGAGGTGCGGGTGGGACGGCGGGCTCCACGGTGGTCTCCGCATGGGCCCGGCTCCCTCTTACGGGTGAGCAGGAACTGGGCTCACCCTGCTCCCCGCCCCCTCCCCGGGCGGTGCCGTCCTCACAGCCCCCAAGGGGTCCCCTCCCCACCCCACCTCCTCTAGAGGGAAGCTGGAAGCTCCCAGTTCAGTGGCCCCAAACCCACCGTGTAGGAGAGTTGAGGACCCCAAATACGCCAAGAAGCAGCACACACCTTAGTGAATTACACAGCAAGTGGCCGTCGCAGGGCAGGCGCGTGGAGTCTGTGCTCCTCCACTGTCCATGGTGCGCGGGGCCGCTCCCTAGGCTTCGGGTGGGCAGGGCAGCCTCAGGGGCTGCGCAGGGATGCGGTGGGGGGATGGGCGGCCTGTGAGGGGCTCAGCCGAGCCACTCAGAGCCACCTCTTTTCAGAAATCTCTCCAGACCTCGCTGCTGCGTAGGCGGCTGGGGACTCGGGCAGCCTACAAGGTCCTCTCCGTGACAGCAGCGGGAGAGGCCCACCCCGAGGGGTGAGTGCCGGGGCCCGGACCCCCTCCCTGAGGCAGTGGGGCTGCTGCCTCCCTGGGCGGGGGTTCATGGGGAGTGTCTCCTGAGCACCGCCTCTGCTGAGCTCCCTGCCGGCTGATGTCCGTCCTCATGCTCCTTTGCAATCACAGAACCGCTGCACCCGGGTACTCGGCGGTATCCATGGTCCTTGCGTCCGAGTTAAAGTGTTTGTCCTCGTGACCCGCTGGAGCTCCTGGGCAGGCGAGGGGCCACGTACTCTGGCCCCCCCTTGTGATAGGCACCCTTCCCACTCCCCTGTGCTGTAACCTGGTTGTCGGGGCCAGAAGGGCCTGGGACGTGTGTCCAGTCTGCTGCCTGGTTTGGAGGCAGTGTCACTGTGGAAGGCTCCAGTCCCCACCGCTGTGAGCTGGGGGCCTCTGTTGGATCTCGCACGCCCCCTCCTGGCTTCAGCTCCACTGTAAGGCAGGAGAATGGTGTCTTGGGATCTTGGATGACAGATGCACCCCTCGGCTCCCTCCCTTGTGGAGGCCTTTGTTGTCGCCCAGGGCTGCTCAGTTGATTCAAGGCACAGCTCAGGACAGAGGTCAGGGCACCCCAGGGCACTAAGCTGGCCGGCTCACTGGGGGCATTTTCCCTCCACAGAGTCGGGGTGAAGCCCCAGGACTTCCTGCATGTGCTCCAGAAAGTCCAGCTGAACAGTGACCACAAACAGGCCATCATGGAGGTACTGGTCCCTCTGTCCCGCTGCTGTCCCCCTGCCCTCTCCCTCTGTGTCTCTGGCCTCCTCCTGCAGGTCACGTGGCTGTCATTTCGGACTGGCTGGGCTGGCCCAGTCCAGGTGGGGCTGTGGGTGGCTCTCCCGCCTGCCCTCGGCTGACCTCTGCTTTCCTGCTTTGCAGAAGGTGCGTTCCCACGGTGGTGACCTGCTGTCAGCTGATGAGTTTCAGGAACTCTTTGATGAGTTTGATAAAAGGGTGATTAAAGAGGTAACTGGGGTCAGGCCAGAGTCACCTGCTTAGCACCAGGGCCACATGGGGTTAGTGGGGAAATCCTGTGTCCACTGGCACTGATTACCAGGGTCACTCATAGTCATGGGTGCCACTACTTGCCTTCTTGGGATTTCTGGCCCTGAGGATGGTACACAGGAATGGAGATGGTGCTGCTTTTGGAAAGTGTGGAGATTCTGTTGACATGAGATTCACAGACCTCAGGAACTGGCCTGTGCCAAGCTTGACCCAGAAGAAATTTCCCAACAGTTTCCTCTATCTCCACGACAGATTCTTGTCCTCTTTGCATGTGTCCTTGCCGGGGAGGTTCCTGAGTTGCTCTTAAGCCTTTGTCTTGTCCTTGACACTGATTTTTAAAGTCACCAGACCGGCCTCAGCCTCTAGCTCAGCACTGTGTCGATGAGACCCTAGACCACCGGCATTTTATGTAGCTGGTTTCTGGGGGTGAGGGTGGGTGGAGGCACTGGGAGCCAGCTGAGCCGTTCACAGGCAGATTGTGGGGGCCACGCTCCAGCCACTCGACCTTAGAGGGCCAAGCCAGACTCAGGGGGATGAGAGCGAAGAGGTGGAGTCAGATGTCTCCCTGTGATTGGACTCCTGATAGCTCAGTGCCACTGTTGGGTCAGTCAACTTGGCTGCTGTAACAAACACCACAGTCTGGGGCTTAAACAACAGGACTTACTGTCTCCCAGTCCTGGAGGCTGGACTCCGAGATGAAGGTGTCCGCAGGGCTGGTTCCTCCTGTGGCTTTTCTCCTTGGCATGGAGATGCCGCCTTCTCCCTGTGTCCTCACTTGGCCGTCCCTCTGTGTGTGTCTGTGTCCTGATGTCCTGTTCTCATAAGGACATTAGTTATATGGGATTAGGATCCACCCTAGTGACCCCATTTCACCTGAATCATCTCTCAAAAGGCCCTGTTCCTTAGCACGGTCACATCTGAGGTCCTGGGGGCGAGGACCTCAGACTGTAAATTTTGGGGAGGGATGCACCCTAGCCCGTAGCAGCGGTCTGCCTCTCCAGGCCTTGTGGTCGGCCTCCGTGGCCTCAGGCCCCGCCAGAGGTGGTTTTGTTAAGAACATGTTTTCCGGAGGTCTCCCCAGGTCACCTGGAGCTGGGCCCTGCCCGGCCTAGAGCGCCGGGTGCTGCTTACTCGGCCCGTCAGCATTTGGGGCGTCCCTTTCTCAGTGGCATCCTCTTGTGACGCCCATGGGGCATGGGAGATGGCGTAGGGCCACGCAGGCTGACACTTTGTGTGTTACTGCACATCACATTCTGCTTGGGACGGGGCTAAACAAGGGTCTGCTTCCAGGTGACTTGAAGAAAATAGTCAATACGTGCCGTCAGGTGCTGATTTTGCAGGAACTGTGATGATGGTCCTCAAATGACAGGAAATGAAGATGCACTTTTCTAGTTAATGGGTCTTGTCATGGGGCAGGAGGTTTGCTGGGCCCAGGGGGCAGCTCTTGGCGGCTATCATGGGCTTGACTTGGCAGTGGTCCGGCTCTCTTCCGGATGTGAACTGACCAGGGCGGGAAGATGTCTGGGAAGATGTCTGGGAAGATGTCTGGGAAGTCAGGCTCCTTTCTCAGGGTTTGATCAGTGGGGTCTGCTGGGCCAGCCAGGGTCTCCCTGAGCACTTGCTGGCCTGTAGGATGCTGCTGGGTCCGGGTGGTCCAAAACCCACTCTCCTGCCTGCTTTTGGTGTCAGGATCTGATGATATCAAAAAAGGGGTGCTGTGGTCATGCCTGGCAGAGCTGGGCACACACTGGGCACAGACTTGGGGATGGGCTGACACGTAGGCCATGCCCCTGCTCTGGCCACGCCTTTCCTTCTGTGGTCTGTGGGGCTTTCTCTCTTCCCACAGGGCCTTGGGTCTGAAGTCCAGAAGTGTGGTTTGAGGTGGGAGTTTGGGTCCTAGAGGTTTGGGGAGCTGCAGTGCCCTTTCCTTGATTTTATGACACCCTCTTCCCCCAAAATGCTGATTGCAAAGGGGCAGGGAGGGGCTTCAAGGATTGTTAGCATTTGGGGGCTTGTCCCAGGTGCCCTGGTAGGCTGTGATTTGGAATCGCTCCTTTAGAGAGGCCTTCTCCAGGCAAGCTGATGCCAGGGAAACGGCAGCCTTCCATAAGAGCCCTTGTGTGGTGGTCACCCCTGTCTGTCGGCCTGGCCTTGGTCCAGTGCTGCTCAGTTCACACTAATGGGTTGCACACACAGTACCCTGCCAACTTCTGAAAGTCTGGTTTTCTTTCCGTTAAAAAAAATTTTTTTTTTTAATTAGAATTCTTAAAAAAATTTTTTTTTGTAGGGGGCAATTAGGTTTATTTATTTAATTTTTAATGGAGGTCCTGGGGATTGAACCCAGGACCTTGTGCATGCTAAGCATCCACTCTACCACTGAGCTATATCCCCCCCCCATTTTTCTTTTAATAAGAAGCTTTTTGGGTTAAAAAACAGCACTCATTAATTACAGATAGTAAAGCTGAGAAAGCACCCCACTGTCCCCCTACCCAGAGATAACCATGGAAATCATTTCAAGGTTTGTTATTTTTTAATACAAGGTAATATATGAGTTCATTCTTTTTGTACCAATTTAAGCGGTGGATAATGCTGAAATCTCTCTTGGCCAGTGTATCAGTCTGGGTCCAAGCAGGAGACAGAAACTACACAGTGGGTTTAACATGGAAAGTTTAATATAAAGACGTGTCACCTATGATAAAAGAGTAACCATGAGATATGACGGGGGAGGGTACAGCTCAGTGGCAGAGCACGTGCTTAGCATACACAAGGTCCTCCGTTCAATTCTCAGTAATCCTCAGCCCGTCCATTAAAATAAATAAATAAACCTAATTACCTACCCCGCAGAAGAAATTTAACAAAAAGATGTAAGGAAACTGTGGTACCTGAGGACTGAGGGAAATGTCTGAGAAAGAACTGACTTGAAGATGACCCCTCTCCTAAGGCTGGAGTTCACACTCCTTTGGGGAAGATGTGGTCCAGCCCACAGGGTGACAGAGATGTTTGCTGGTTTGCCTGGACTGGAGCTGGTCTGCAGCCACCAGCAAGCAGGACGCTGCCCTTGGGGGTGCAGCAGGCGCAGGCCATCAGCAGCTGGTGGCGTGGGGGTGCTGGGGGAACTGGGTACCAGTGTGGGCAGGGGCCTCTGGGCACCTGTTCCCACGTGGAGGACTGTGGGAAGACTGGGAACGTTCTTGCCGGGTCGGCTGTGGTTCCAGGTCACCAAGGGACTGTGCATCTGAGCGCGGGGCTGCGTCAGAGCTGCACGATGTCCTCACCCCACACCCCGGGCTGCCGGCCCACCACGTGGGAGCCAGGAATCCCAGGAGGACCCCTCCCTCCAGCAGCGTCCCTCTGTGGTCCTGTGCTGGGAAGGCTTGACCGCATGCTCACGGTGGATGAGATGCCGAGGGGTCTCCTTTGGGTGTGGAAGGGTGAACGGGGAGCTGGGAGGCAGTGGGTTGGAAACTCGCACTGCCAGTTCAGGTCCTGCTCTGAACAGCCGCCCTGTTCAGTTTGTTTCCTCCCAGACTTGTCCGCGTGCAGATGCAGGTGTAGGCGTGTCCTCGAGGAAGCACTCGTGGTTCCTTTGACGTGTACACGAGTTGCTGTGATTTCCACTCTGCAGCTTCCTCTTTTTCGCTCGGTAACAGGTCATAGGTCTGTCCAGCTCTGTGGAGCTTTCCCTGAGGATGAAGTGTCCTCTGTCTGCCTGTCTGTCCTGGTAGCTGTGGGTCATGCCTGGCTCTTGAGCTTGAGATGTGGCTATTGTGGCAGAGGAGCTGAGTGTTTAACTGGGTGGGGTTTGCATTTAGATTGAGTGGCCACGTGTAGTGAGTGGCCCCTGCCTGGGATGGAGCGGATGCAGGTCCGTCTCATGCCACGGTGGCCGCCCTGTGGCTCTGTCCTCGCGTGCACGCGGCAGTGTCTTGTAGGTGCGGAGCATGGGAGCGCTGGGTCTGATGAGTGTCTTCATGCTAGCGTTTGCTGCCCAGTGGTCCTCCTTTGTTGTCCACTCCAGCCTGGTCACTGTGTGTGAGCTACCTCTGTTCCGTGCCAGGTTTTCATGGTTTTTAGCATATGATCTATGTGTGCATTTTCACGGGACACTTTCATGCCGTGGGGACACCTCACCTGCGCTGACGATGGCCGTGTGACAGTCCGGCGTGGTTTACTGACGGCATCAGGACCGTGTGGGTTGTTTGCTCCTCTCGGGGTTGTAAAGACGACTGTGATGAGTATCCTGGTGCATAAACTCCCCGTGTTTGAGATGATTCGTTAGGCTGGGTGGCCTGGGCTGGGCGTTAAGGCAGGAAAATTCAACTCCCAGAACCAGGGGCACGGGCATCGTTGGGCCCCCACGGCCACGGCCACGGCCACCCCCACCTGTTTCTGAGCGTGTGTGTTCCCTCCCCAGCCCCCGCCGCGGCCCGAGTACCAGTCTCCGTTTCTGCGGAGCGCCCAGTTCGTCTTCAGCCACCGCTACTTCGACTACCTGGGCAACTTCATGGCCCTTGGCAACCTCGTGACCATCTGTGTGAGTGTGGTGCCCCCTCCCCCCAGCTCTCACGCCTGCCCTTCCTGGTGGCTGACTGCCCTCCACTCCGGCTCCGGCTCCGCAGGCGTTCCTGGTGTTGGATGCAGACGTGCCGCCCGAGGACCGTGACGACTTCGTGCTGGGGGTGAGCTCTGTGCGCTCGCCGTCGGGCCCTCGTCAGGTGATGGAGTTAGAGGAGTAGGGGGCACAGCCTCCCCACCTGGGGCTCCAGGCCCATGGGGGGCAGGGCTTTTGCAGTACGAAGTGGGTCGTTTGTCCCTAGGTGCCCCAGGGCCTGGGGTGCCGGCTGTAGCAGGGGGAGGGGGGCTGCGGGAGGCTGGTGCAGGCGGGGAGCCCCCGCAGAGCCCCTGGTGAGCCAGGCAGCGTGTAGGGTGCGGCAGAGCGAGGGTCCTGTAGACAGCGGTCTGCCGGCACCTGGGGCAATAGGTGTGACCGCAGGTGTGCAGATGTGCAAATTGTCATTGAAGCCGTGCATGGGGTATAGGTCCCCTGAGGAGAGGGTATGGAGCACGAAGGGGTGCTGGAGGGGTGGGGGCTCAGGAAGAGCATCCCTGCGGGGCCCAAGGAGCAGCAGAGAGGTGGGAGGAGAGAGTGATGTGGCCCCCTGGGGGGGAAGGATGTCTCCTGCACCATGTCCAGCTCCTGTGGTGGGTCCTACCACGGGCAGCAGGTGGGTCCTGTGGCCACGTGGCTCCCGCCTAGGCCCTGTTGCAGGTGGGGGAGGTCGGGGAGCCGGCAGCACGGGGACTGAGTGCTGGGCACCTCATTTCCCTTTCAGATTCTCAACTTTGTCTTCATCCTGTACTATCTGCTGGAGCTGCTGCTCAAGGTGTTGGCTTTGGGCCTGCGGGGGTACCTGGCACACCCCAGCAACGTGTTTGACGGGCTCCTCACTGTCGTCCTGCTGGTAAAGTCTGAGATGGGCCGAGGCGTGGCCTCTCGGGCAGGGGGTGTACTGGGTGCCAGGGCCTGGGGGGACTGGGGCTCCTGCCTCTAGTGACGGGGGGCTGGTGTCCCCTGGCCGAGCTGCTTGGCAGGCAGCTGTGGGGGGCACGGGAGGCGCTGTCTGCTGCATCTGCGCGTTGTTAGGGGAAGGCTGCCTCTCCCGGCCCCTGAGGGAGGCCCGGCAGGAGCCTGAGGACTGTGGGGCCTTGATGAGGGAGGGGCAGGGGGTCTCAGGCACCCGGGGTCTCGGGAAAATCTTTTCCCCAGAGCCCAGGGGAGTGAGGGGTCGCTCCCGGTGTGTGTCACAGCAGCGATATTGGTGCAGCACGGATTCATATTTGACGAATTAGAGCCGTGGGCCCCCAGGAGCAGGAGGGGCCTGACAGAGGGGCCTCTCGGTCCATCCTTCCACCAAGTAGCTTCGCCCACGCTCGGGACTCTGCCGGCCTTCCCCGAGCCCCGACTCCTGGGGCCAGCTTGTCTTTCTCAGCTCTGGGATGTCCCCACATGGCACCATCCATGGGGATGGGACCAGCTCTGACTTCTCCCCAGAACCCCCTCTGGGGACAGTGTGTTAGATGCCGGCTTCGGTGAGCCTTGCCGTAGCGAGCTTCTTTTCTTTTGTGATTAAAGGTTTTGGAGATCTCCACTCTGGCTGTGTACCGATTCCCTCACCCGGGCTGGTATGTGACTGTGGAGGTCCCGGGGAGGCCCCGGCACCCACGCTCTGTCTAGCGCCCGGGGGAGGGTGTGCGTGCGGGGCAGGTGCGGGTCTTTTAGGGGGCGGCCGTGGCGCCTGCCCCCGCTGAGGCCTGTGGGGGGCAACCCCTCGTCATCGCTTTCGGGGAGTCTCTCTTTAACGCTTCATAGTTCGCCTTCAGGAAAATGGCATTCCCAGAGCTGGGACGGGGGCTGCGGGGGTGCCCCACAGAGTGCACGGGCTCAGCCCCCCACCAGGTGTGCCAGGGGCCGAGGTGACCTGGGGTCGTCACCTCCTACTCCGGGCGTCAGTTCCCCTCCCTGTAGGTGGTGGGGACCGACCAGGGCTCGCTGAATTCACACTGTTGTTCGAGCCCTGCTGCCCCTGGTTCTGGCCGTGCAGGGGGATGGACATCTGGCCATCCAGGGGTCCCAGGGCACTTCGCAGCATGGCTGTGGCAGCTTTGGAGTCCTGCTGTCCGGAGTACAGCTGCCCCAGCGAGCCCGTGTGCTGATCTCGGGCCCTCGGGGAAGGTCTCTGGTCTCTCGAGACCTCTGTTGGGCTGCCTGCCTCTTCGTGGAGCAGCTGGGAGTTGCTTGAGAGGGAGGTGGGGCTGCAAGACTCCTGCCGCTGGGTCAGGGCCGGCTCCCGGGAGCGGCTGGGAGGGTGTGTGCTGCGGAGACCGGCGGGGCGGGCGGCCTCAGCCCTGGGCTGCGTCCCAGGGGCAGTGGTGCTGGCAGCTGTGTTTCTAAAGTGCACTGGAAACCCGCACTGCTCTTTCGTCGGCGGGAAATTTTGGGGGAGAGTGGATTTAAGTTTAAATAGAAACGAGAAGGGGAAGGCCATGAGGGACACCACGGGTTGGGTGTCAGGGCCCAGGGGAGGGGGTCAGGGGTTAGAGCATGGGTCAGGGGCCAGGTCTCTCCCAGCTCTGCTGGGACCTGAGCTGGGTGTCCAGAAGCTCAGCATCCTCCTGTTGAGATAGGGGTCAGCTGGCCCTGCATCCCTGTGCAGGGCTGTGCCCTGTGACTGCGCTGCCCGCGGGCTGCAGGTGTGGGTGGCTCCGGCGCCCTCTGGTCTTGATGGCGCTTTTCTGGTTGGTGTCGGCTGCGGGGCGAGTTCCCGTCACTCTCCGTCGCTCTCTCTGCATCTCTGTCTCTCTTTCTCTGGACCACGCATCTCCTGTCTTCTTGCCCACCTCCCAGCCTCCCCCAACCCGCCGGTCCATGTGTCCTCCCCCCCAGGAAGCCGGAGATGCTGGGGCTGCTGTCTCTGTGGGACATGACGCGGCTGGTGAACATGCTCCTCGTCTTCCGCTTCCTGCGCATCATCCCCAGCATGAAGGTACCGCCGGCTGCATTGCCATGTCGCCAGGAGAGGGGCTTGTGCGGGCTGGACCCGGGGGAGGCCCCTTGGCTGGTGGTAGGGTGGCTTCGTGCTCCTTGGGGTCCCTGGCCTTTGTGAGGGGCGGGGCTGCAGTACGTTCCCAGGTGTCCTAAGGTTCCTGAAATGCCTTTGCCTCGGACTTGCAGTGGCTGCTGGTACTGCCTGCTGGGACCCCCAGTGCAGGAGTACGGTGGCTTGTGACCACCTCTGAGCCTCAGTTTCCCTTCTTGTTCCCACCAGGAGTAACAACACCTGGAGGGAGGGGGGTTGGAGGGTCGGGGTGTCAGGCCCGGCTCCCGCCTGGCACAGAGGCAGAGCTGCTGTCCTAAGACCTTTTCAGGAGAAAGGAAACCGAGGGCATTAGACCCCTTTCTGAGCGTCAGGTCCTCCTGTGCACGTCTGTCCTTCCTGCCGAGCTGTGTGTGGGTGGCCATGGGTGTGTGGACAGGTGAGGTATGTGTGGTGGCCGAGGGTGTGTGTGGTGTGTGTGTACAGGTTGGGAAGTCACCGGTCCCATCCCGCCTTTCCGGGTCAGGGTTGGGCAGTGGGCAGGGTTGGAGTCACCTCCGTGGGACCCAGAGGAATCGGGCTGTGCTCTCTCTGTCTCAGCTTATGGCTGTGGTGGCCAGTACCATCATGGACCTGATCAAAAACATGCGGGCTTTTGGTGGGATCCTGGTGGTGAGTCTGGCCGCCCTCACTGATGGTTGGGGGTGGGAGCGGGGCCTGGCTGCTGTTGGATAGGGGAGCCAGAGCTCTGCTGGAGGCTGATGGTGGCTGGCTGGCTGGTGGCCTCAGGAAAGAGGGTCCCTTTGTTCGGGCCGCAGCAGGTGACCCAGGCCCAGGAAGCATAGGGCAAGCCAGAGAGAGAACTTCAGGGCTGGTCTGGTTGGAGGCACTGACCTGACCACACTCTCTTTCCGGACCAGAGTTCCTGCTGGTCACTGCTGAATCCCGCGTGTTTTCTGGGCTGTGGGCCACATTGAGAGGATGAAAAATCTGAAAGGCACCAGGGACCCCCCGAGCCCACAGGGACCCCAGACAGGGTTTGGTCGACTATCCTTGCCCAGAGGGATTTTGGGAGCTGCAGCCACTTTTGCTGAGAGAGAGCCATGGCGTCCCCCTCCGCAGGGGCAGCCTTCCCGGAGCTGCTTGCTGTTGGCTCCGCCCCGTGGCCCAGGCGGGGCAGGGCCCTGGGAGCAGGGGGCGTGGTGGGCAGGGGAGAAGGTGACAGAGAAAGCCCTGTTGCATTGATGATGCCACCCCTGGCGTTTTTGTCTTTTGGTTTGGACACCGAGGTGGGTGGGGAACCCCCCAGGAGGGGTCCCACGTGTGCTCTGGGCCTGTAGGATGTGAGAGTTGCAGCCTTGCTTCGGGCCCATATTTGTACAGTGGAGAAAACTGAAGCCCAGAAGGGGTGCTAGGTTAGCCTGGGGTGTGCACCCCCTCCCCCTGGGCAGGGACAGGTCAGGGTGGCCAGCAGCCCCTTCTCTGACTGTGGCACAAGGCGGCCTAGTGGTGCTCCTTGGACGCCTCCTGGTGGATGTGGGGAGAGTGGCGGGTCCCCGAGGGACAGGGCCAGTTCCCGCCCGCCCCCTGCTCCCCTGGGGCGCCTTCTTCCCATCCTTTCCCTGGCCCTGGCTGCCTGTTCTCTCTGGAGTTGTGGTGGACAGCCTCAGCTCCCTTGGCTGGTCTCAGTTCTTACTCCTGGGAGCCCGGCTTATCTTTGGGGCTCCCCCAGCAGCAGCTCCTCCCTCTGTCCCCAGAGCCCCAGTGTCCCCAGGGAGGCGGGTGGTGCCCACAGTCGAGGGGCAGCATCCAGGGCTGGGAGTCCCTGCTGTGCGCAGCCCTCGCTGGCCTAGCCTGGCTTTGTGGGCCCACCCGTGGGGGTGCCGACGGGCCCGGCCTGCCTCCCCAGGTGGTCTACTACGTCTTTGCCATCGTCGGCATCAGCCTGTTCCGAGGCGTCGTTGTGGCTCCTGGAAATAGCAGGTGAGATGGGGCTTAGAAACACCAAAGGGGGTGCCTCTAGGGGCGCCAGGACCGGGGTGAGGCCTCAGTGGTGGGGGGGGCCTCCTGGTTCCTCTTTCTTCCTTTCAGCCCCCACTTTTCCTCTCCTCCCCTCCCTCCCCTCCCCCCAGAATCCCTCCCTGGGATCTGTACTGAGGGCGTTTCCCGTGGCTGCACAGAGCCCCCACCCCGTGCCCCTTTCTGGACCTGCAGGCCAGGCTGCCCGCTGGCTCGGGGCGTCCAGCGCCAGGCCTGAACTGTAGGGCCGAGAGGCCCCCTCACTGGCCGCTGGCGGGGAAGGTCAGTCTCTCGTGTGTGTCCCCATGCTCGCCCCTGGCTGCCCTCACAGCAGCTCCTAGGTCGGAGGCATTTCCTTTCTTCCCCCACACTTTCTCAGGGGCCCAGATGGGTTCCACGTCGTGCAGGGGCTGTGGCGGTGGGAGGGCGCCCAGGTGTGTGTCCTGCCCTGCCTCCACACTGACGCCGGCTGTGCCCCGCAGCCTGGCCCCTGCCAACGGCTCAGCGCCCTGCGGGAGCTTCGAGCAGCTGGAGTACTGGGCCAACAACTTCGACGACTTTGCTGTGAGTCCTGCGCCGCTTCCCCTCCACTCCTTGGCGCCCCCACCCCCTGCCTCCTGCGGCCTCCCGGACCCTGTGTCTGCTGCCCGCAGGCTGCCCTGGTCACTCTGTGGAACGTGATGGTTGTAAACAACTGGCAGGTGTTCCTGGACGCCTTCCGGCGCTACGCGGGCCCGTGAGTGACCCTGTCCTGGCGCCCCTCACGCCGGCCCCAGCACAGCGCAGGGTGCCCGACTGCAGCTCTGTGCAGGGTGTGCGTCTGGGCCTACGCCTCCCGGGGATCGCCGGGGGGTGGGGAGGAGCAGAAGGCTTCTTGGGGGCCCTTGACAGTGGGGCTCCTGGGGTGGAGGAGTTCAGCCTGGAGCTTGAAGAGCTCAGACTGGCCCCAGCGCTGGTCCTGGGTTCGGGTCCCAGAACCACCTGTCGCTGGCCGTGCTGCGGGACGAGCCACGGGTCCAGGAGAGCAGTGTGCTTGCTTGCGGCGGCCACGGGGGGCCTCCTCCTTGTCCTCTGCAGGTGGTCGAAGGTCTATTTCGTGCTGTGGTGGCTGGTGTCGTCTGTCATCTGGGTCAACCTGTTTCTGGCTCTGATTCTGGAGGTATCGGAGACCCCGCGCCCCTCCTGTTCTCACCAGGAGTTTCCACTGGGGGCGGGCACGAGGTGGGCTGCCTGCTGGCCCACCTGGACCTTGGCCTGGAGAGGCCGTGCTTGGCTGAGGCGGCCCTGGGTTCAGGCTCTGTCCTCCCCTGGGGCTCAGTGCTGCTCATCCTGCTGCTGGGGGCCTCTTGGGGTGCTGTTAACCTTTGACCTGTATGGGTTCTCAGCTCCCGGGGGTGGGGCTGGAGGAGGCCCGGTCCTGTAGGACCTGGTGGCCCTGCTGGGCCCTGGATCCCAGCGCCCAGGCTGAACTGCTCAGCCAGGCCAACACTGGAGGGGTCGGGGAGGGGACAAGCCTGATCCCGTGCAGGCCCCACACCTGTGTCCCTCCCTGCCTCTTGCCAGAACTTCCTTCACAAGTGGGACCGCCGCAGTCACCTGCAGTCCCTCACGGGGGACTCGGAGGCCACCTCTCAGATGACGGTGGAGCTCTTGTTCAGGTGCGTGGATGGGGAAGGTGGGGCCTGGGTGGGAGGACGGAGAGACAGGGAGGCAGTGGGCAGGTGCTCCCCGTGGGCCCCAGGCACCTTGTCCCTCCCCCTCCTGCTGAGCCCCGAGCTGGGACCAGGGTCCGGGGCTGCCTCTGCTCCTGCTGCCGGGCTGGAAACTGTCCTGCTCTCCGGTGCGCACGTTTAAGGAAGCATTCTCAGGTTCCTGGATGTAGACAGGTGGCCCGAGGAAACTTGTCTCTCTCTTCTCCATGGTAACTTTGGAACTGTTCCTCTATTGGAACAGAAAAGTGACAGTCGTCCCAGAGGTGGCCCAGACTTTCCTCCCTGAGCGTTTACTGTGTGTCGGTGCAGCCTGTGTGGGGAGCTGTTCTCCCAGGCTCCAAAGGACACCGCGTAAACATCCCAGAGGTGGACCTGAGTCCTCTCTGTGTCCCCAGTCCCCACTACGTCCACTCAGCTCGTGTGTGGGGTGATTTGGGGGCGCTCCTCTTCCGGGGCTCTGATGAGGCTTTTCAGTCAGTTCTGCTCACCTGGACGTGCCAGGGCCTTTCTCTCTCTGGAGCACCCCGTCCACCCTCTCCCCGATCCCGCAGGGATGTCCTGGAGGAGCCCACGGAGGAGGAGCTGATGGAGAAACTGAGCCATCACCCGCACCTGCAGCTGTGCAGGTGACATCCTGGTGTGCCCTCCCAGCGGGGGCGCGATGCGGCCTCGGGACGGACACCGACCATGGGAGGAGGCGGGTGGCGGCCCCAAAGAGATCTTTCCCTTGGACAGAACCACTGGGCGCACCTGAGGCCGGGATGGAACGCAGGCCCTGGTTTGCTCCCGAGCAGAATCACCCCCACAGCTTCGGGCGCCATCCACGCCACCTTTCCTGGTCACCTGTTTCCATGAGACTTGCTTTTCTAAACGTGGAAAGAGAGTGACTCCACAGGGACCTTTCAGACAGTCTGAAAAGCAAGACACAGCGGCCTTCCCTGCCTGCCCTGTGATTGCCGTGGTGCCTTCACTGCTGGCGGCCCTCAGGGACCGGAGGCCCACGTGAGGCCTGCACAAGCCGACCGGCAGCTTTCTGGGGCATTAAGCTTGGGGTCCTGGCTTTACACGATGGGAATCTGGAGTGTGTTTTACTATTTTCTGGGTTGTAGCAGTGTGATTGGCTGTGTTTCTTATGTGTCAGAGTGGCAGTCATTTTCATCAGTAAGTCTTGCAAAGGATGGGCTTGTCACCCTTACTCAGACACAGCCTGCTCCGGATGCGCCTCTGGACTGGGGCTGCCTGGGCCCAGCCTGTCAGGACCAGAGTTGTGGTTGGACCAGCCCTGGGGTTCTTACAATGATTGCAAGATGCCTTTCAGCAACAACCATCAGGAAACTTTGAAAAAATAAAGGTTTGTTACTTACAAGAGCTGGCAGTTATGCAGTACCCTGGGACCACACCGCGAGGTCGCAGGTAGAGAGAGCGCGGGCCTTGGGTTCTGCTTTTATTGAGATCAAGGGGGCTTAGGGTTTTTGAGGCTCACACTTTATTTGTGAATTGAAAAGATAAGAGCAGGAATTTAAAATGAGGAAATAAAATAAGTAAGTGGCCCAAATGGTCAGTTACCAAAATCAACCACAATCTCTAAAATGAAGGAGCCTCAGTGGAGGAAGGCGGCCTGACTCTGTATCTAATTGAGTGGCTGGCAAAGGGCTTCTCTAGATAGCCCTCTCTGAAGTGGATCCCTCCACCACTGAAGCTTGACAGGCACTTGCATGACAGAAAAGAAGAAAACAACTGTCAGGGTTTACGCTACACCAGGTATGGTTGTTTAAGTTGTGCACTGCACAAGGGGACCTGGCTGTAAGAGCGTGTCCCGGCACTGGCTGTCTACTCGAGGTGAGTGACACCTTTTTCTAATTTGCATAAAGGCACATGTAAGTCAGCAGTGGCCCTATTTTGTCCTCAGGGTGTGGGGCAGAGGGGGTTGTGGTGGGGAGGAGGGGGAAGCAGCCTCATTGCTCATTGATCCACTACAGATCCAGACTGACAAATGGTTCCCTCATTTCTAGTGCACACTCAGTGACTGGTGGTAGCTCTGGGAAGTTCTATTGGGAAGGCTTGGAATCTTCATGGAAAGGAGTGCTGGGATCTATTAGTGATGTCTGCTGTGAGCACTGACAGGGAAGGAAGTGCACAGGTGCTGACTCCACTGCGGGAAGTGACCTCAGTCTTCCCCATCTTGTCTGGGAAATGGGATTAGAGGAAAGTTTAACAGAAAAAAAACACAAAAAACTTCTAAGATGTCATGAAACCCTAGTGCTGGCTCGGGGTTTTCTAACTCCTGGTAATGTTTTGTGTATCCAGGGGCATTGTACTTTCTGATCCCGGAGTTCATCTGAAATTCTGAGCATTTATTGGGTATTCTTCAGGTGTGAGCAACATTTGGTGGGTAGTGAGGACTCTCCCAGACCTGCCCCCTCTTCAGGCTGCCTGCCTGGAAGGCTGGTCTTGGGTGGGGAGGCCCTCATGGAGCAGCAGGTTAGAAGTCTATACCCAGTATGCCCTGGCAGGCCTCTGCTCTTTCTGGGGACAAGGGAGTGACCCACCTGGTCCTCTCCGTGCTGGCAGTTTCCGCCCCACCCCCAAGGTCTGAGCGCCCCTGATAGCGGGTTCAGGTTCTGTTGACCCCACTTCATGGAAGCTGGACCCTGTGACCCCCAGGGATCGCTCACTGCTTCCCCCAGGCCCGCTGGAGGGCTGCTTCCTCTGTGGCCCACTTGTGCTCCGAGGCCCCAGCCTCGCTGGTCCTGCCGGAGTGAGCCTGGTTCCGGTGGGCGACTGCCAGCTAGGACGTTGGCCCTCTGCCCTGCCCTCATGCGGGTCCCAGTTCTGAGGGTCCACCGCCTTCCCGTTCCGAGGCTTGTGTGCAAAGAAGCCCCATCTGACTTTGCTGATACGCGGAAGAGCGTTCCAGACAACCCGCGCCGGGCTCTGGGAGATGGTGCTGCTCAGAGAGGCTGGCGCTGCCCTCAGAGGGGTGACCGAAGGCCGTGCCTGCGGTGCTGCTACCTTCTGGCCATGGCTGGGGGCGCCCGGTCCTACGTCAGTTCCCTACGTCAAATGATGTCAGCTCCCGAGCCTCCAAACGAGAACTAGGCCTGAACTCAAGCTGAGCTGGGGCTCGGCTGATGGTTAAGGGGAGCAGGACTGGTGGGGGTCGCCTGGTGTGCAGGGCTCCTAGTGTCCCCTGTCCCACAGCTTCGTGCTCTGTTTCTCTCAGGGGCCACCACGGCTGCACAGAACATGCACTTGAGAAAGAAAGCATGCTCGAATCTAAATACAGCCTTGCAGCCCTGCTAGGCTCCCCTGTTGTCTTCTGGGCTGCAGCGGCTCTGGTCGCCCCTTTGCACCCTGGCTGGGTGTGCAGCACATGCGCCTCAGCCCTGCAGGACCCTGGAGTCACCCGGCACAGCAGCAGGAGTTGGGGACACCTGGAGCCCTGATGGAGGCGGGAGGAAGCAGGCAGGGGCAGCTGTGGCCGGAGGAGCCCTGTGACCTTGGTCAGGGTGCGAGGAGGGGCCTGTGTCTCCACAAACTGGGGAGCCCTGGCCTAGGTGTCAGCAGGAAGCGGGGTGGAGGCAGCTGGTCTGGTGGAGGGGCCAGGCCCAGGGGTGAGGGGTGGGGCTGGTACCCACCCAGGAAAGTGGCCAGAGTGGAAGGGTGGGCTTGTCAGGCAGCAACTGGGCACCCTTGGGTTGGGGGGGTTGTGGGTGCCCGCGGCCTGGACCTCGGGCTCGAGGCCACACACATCAGAGAGAAGCAGGCCCTGGGTCCAAGTCATTGATGGGCCAGGAGTTGGGTGCGTGGGCGAGGCAGGGACCTGGGTGGGCACCAAAGCCCCCCACCTGCCTGGGAGGCCTGAGTCCTGTCCAGCTGGCATGTGCAGTCCCCCACGTGGGGAGGGTCTCACTCACTACCTGGCCCTGCTCCGGCCGGCAGCTGCCTGGAGCCTCTGCTGTGAGCTTGTCCCCAGCCCCGGCGCCATCTGCCGGGAAGGGCTGGGACTGGCTGGGCTGTGTTAACACGTGGATGTCTCGCCCGTGTGGGCCCTGTGATCCTCCTGATGGAGGTCGGGTCTGTAATCTCCCAGGACAGGTGACCTTGACGCTTGAAGACCAGCCAGGGATGGTGCGGAGTGGCTCCCACATTGGGTTGGTGTGAGGTTTCCTCATCGTGAGCTGCGGCTTCTGCCGTCTTTGCAGGAATATCATAGAAGTACATCCTGGCAGGTGGTGTGTAGTTTCAGTTTGTCCCATGGCTGCTGTCCACTCTTGTCACTTGGTTAGGGTGGTGGCCACCAGGCCGCCAGTGTGAAGTGACTCCTCCTCCCTAATGAGTGAATGGGGAGGTGCTGTGACACTGAGTGTCCCGTTTCTCACCCAGCTTCCTCCCTCCCTCCCTCCCTGCTTCCGTCTGTGTGCATCATGGTTCCTTTTATTCAGTGGATTAAGTCTGTTACCAGATTTTGTTTCATGCTCAGACTGTCCTCACTTGGCCGGGGGGAAGGCCTTCCTCTCAGCTTTGTGTCTGTTGGCTATGCGCCTGCCGTCCTTTGACTGTTTTTTTGCTTTCTGGCATGAAAAGATGTTCCAGGTTCACCTTGTACCTTCTCTGCTCCAGCCGTGAAATGAGCCATTTTCCCGAGGACCCCTGTTCCTGTGAGTGAGAAGAGGATCTGGGAACCAAGATGTGGACTGGAGGTGTGCTCACTGCTGTTGAGGTGTCACTGCTCCCAGGTTCCCTTGGTGGACGGAGCTAGGGAGTATGTGCACACAGCTGTCTGTCTGTCTGTCTGTCTATTGTATTGACAACTATGAGTTTACACCAGTACCTCCGATTTCAACCAATTTCTCTGATTTCTCTCTTTCCATAGCTGTGAGCACTTTTCTCTGAATAATTTCCATTCTCCTTAATCTGTGCACTCGCTTGGTCAATTGCCCTCTAAATAACCAGTCTCCTAGTGCTGCTGCCACTCCCACCCTTGCTGTCCCCCCAAGGTGCCCTCCTCCCCCAGCTGGGTGGTCTGTGGACGCTCTCTGACTAAAAACCTCCAGGAGAGAGCTTTCCAGATGGGAGATGGTCCTATCAGTCCCTTTAAAATTTTATTGGAGAAACTGGCTGGCTCATTAATACTGAGTATGTCAATAAATAGCATTAGAAACAATGTAACTCTATTCATAAACAATATGATTGTTTATGTAGATACAAAAAAGCCAAAATTCTTAAACGTAGTAAGAATCCAACAAAATGGCTTATTATAAGATTACTATACTGAAATTGTTTTTCTAAAGACTAGCAATAAAACTGTCCTAAGTTTGTTTTAAAAGACATCATTAAAGATATCATCTACATAAGAGTAAAATCTTCAAGATCCTTAAAAATAAGTTGGACAAGAGATGTTCAAGGCCTTTATAAGAAAACTGTAGAATTTCATTAAAATCCACGATTATGGACTTGAACAGAGAATGCATCAGTTTCCTACTGCTGTGTATCAGATTGTCACATAGCAACCTAACACCCCCAACCCCGTCCCCACTAACTAGCTCACAGCTCTGCAGGTCAGAAGTCCAGGCACGGCTTAGCTGGATCTTCTGCTCAAGGCCTTGGCCAGGCTGCATTCCTTCTGGATTCTCCAAGGAGGAGCCCACTTCCATGCTCATTCAGTTGTGGGCTGAACTGAGTTCCTTGTGGTTGTAGGACTGAGATCTCCGCTTCCTTGCTGGCTATCAGCTGGGGGCTGTTCTTAGGAGCTAGAGGCTGCCTGTATTCATTGCCACATGGCCCCCAAATCAGCAACAGAGAACCTATTTCAAAGTGAATCCCCCTCACTCGTTGAATCTCTTCTTCAGGAAGAGCCCCAGGCTTTTTACAGGTCATCTGATTAGGTCAGGCCCACCAACATACTTTCCTTTTATTAAAGTCAACTGTGCCAGAGAACATCATCCAACCCCAGAGCAACTGTTGTATCACAGTCACAGGTTCGCCCACACCCAACAGGAGGAGACTGTACTAGGGTGAGGGTCACTGGGTCACCTTAGAATTCTGCCCACCAGTTTTCCTATTCATGAGCAAGAAGAGTGGATCTTGTAAAAATGTCAATCTTCCCCAAATTAGTCCATAGATTTGTTATAATTCTAAGCATAATGCTATTTTTTCCCCAACAAAATTAGATAAACTGACCAAAAAACTTACATGAAACTTACATGCAGAAATAGCTAAGTCACTTCTGTAGAAGCCCACTGTTGAAGACCAGTGTTCCCAGCTTATTTTAAAGATGTGATAGCCTGGACAGCATGATACTGGTGCAGGACAAATGGACAAAGGGAACAGCATGGGGAGCCCAGAAATGGCCTTGCATGTGTATGGTAATTTGATGTACAGCCGAGAATCATGGGGAAGGGATGTCTCATCCAATGGATGGTGCCAGAAATTCCAATCCACGTGGGAAAAGAATGAAATTATGTCCTGGTCTCACACCTAACACAAAAGTTCATCCCAACTGCATTAAGACCTTGGGTGTAAATGGCAAATTTTAAAACATTTATAAGACAATACAGAAAAAATATTATCTATCTAAAAAAAAAATAAGAACACAAATGAACTTATTTACAAAACAGAGACAGCCTCGCAGACTTAAAAAACAAACTTACGGTTACTGAGGGGGAATGGGGGTGGGGAGGGATAAATTGGACTTTGGGATTCACAGATACTAACTACTATATATAAAACAGATAAACAACAAGGTCCTACTGTACAGCACAGGGAACTATATTCAATGCCTTGTTATGGCCTATAAAGAAAAGGAATATGAAAAGGAATATATATATATGTACAAAAAATATTGGGAAACTCAATACATTTAAATCAAGAACTTCTTTCTCTAAAAGATGCCATAAAGTAGGCAAGGCGCAACCTTGGAGAAGATATTTGCAACAGCTATAACCAACTAAGGACCTATTCTAGACCATGTACAGAGCTACAAATTAGCAAGAAAATGATAAACAAGTCAATTTTAAAAATGGGCTTGAACTCACTTTTCACAGAAAAACAAACTCACAAGCCTGGCAGGTTTGTGAAGAGATCCCCAGTCTCACCAGTAATTAGTGACGTGCAGAGGAAGGTAATTTCAGTGTCACTAGATGGTCAGAACTGAAGAACCCTAACCAATGCAACAGTTAGAACTTTTATATATACTTGGAGGAAATTTAAATGGACACAACCTCTTTAGAAAATAATTTGGCTCTATTTATTGTAGTTGAATATGACATATCTTGTTCTCTTGCCAGGTACACACTTAAGAGTGCCAGGTGGTAAAAGATCCAAGATGGCCCAGCAGAGAGCTGGACACAATCTAGGCATACCCCACAGAATGCACACACACAGGTTTAGTCACACACTGGAATATTATACAGCAGTGAACACGGACAAGCTCCAGCCACAAACAACTACATGACCAAGTCTTAGAAACGCAATGAGTTGAACAAAGCAAGTTCTGGAAGACTCTGTGGGGCACAATGTTGTTTATAAGTTTCAAAACCACAGCTAAACAGTATACCATGTGGGCACGTACACGTTGGCAGTAGGATTCTTTGAAAGTGAAACACAAGGGTCTGGGGTGCCTGTAATCCAGCAGAGGGGTCACCCCTGGGGAGATGAGGGCAGGGTGAGAAGGACCAGCTGGGTGATAGGCGTGTGTAATTGTAACGTAAATATACTTACCTGTGTTCTTTTGTATGTGCCGCATATGATATTAAAATGTAATAAGTGAGGAGTGCAAGAGGAGAGGAATTGAAGACCCTGGAAATGGGAAGTCTATGGCCAAGGAGGACAGAGAAATGGAGAGACAGTTGGGGGGCAGTGGGGTCAAGAGAACATTGGTATTTAGGCAGGAGAAATTGTGTGGATTGCCGGTGAAACTCCAGGGGCACAGGAGTGAGAAGGGGAGAGGCCGGAGCCTTGGCTTTGAGTGGGGGAGAGGCGTGGCCCCGTGGACAAGGGCACCGGTCAGTGGCGAGGGCGTGGCACTCTGTGCACCCCAGGGGCTTCCAGCAGCTTTTGCCTGTGGGGTCTCTGCCAGCCCTGCGGGCCCGGGGTCCTCGTGGGAGGGATAGCCGCCTCCAAGGTCCTCTCCCTGGCTCCCTCCCCTATGCCATCCCCCAGCCCTGGCAGCTGGACAGGGTCTGAGACCGGGCCCCAAGCTGTCGCTGGAACCTCAGAGCGAAGCCCCAGCAAGCGGGTCGGGGCCTTTCATGTGGTCTTGTCCGCTCAGCACAGCAGGGCAGGATCTTGTCTTTCACCGAAACAGCCAGGGTTTGGTTTCCTGCCTCGCTGATAATTGGTGGTTCTTATTAAAACATTAGAACTATTCCTTGCTTTAAAAAAAAAAAAAAAGGGGGAAGACAGGCACACCGCGATGCTCTTAAAAACCAGAGAAGGGGGCGTGGGGCATGAAACGCCCCTCACATCAAAGTGGCCAGCAGACGCTGCCGCGCTGCCCAGCCCCCTGATGGCGTTCGGCCGAGCTATTCTTCTGGGAAACACAATCGGAGCCACACCAGGGCGGCCGGCCCACGCCTGCGGGGCCCAGGTGGCCTGGCTGCCGCCCTGGGTCCCCCAGCAGTTGGCTAATCCACACCTGGGCCCCGGCAACACCTGTCTCCAGGTGAGCCCGCCTGCCTGGCCCACCCCCTGGCCTTTAGCTTTTCATCACAGCTAATGGGTATGTAGCTGTTTGGGGAGATGGGCTGCTGACACCAGAATCCAAGGAGGACGCCCTTCTAGAGCGGGGCCCCTTTCTGAAGCCCGTTGCCTGCCGAGGGCTGAGCGTTGGGCAGGGGTCCTGCCCACGGGCTCTGACCTGTAGAGCGTCAGAATCCCCTGGAGGAGGGCTCGTTAACACCAGTCCTGGACCAGCCGGGGCCTGGGAACCTGCATTTCCAATAGTTCCCAGGTCACACGAACACCTGGCCACAGGTAGACAACTTCCCTCCCTCCCTTCTCTTTCTTTCAGCAAGTCCGTCATGAGTGTCCAGTGCTGCTGTGGGTGAATTTTAAGAAAGCAACTTTTGGGGAGGCGGCAGTTACAGAAAGGACCTCTTTCTGCGTGGTCAGAATTGCTCAAGCCGTCCCTTCTGGGCAGAGGATTCAGAGAAAGACACCGGCTTCTCAGCACTGTGGCCGCTGCCCTGCTCCCCAGCTCAGCAGGATATGTGTCTTGATCTGCAGGGTCCCGGCGGGATGGTGCCTGGACTTGACCAGAACCTGTGCACACATTGCACGACTGGCCATGGAGAGCCAGCTGGACCCCGAGGGCAGAGCCTAGCCTCAGCTGGGGGGTGGGCAAGGACCCCACCAAGGGGCCCTGGGCAAGAAGTGGGGAGAGATGGGGTCCAGCTGCCCTCCCCCAGCTCCACAGTCCTGTGTTCTCTTTGCTGCTCCCCTGGTTTCCCCTGTGCACATTGGGGTGTCTCCTCTCCCTCCTCTGCCCCAGAGCTTCCGGTGTTTGGTGTGTAGCTCATGCTCAGCCAGCGTCCATGCAGGAGAGAATCATAGTGGTTCACACCATCAATGCTGGAGGGGTCAGAAGGTGTCTTATGTCGGACACTAGAGTTCGCTCTACAAATGTGTCCTGTGGCCACTATACGCCAGGCATGGGTGTGAAGGGGGATGAAAACAGAGAAGGTGGGGCCAGGAGAAGGGGCTACACACACACCTGAGGATCCTTTTCTGCTGTCGGCCAGCTCCGAGCTTCCTGGCAGCCTCTGGGAAAAGGGAAAAAGTTTCTGTGGGAGGAAGCAGCTGTGAGCCAGGTCCCTCACTAGGCTGGGGAGTGGCGTGCTGGGGGAGCTGGGCCTGGGTGGTGGGGAGCTACCCAGGACCCACCAATTCCCAGCCTCAGGCCAGATCTGTCTCCCAGGAAGTGAGCCTCTGTCCACAGCAGCTTCCCAGCCTCGGTTTTGTCATCTGTGTGTTTCAGGGCTCATCATGGGAGCCCCACGAGGTGAAGGATGAGAAAGCACCTCCTTTCTAGTCTGGGAGGCAGCACACATGTAAGTTCTCAGCATTTTATTTCCATTAAGGGGCCTCTCAGGAGAATTGTAATAACAGAGATAATCAGTCACAATAAAAGCCATGGTTGGAGTGCTTGTCGAGTGCGTGCTCTCTGCAGGTGCTGTTCTGAGCACTCTACGTAGCAGCACACTGGCTCGTTTAATTTGTAGATGTCCTGGGCTGTGGCTCCCCTGCCAGGTGGGGAAACAGGCACAGAGAAGTTGGGTATCTTGCTCGTGGCCACACAGCGTGTACCAGCATTGCCCCCTCACCTGGTCCAGGCTTGTCCCTCTGCTTCCATCTCACTGGACATCAGTATGAGGATGCCAGCTCCTCGTGCCTCTGTCCGCAGAGCGGGCACTGCAGCATCAGGTGTAACTTACAGGACTAGGAGGGTCATTTTGCTTCCGGTGGCTCCACATGTCATCACAGAAGGCGGGAGGTGGCACTCGTGCTCTGGGGAGCAGGCTGGGCTCCTTGGGACTTCCTCTCGTCTTAGTCATGATCCAAAGTAGCCCGGGGCACCCGGAGTCATGGCCTGGGTCTGGGTCCTGTCTGTCGCACCTGTGACCTTGACGCATGGCTGGCCTTCTTGGATGCTGGCTCCCTCACTGGAAAAGGAGGTGGGTGGGAGGCTGGAAGAAGGACGTTGAGGAAGCCGCTGTGCTGACGCTGCTACAGTGTTTGCACTTCAGACACTTGGGTCAATCTCTGGAATCCTTGTAGGTGGGGGTCATTGTCCTTGTCTTGCAAATTGGGAAACTGAGGCATAAGTGATTCAGAGGCCCATGCCTACAGGTAGCAAGGCAGAGTGTGAGCCCAGGGCTGTCACAGGGCCCAGTACCCTCAGCCCGCTGTCCTCACGGCTGTGACCAAGGATTTTCCATGTGTTGGCTCCTGGGTTTCCAGCCCTGGGCTCAGCCACAGTGACTGTGGGTCTTAGTGGACCACTGGCTTCTCTGTACTCACGTCCTCAGCTCTCAGTGGGCCGCACGGTGAGCCCCGTCACCCTGAGCTTGGCGATGGCTGAGGCAGGAGGCTCTCCAGCTGTGCCTCCCGGGAGGGGCCGAGCCTTCCGTCAGCTCTCCCCACGCAGAGCTGGGCACTCGGTGGTGCCCGGTGGGTCACCTGTACCTGGATGCTTAGGGGCGTCCTCAGAGGCCCCACCAGCCCCACCTTCACCACCCGGGGACGGAGCCCTGGCCCTGGGGTGGGTCGCTGGGGCTGGCAGGCCCCGCCGTCCGGAGGCTCGCCGCCCCGCCTGTGAGCTCTCACGGGCTCCGTTCCTCACTTGGGAGAAAGTCAGGGTCCGTCCCAGACACACAGTGGCTGTGAGGCACACCCAGGGCACACTGTCAGTTCAGCGTCTCCAAGATTTCGTGGGTCCCTAATTAAAAAAAAGAAAAGAAAATTGGCTCCAGTAGTCAGTTCCCGAAGTCCTCATATGGAGTCCCACCGATCCCGGGAGGGGGACACGAAGGGCCGTCTGTCCAAGGATGTGGACGAGCTCAGGCGGTTGTCCCCACAGTCACCAGGATAAAGTGTAAGCAGAGGGGAGGCGGGGAGGAGGCTGGGGTCCCGCGTCCCGGACACGCCCGTGGGCTGCGGCCAGAACCCCAGGTGGGGTCGCTGCCTCTCCCTCCTCCGCCTTTCCTTCCTGATGTGCCGATGGAGGCCCGGCCGCACAGCGGCCCCAGGGGAGGAGACCGCAGCTGAAGGGCATGGTTTCCCAGGTGGATGAAGGCGGCGCACACTCAGAGCTGGCTGCGCCGGGCTCTGCTGGGCCCTTCAGACCCCCCGGCACCTCCTGCGGTGGAGCTGTGCCTGTCCTCAGGTGTGACACTCGCTGCGGGAGACCCTTGTCCTCCCAGGGGTCCCTTTGGGCAGGTCTTCAAACAGCATCTCAGCATCCTCTTGCCCCCACCCCATCACCCATACCTGGCCCCGGGAAGCCTCAGGTGTTCCTGGGCCCACTGCCCGGGGGCTAGGGGTGCTGCCCGGCTGTTCGGGCATCGGTGCACTGTCCGCAGTTGTGGGTACACCTGTCAGCCCTCCAGGTGACTCTGAGCCCCAGTACAGGGCGTGGTGTTGGCAGGCGGTGGGGGGCGCACTGATCCTACCTGCTCCCGGCTCTGGGCGCCCTCTCGTCTCAGGGGGGCAAGGGGGCTTAAGAATCAGGGAGCTGATTTTCTTCCATCTCCTTTGTCAATTCTTGTCATGTCCAGAGGGCTCTGACCTTGGGATGTCACGCCTCTTGGGTCAGGTGGAAACGCCAGTGGTAGCATCTTCCAGAGGTGTTTCTGCACAGATGCAGCCCCGGAAGTTCTCGGGCCGGTGGGACTTTCCTCTGGACGGTGGGCAAGCGAAAGGCGTTTAACGGAAGGACTGCGTGTCTACCCTTTCTCCATGCCCTGCCCCGATTGTGGAAAAAGTAGGTGCAAACGGCTGTAAAATGAACTAGAAAGTTCTAGACTGGACAGCAGACTAAACTCTGCAGCCCTTGTAGTGCCAGGGGCCCTTGGGCATCTACCGAAACTATCTCCTAAGAAACACGGGGCTGCAAGGAAATGGAAAGTTGAACAGTGGCCATGTGGAGGGAGGCGTGATTTCTGCTCGGGATGGGACGGGCCCCACCATCACCCCGACTTGTGGTCTGCGTTCATAGGGAAGGAAACGGCATGATGCGGTTTGAGTTTTCCCACCCACGTTCACAGGCGGGAGCCGTGGTAGGTTCTTCCCTGGGGTCGCTGACTTAGAATGGTTGGGGTGGGCCCAGCCCAGCCCAGCCCAGCCCAGCGCCTCCACTGGGCAGCCTCCCTAGTTTCCTGGTCAGAACGAATCCCCTCCCCAGCTACCACCGTCTTTTCTCCCCGTCCCACCACTGATGGCATCCCTGTGTCACAGGTGGGTGTGGGCCTGGGAGTGAGATGTCTCAGGCCTCCCTAGTCCTGATAAATAAAATAAATCCCAGGAAATGTGGCACCTGGTGCACCTCCGAGGGAGACTCTTGCTTGTATGGGTCTGTGCGGTAGAAGGGACATTTCCTGGTGTCACTTGAGCAAGCCTCAGAACGCCTGGAGGCTTATGGAATGTGGATCACTGGGCCCCACCCCAGAGCTTCTGATTCAGCAGACCCGGGGAGGCTGGCTTGGAAATGAGCACTTCTTATTCATTTATATTTATTTATTTATTTTTGAAATATAGTTGATTTACAATGTTGTGTTAGTTTCTGGTGGACAGCGTAGTGATTCAGGTATACATATGTATATATTCTTTTTCATTATAGTCCATGACAAAGTATTGCTTTTTTATCTATTTTATACATAGTAGTTAGAATCTGCAAATCCAGAACTCCCAATCTATCCCTTGCCCAGAATTTGCATTTCTAACCAGTTCCCCGGTGATGGCCTTGCTGCTGGCCAGGGGTGGCACTCTGAAAACCACTGGGGGTCCCTCCTGCCCTGGCACCACTTTCGGGGAATGAATGGTGACTCCTCAAAATATATATGCTAGTCCGAAGCCCTGGTGCCAGTGCACGTGAGCTCATACAGAAACAGGGGCTTTGCAGATGCGATTACGTTATGGGTGTGGGGATGTGCTCACCCTGGGTTTAAGGTGGACCCTGAGCAGAGCGATGTGTCTGTACAAGGAGAGAGGAGAAGGGACACACAGAGGAGTGGCTGTGTGGCCAAGGAGGCAGAGGCTGCAGGGATGGAGCCCTGGAAGCAGGAGGAGGCAGGAAGGACCCTCCCCTGGAGTCTTCAGCAGGAGCAGACCCTGCCCACACCTTGATTTTGGACTCTGGTCTCCAGACTGGGAGAGAATCGGTTTGTTGTTTCGAGCCACCTGTCCGTTAGTGGCACTTGTCACAGCTGTCCGGGGACACTCAATGCAGCCCCGACGATGTGTGCACCAGCGGCAGCTCCATGTGGCCGAGCTCAGGGAGACCCCAGGTCACCAGCCCCAGGCAGCCCAGACCCCTACAGGGGCACCAGTGCTCAAGGAGAAAAAGCAAAACGGATGCTATTCTGTCCTGTTTCCTGCTCGTCTGAGTGAGGTGGCCCAGAGCAACCTCTGGAACACACCTAGGCCCAAGCAGCCTGGATCCAGGGGTCTCCTAAGGGCTGCAGCCCAGGGACGGCGTCTCTCCTAGTCTCATTTGGAAGTAGTGGCCCCAAGGAGGAGCCTGAGTGGGGAAGCTGGCCTGGGGAGGAGATGCTGCAGTGACTTCTCAGGGGACCGGGTACTGGGAACAATGCTAACGGCCTGCCCTGGACCTAAAGGCATGGGTCCACGGGTCAGGCACATGGCCACTTGATGGGGGTGGGTGTTCCAGCCACCCGCGGGCTACCAGCCATCCTAGTGTGGCCCGGTAAGACGCAGTGGTCTGGGGGGCCTCCCAGGAGGCCCACTGAGTGAGAGATTCGCTAATCCGCAGCAGAACACAGGTTGTGACCGGGCTTGGAGGTCACGCAGGCTAGGGCTTGGCCCCAGCCTGCAGGGCCTTGCTCTGTGCCCCGGCCCTTCTCTCCTCTGGCCTTAGTTGCTCGCTGTGGGAGGTGGGCTTCCTGTGGGCCTGGAGAGGGCACCTTGTCAATTCACCAGAAGCCGCAGAGCTGGCACTGGTGACAGAAAACACAGGTTCTTCCTGCTGCCCCTGCTGGCAGTGGGCTGGGGGCCCCACAGCTGATTTGCATACAGGTGAGGGCTGAAGACAGAGGCCCTGGGCACCCAGCGGCAGGACCAGGTAGAGGGCCAGGTAGGACACGCACCTGGAGACACTGCCTGGCACACACGCAGTACCAGAGCTGGCCGGCAGAGGACAGCAGAGCTCCAGCAACAGGTGTCCCCCGAGGCCTGGCCCGGCCCGGCCCCTCCCCCTCTCCCCAGAGCCAGCACCAGGCCCAAACTCAGGGTCCCAGTTGGGAACTTTTCTCCCCTCCCTTCTCTAGAAAAGGCCTCCTCCCACAGCCTCCTGGCCCCGAGGCCTGTGCTGGGAACTTCCTCCGGCTGGCACAGCCTTTGCTACCTCCATCAGGGCTCACCTGTCACTATTTTAACTGGTCTGAGGAGCATTGCGGGACCTCAGTGGTGGCAGTGAGGTGCCCGGCCCTCCATAAACACTTGCTGAATTGTAGGCAATGGCAGGGAGGGCAAACTGTCCGTGGGGAGATGGGGTGAGCGCTTAGCGTGGTGGGCCACCTGGAAGGCGGGGGCTGGCGCAAGCCTCTCTGGCTACAGGGACCCCTCTGGGTGGGTATGGAGTGACCCTGGTGCTGGCCCAACCTGCCAGCCACTGTGGAGGCAGCTTGGAGCCCCTTCTCCCCGGTAGGGGCACCTCGGTCCCCTCGGGTACGTGAAGTGTCCACTTCTGACACCTGCAGGGAGGATCTGGGTGCTGGGGGTGGGCAGTGAGCGTCCCTCTTGCAGATCTGTTGTGGCTCGAAAGACCTCACACGTCTGTGGATACTCGATTCACGTGGTCTTATTTGCCTAGAGACCTGTGTCTCAGGTGGGCTCCCCCCGCCACCCCATGCCTCTTCAGTGGGATTCCTCCCTACGCTACCTTGAGTGTGTGCCCCAGGGCCTTTACACACGCCCTCTCTCCGCATCCTTACAGCACGTCGGCCCCTCCCCCACCCGGGCTTTCTCCGTGGCACTTCTCGTCCTCTGCTGTGGCATGTATTTTTCAGTTATCTGTCTGTCGTTTGTTTTCCTTGCTGGGACGTAAACTCTTTGAGGGTAAGGGCTTTACTGCACCCACTGCCGAGTCCCCAGTGCCCAGAATACTGCCTGGTGCATAGTGGGTGCTTCGTGGGTAAGTCTCTGTTGACTAAATGAACGGGTGACTGAGTGGATGTCTGACCCTGTGTCCCGCCCCCAGGGCTGTCCTGTCCTGCTCCTGAGCACCCGTGGGGCTGGCCTGGGGGAGCTTAGTGAGGTGAGAGGACTCAGCCCCCTCTCTGTGCCCAGCTGTCCTTCCCGGGTCCCCCACTGCAGGGTGTGTGGCAGGGTCAGGCGGGGAGGGTCCCTGGCCGTCTGCAGGGCTGCGCGTCCTGCGCTTAGAGGTGGGGTCTACTGAGCCTCTTGCAGGAGAGGCTTGTCGTCACCTGGGCCCGGGGCCCCGGCACACCTGGTTAGCAGAGGGATGTGAATCTGGCTACTCTGGTCCCAAAGGTGCCAGGCCACAAGTGGTCCAGGGACCTCGCAGGGTAGGGGGGCTAACTCTCTCTGGCTCAAATCTGGTTCCTGTCCTCTGGATTGAGCGATGGGGCCCCATGGGATGGGCCCAGGCCCTGGAGGCGTGGCTCAGTGGTGCCTGAGAGGTACCCAGGATGTAGTGAGGAGGCCACGGCAGGCCACGAGGAAGCAAGAGGACAGATCCCACCTCTTCTCCATCTAGGTCCCCCGCCCCCAGAGGCTGGGCGAGGTTAATGCTCACCATTTTGTGCTCCAGGGACGTTGGCAGGGAGGGGAGTGAAAGGCGCCTGAACCCACCTCCTTGGAAACAGCAGTCAAATAAATCTTGGGGGCCGGGCCCCGCATCAGAGCAGCCCGGGGCCTCCGGGGGTGGGGGGGCTCTCTGCGTCAGCGCTCGCACACACTCAGACCTTCTCAGTTCTGTCTTACAGAGGAGGGAACTGAGGCTGAGAACATTGGAACCACCTCCCTCCCCAGGCCCCATGGCATAAACACCCCGACCCCCTGCGCGAGCCTGGTTGGCTGCTTCCAGAGACCAAAGCGAAGGTGGCTTATTTGGGGACTGTCAGGATTAAGGGTCACCCCAGTGAGGACAGGGAGACTGATTTTAGCTCAAAAAGAGGGGGATGTTGTCACCATGAGAGGCGTCTGAAGGTGTCGTGGGGAAAACCGGCCGAGTCACCTCCTAGAGCCTGACGTGGGCTGGCAACGGGCAGGAGACAGGCTGCCACTGGGGTCCTGAGGACGGTTCCCCTCTCTGGGAACAACCTCACTCTGATCAGATGCCTTTTAAGACGCGAGTAAAGTGTTCCGGGGTGCTGAGGACCGGCCGGTCTTGCTTCCCACCAGGTACATAGTACTTACTGCATAGCTGAAGGGCAGTGACAGCTGGACCCCCCGGCCGTGAGGGTGTGCAGGGCGGGACCCCTGCTCCGGCCTGTCGGCGCACAGCAGCCAGGGAGAGGAGTCCGGGGGGCGGGGGAAGCGGCCAGGTTGGAGGAGGCCTTCCTGGTGGGAGGCCGCCTCCTTCTCAGCCCAGGGCCCCATGCTCCTCGGCAGAGAGTCCTAGCATCTCCTTCTCTTTCTCCCCCAAACAAAACTCACCCACATCCCCCTCTGACCGAGAATATGACAGGAACAGAAGGTCACACGGCAGGGTGGGAGCTGACCTGCCTGGCCCCTCCCCCTAAACCCAGAGTGCTGGGGTGCCTTACTGCCAAATACCACGATTGCGCAGCTTTAAACAGCAGAAGTTTATTCTCTCACGGCCTGGAGGCTGGAAGTCCGCGATCAGGTGTTGTCAGGCCCGCGCTCTCTCTGGAGGCTCTGAGGGGAGGCCCCTTCCTGCCTCTTCCAGCTTCTGGGTGTCCCCCATCCGCCATCCCGGGCTTGCGGCCACACCCCTCTAACCTCGGCCTCGTCTTCACGTGGACTTTCCCCTTGTGCGCCCTCTCTTCTCGTAAGGATGCTGCGCGCTGGGTTTGAGGTCTGCCCTAACCCATGCGACCGCAGCTTAATCATGTCTGCAAAGTCTCTATTTCCAAATGGGGTGACGCTCTGAGGGCCTGGGGGGACGTGAATCTGGGGACAGGTGTTTTCACAGGTGAGCAGAGCATTCCTTTGATCATGCTTTGCATGGTGAGCATCTGAGCCCTGCGTACTTCTGGCGGCCACGTGCTGGACACTAGAGGACACAGCGTGGAGGGGGTGCAGGAGCCAGGGGACGGTGGTAGGGCTGGACTTCAGTGTCTGATTTGTGTTCCAACACTGGCCTTGCCATTGGGAGCTGTTTGGCCTTGGTGAGTGAGTGAGCACACTTGGCCTCAGTGTTCACATCTGTAAAATGGGTCTACTGTTTCCTGCCAGCACATGGACATCAGTGCCTGATTCTCTGAAGGAAATGGAGAGGACAGGGAGGACAGGATCGTGTGAGGCCTGGCGCAGCACCCTCGAGGTTTGACGGCTGTCCCGGTCCTGCTGCCTGACGGCCGCACAGATGCCTGTGCCTTGGCTGTCTTCTCTGCGGAGTGGGGTAACAGTCATGCCCATGCCCACCTGGCCGGCCTGCAGTGAGGACAGATGAGAGACCGGCTGGCATGAATCCATCCCCTTCCGACCCTGGGCAACTGTTGTAATGATCAGCCATGTCTGGAGACGAGTTGGTCCCAGACGGGAGGCCCAGGTGATGCTGGCAGTGGGAAATGTAGGGCTTCCCAGCATCAGCGACACCCTGGAGCCTTTCCCTCAGATGCTGCGCTGCTCGGGCGCTGGGCCCTGCAACGTCCATGCCCACAGAGTCACCACCAGATCTGTCTGCAGTAAGAACACAAATTGTGGGTGGTGTGACCTCCAGGCTGCTGGTGTCCCCGCCTCACGAGACACCTGCATTTATGTGTACCAGCCTCCTTGTTCCAAAATGGGGCCCCATGGAGAGAGAATCCGCTCTTTGTCGGTTTCATGGGACCCCCCTCAGGCCCGCACACCAGACTTTCCTTCTCTGGCCCAGCCTCCTGTCCCTCTGGCTTTACACCTCCCTGCTCCAGGCCTCTGTGTCAAAGAGCTAATGATCCCAAACAGAGCAGTGTCCTGGGGGAGCTCCTGCTGGAAGGGGCCCCGCCATGGACTTTGTGCGATGTGGGGTTTAGTGGGTTGGGGCCTTGCCCCCGTGTCACGGTCTGGGTGGGACAACCCCAGCCTCGCCCGGCCCCTGGGGTCTTGTGGCTCCCTCACCTGGCACAGAGAAGCCGGGACAACCAAGAGAAGGGCTTTTGATCTCAGGAAGGCTGGTGCTTTTGCCAAGAGCCCCCCGACGACTCTGCCTGGCTCAGGCCCAAGCCAGACTCTCAAAGGGCAGCGCCTTCGAGAGACGTTTGGGAAACACCTTTGACAAATGGCTTTGTGCAGCCCCTGGAGGGCTGTGGACCCCTCCCTAGGGCTCCTTCTTGGCGACCAGCCTGGGTCCCAGGACGCAGGGCCATATGGTGAGTTCAGAATGTGCGCCAGGCCCCAACATTCCTGCATGGCAGCCCCGAGGCCCCCCACTGCCTGCAGCCACTGCCCAGCTCTGCCAGCCGGAGCCCCCAGGAGCTCCCAGTGCACTTGGGGTGGGAGGGGACAGACATCCCTTCCAGCAACCTGGAAACGCACGCACGCCTTGAAACCAAAAGGAACGCCTCGCGCCTGCCCCACGGCCACCTGCTCCGGGGTGGCAAGCCTCCACCAGGCCATTTACAGGCTCTCGGAGTCTTGCCCTGGATGGGGCCTTAACCGGTTTTGTCCCTTTCCACCAGGCTGACAGTCGTTAACAAGGCCATGGCAAATATTTCCTTGTAAGCCGGCTTGGAGGAAATGTTTGTGCACGGAGGGCTTTCCCACAGCCGAGGGACAGTGTGCTGGCCCTTGACAAATGCCACGGTGCCGTTCTGTCCGCCTGTAGCTGCGGTGGGCCTGGAAGCCCGCCGGGCCTGCTCTGAGCCCCCCCATGGATCACTATCAGGAAGCGTTTGATTAACAGCTGACGTAGAAAGAGGCCGCGCTCGGCTCAGCCGGTGGGAGCATCCTGCCCCCGAGGCCTGGCTCTGTGTGAAGGGTCCGGGGGAGGGGGCGGTGGGCCGCTGGCTGGCAGGTGTCATGAGTGACCGTGCTGGGCTCCGCATGGCCGTGTGAACCAGCCTCCCGGCCCTTTGAAGCATTTCCAGGGTGCCGGGCTCGGGACGCCCAGTGCGGACTTGTGCCCTTTCCCGTCCATCCAGATCCACGGAGCAAAACCAAACTATCCAGCTCCCCCGAGGCCTGCTGGCCCGGCCGCCCAGGGAGGCCTCTGTGGGAAGGTGCCTCGGGGCGACTCTCTGAGCCTGTTCGAGCCTCCTGGTCCCTGGAGGCTTGCTGTCTTCCTGCCCAGAGCCACCTGGAGGCCACAGCTCCTGAGCCAGCCCTTGCCCACGAATGGCCAGGAAGGTGGCAGGGATGGCCACAGAAAGACAGGAGAGGACAGCAAATGGCAGTGATGCAGTTTTCAAGGGCCATAGCCTCTGGGCGGCAGGAGGAACCCACGGATGGTTCAGAGGGCAGGTCCAGGCAGAGGGCAAGAAGGGAGCAGCTTGTGGCTGAGGTGGGGGTGCCAGGAGGTGTGGCCGACACCCAGGGGGTGAGCTCCCTGCCTGGTGAGCTGAGGGGTGGTGGGTGACCCCTGGAGTGAGTGTGTTTCCAGACAGGCAAGCCCCGCAAGTTCCCAGAATTGGAAAACTTTAAAGCAGGAAGGGCCTTTGGGGACCTCTGCCTTGGAGCCCCTGTGTTGGGGAAACTGAGACCCAGGGAGGTGGGGAGCAGCTCTGCCTGGCGGCTGGGAGAGGACCCCTGGCTCCCACACTGAGAGCTTATTTGGGGAGGGTCCTCAGGCCCCCCGCAGCTCATGCCCCCTGGGTCTGGGATACTGTGTTTGTGCTGGAACTTCGAGAAAGGCCCTGCCATTTATGTTGCAATTGTTTGCTGAGCCTGAGGTTTGCTAAACACCACATGGGCACGGTCCCGGCCTGGGCACTGGTCGGGGCAGCTCAGCCTTTTCCACTTCGGGTCACATCTGCGGGACAGGGTTCCTGCGGCCCCCACTCGTCCACACTGTGGGAGGGCCACACCTGGTCACACTCACCTTCCCCATCAGGAATTTTGTCCGGGACGTTTGTAGTGACCTCAGGAAGATGTGTCCAATTCCCCCACCGCCCCCAAGAACCTGTGACTGTGACCTTATTTGGAAAAGGGTCTTTGCTGATGTAACCAAGTTAAGGGATGGCATGATGCACTCATCCTGGACTATCAGTGTGGCCCTAAACCCGGTGAGGAGCATCCTTACAGGAGACAGAAGAGAGACACACAGAGAGGGGACGAGACCCTGGGAAGAAGAGGCAGAGGTTGGAGGGGCACAGCCACAGCCCAAGGATGCCTGGGGTCCCCAGAAGCAGGAGGAGGCAGGAGGGCTCCTCCCCCAGCACCTCGGAGGGAGCTGGGCCCCGCCCACACCTTGCGCTCAGACTCTGGCCTCCAGACTGTGGGCTAATTGGTTCCTGCTGTTTCGAGCCCCTTGTTTGTGGTCACTCGTTAAGGCTGCCCCAGGACATGCCCGCACGCCCTCTGTTGACACGCTCCCCTCCCTCACATACCTTTCAGGTTGCAGCTTTGTCCCGCTTCCTGAGAGAGGGGCTCCCTGCTGCCCATCTGAGCCCCTATGTCTGCCTAGGAGCCCCACCCATCCGGCAACCAGGCCCTTACTGATCACCGATGGATCAGTGTGGGTCATTTACTGATCACTATTATTAGTCTGGTTATTATTAAATGAGTGAGTGGATGAATAATGACCTCCTCACCCACCCATCCATCCATCCATCCATCTATCCATCCACCGAATCACCATTCACTGGGTGTGGGGGCTGCAGACACAGCTGAGAACAAGACCGGAGTGCCTGTCTCTGTGGGTGTCCTAGTGGGGGAGGTGGCGAGGAGCAGTGGGAGTATCTGGTGAGTCAGACAGGGGTGGGGACTCAGGCCCGGCCAGGGGTGCTGCCCTTTTCAGCGGGTCAGGGAGGGCCTCCCAGCTGGGGGGACATCTCAGCAGAGGCCTGAAGGAAGGGAGGGAGGGAGCCCCGTGCTGGAATCTGGGGAAGACCCTCTGGGCAGAGGGAGCAGCGCTCGTCTGTCCAGGCTCACCCAGGAGTCTGCGTGGGGGCAGAGTTCTCGAGGGAGGGACGGATCTTGGGGGCCTCATCCACCGGCACAGGGACTTTGTGAGTGAGTGAAATAGGGGCCCCTGCAGGGTTTTCACGGAGGAGGATTGGGGGCCGTTAGACAATTTTAAGCCTCGTCCTGATGGCTGGCACATCCGTGGCCTGTGAGCTGGGCAGTCTTGGGGTGAGAGTGCCTGGGGCCACTCATGACTCTGGGCTCCAGAGCATTTCTGAGGTGGCACAGCAATCCTTTCATCAGGCACCACAGCTCTTGAAACCAAAGCTGGGAGAGGTGACCGTTTTCTTGTTCACTTAGAGGCAGGATCAGGCTGAGCGTCCACCATGAGCCAAGAGGTGGTGACAGGACCCGGGCTGTTCTGATTACAGGGCTCTGCATGTTTAAAGCATCTCTGACCTGGCTTCTCCAGAGGACAGCATTCCCTTCAGAGTCTCCAGTCGATCCATCCACTGACAGGCACGTTGACTCTTTGCTGAGCATTTCCTGTGTACCAGGCAGTGCCTTTGCACACTGTCAGACTTAATCCCCATGGGATGGACTTCTTACAGATGAGGAAACAGAGGCTCAGAGAGGACCCACCCCTCCATCCATTCATTCATGCAATGTCCAGTCATCTTTTGCATCCATCCATCCATCTATCCATCCATCCTTCCATCAATTCATTCATCTGTCCATCTTCCAATCATTTTTTCCATCCATCCATCCATCCACCCACCCACCCATCCATCTATCCATCCAACATCCAATCATTTTTTTCTGTCCATCCATCTATCCCTCCATCCAAACATTCCTCCTCCCTCCCTCCTTCCCTCCTTGCCCCCTAAATTCTATGGCAAACAATCTTCTAGACACTGGGGATACAGGACAGATCTGGTCTCTGCTCTTAACATGGAATGGTGGCCTCAGACACTGAACAAATTATTACACAAATAATAATTCCACTAGAACCGTGAGGCTCACGGGGAGGCAGGTGCAGTACCCACTGAGTGTAGAACTTTGGCCTCACCTCCTTTGGTTGTCTGGGTGGGCTTCTCTGAGGAAGAGGCCTGTAAATGGGATGAGTTGGGGGTACCTGGCCAAGAGACTGGAGAAGGGAACAGAATGTGCAAAGCCTCTGAAGAAGGAAGGTCTTGGCGAGGCGGGACAAACAGAAAGAAGACTAGTGTGAGTGTGGGGAAGGGAGTAGGGGGCTCGAGGAGGCCGGGACGACCTGAATCCGAGGGGCCTGTCCAGTGTCTCGTGATGACGCTGACATGCGCAGGGTCCGTCAGTCGCTCCGGGGGAGCCGGCCCCTCCAGTTCTGTTTTGTAGTCTTTGCCTTCTCGAGAGGTCACTTTGATGGGGGCCTCAAGGTCAAGGTGGGCACTTGGGGCTTCAGAAGCCACAGCAGTGCTGTTCGGGCCAAGTCAGCTGAAGGAGCACGTGGGCCTAAATTTAGGCAAGCGTGTGCTGAAACGCATTCACACGCTCAGAGCTCCCCTGTCTGTTCATGGTACAATCTGTCCAGACCTTTGGAACATTCCACAGCTTTCATTTCATGTAGGAAGAATCATTTCTGCAATTAGCATATAAATTGGCGCAGGTCAGCAGTGCTCGCAGGAAGCGCTCTCCCCAGGTGTCGGCAGGGTGGCGAGGCCGCGAGGATGAACTGCTGGGCCAGGCCCCCTCCTGAAGCTTTCCTTCCAGGGGCCGACACGCGCTCTGTCTGAATGGCTGACTCCAGGCTGTCCCCCCAGATAGGCAGCCTGGGGAAGGACATGTGTACCTGCGCGGGGGCCACGAGGGGAGCGGGGTCTCGGCCAGGGAGGGGGCCCTGTGAGCCGAGCACGTGGGAGTCTCTTCTGGATAAGTGCTTTGCCCCCAGGGCTGGCTCCCCCAGGCCTGCTTCTAGAACAAGGTTATTGAAAGGGGAAACCAAGAAATGTCCCACCCTAGCTGTCATGTCTAGTCTGGTCGGGGGCAGAAGTTTTACACATTTTTATGGCCCTAGTAGTTCTAGGTCTTTTGGAGAGGGGTGACCAGTTGATGATTAACTGTTTGCTACGTGTGGCATTCCAAATTCTGGCCCAAGATAGCTCAGTCCGGCGAGCTGATTCCGCCTACCCATTGGGCCATGGCTGGGCGGGCCTGCCTTCCTGCAGCGGGTGGGGCAAATTCCCCTGATGCCAAGGGCTGGGGCCCCGCTCTGCCCTCCCCAGTGCCCTCGGGCTCCAGCATAAATGTGTAATTATCCTTTTGGGCAGTTCCGCTGGCCCCTGACCTCCTCCCCGCCACATTGTCTTCCTGAGGCTGTGAGCGCCCCACCCCGAGAAGGCACAGGTTGTCTGGTCCAGGTGGTCCTTGCTTCTTGCTGCGTCCTGGACCACAGTGGGGCTGGTGCCCTCTTCTCAAAGGCTCAGCCTCCGGGCCTGGCCCGGACACTGCTCTGCCTTCCTCTTAAACCACCGTTTTCGATGCTCCCTCCCTACAGAAAATTCTAGCCGAAGAGTAGCTTCAGTCGTAGTGAAATTCTCCCAAATCGGCTTCTTGTATGCTGAAGTCCGGCAGCTGGTGAGGTGGAAATCAGGGGACGACACTCATAATTAGATGCTCATTTTTGGCATTCGCTGAATTTTCTAACAACTGTCAGGAAACGTCCTTTTCTTGCAGAATCCAAAGGCATTGCAAGACGTTAAAGAAACGTGTGGCAGTGAGCGAGGTCCCGATCCTCGCTGGCTTGTCTGCCAAACCTACCTCCGTAAGAATCACCCCACTCAGCTCACCACCCTGCCCCCTCTCCCGGTCTCTGGCCCCCTTCCCACCTCTTCTCCTTCTGGGGCACCATGGCCTCCAGGGACACTTCTACATGGTGAGTTTCATCATTTGCCCTATGCTGAGAACTTGCCGAGGTTCCACAGAATGAAAGTCTAAGAAAAGTCTCAACCACTGGTTTGATCCTAAAAGGTCTTTCCCAGCCTGCCCCCTCCTTTCCCTGTCCTGTCCCCAGGGTGGCTTCAAGGACATCCCCAGACATGGCATTGCAGTCCGTCCTCTGTGCATGTACACCTGCTGCTCCCACCTGGCCGAGCCAGATGCCCTGTCTTGGAGAAGCCAGCTCTGCTGACGCCCTCCTGGCCTTCACACCTGCAGCTCTGCACTCACCAGGCTGTCTTCCCTCCAGGGAAGCTGTACGGGGCTCCCCCATGTCCTCCCACCTCTGGGCGTTTTGGGGCTGGGGTTGGCTCTGAGCACAGTTGATGAGAAAGGGCGAGCACAGGCAGGGGAGTGGGGCGTGCAGAGCCCCGTCCTCAGGCTCATGGTGCAGACGGTGCAGACGGCACACACACCACCTCCTGACGGAAGATGACTCCAAAGGCAGTGGTGCTTGGAGCCGAGGGTCCACGGGGAGAGGCGGGCTGGGCAGCTGACAGTAAGGGCAAGGGAGCAGCTAGACCTGGGCTCTGGCCCAGCCCCACCAGCTGTGTGACCTCAAGCAAGTTACCTAACCTCTCTGTGCCTGGCTTTTTCCTCATGGAAGCAGGAGATACAACAGCACTTCTGGAGGGACTGACAGGTCACTGACCTGCCCGGCACTGAGTGAGGGCTGGGTGAATGGGGTGTGACCGTGGTGGCCAGGGCCCTGGAGGTGGGGGCCCAGGTCAGGAGTCAAAGGACAAAGCCGACAGCCAGCAGGGGTGTTATAGAGGGACCCTGTTTGTCTCCTCCTTGGCTCTCACACAGGACAGGGAGGGACCTGGGCTCTCCTCCCCTTTTACTGGGTGCCTTGGGGCCAGACCCCAGCTCCTCTGGGCCCCTGTCCCCACTTGTCACATGGCGGCTGCCTCTGAGTTCTTGGGGGGCTCCCTAGGAGCTGCTCCTAGAAGCAGTGGGGCCTTCTGGGGCCTTGGGCCAGCAGTCCCTTGGGGCATGCTCCTTGGCCACTTTGTGACCACAGCACAATCTGCAGGTGTCACCAGTGACCTCCAGCTCCTCCAGAACCAGTGGCCCTGATGACAGCCACCTCCCCGCCCAGACACATGGTCTCCATCAAGTATCAATGGCGCCAGGACAGACCCCAAACTCAAGTTCCTCTTGTCGGCGCCAAACTTGGGTTAAGAGATGAAACGCCTGAAACCAAAAGGCTTACTTTGGAAGGTCCCTCAAGCAGGATTGCCCGCAACGGATGTGTGGAGCTTCCCTCCCTACTTCCAGTTTCAAAACATCACTTACAGTTAGGAACACTTGCTAATTACACAGACCAAACCTTGTATCTTTCAAAAATTTTATCGTATCTTTTATTTTTTCCCTTAATTACATTTTTATTTTTATTTTTTGATTTAAAAAATTTAATTTTTAATTTTCTTTTTGTGGGGAAGCAATTAGGTTTATTTTTTTAAATGAAGGTCCTGGGGATTGAACCCAGGACCCTGTGCATGTTAAGCATGAGCTCTGCCACTGAGCTACACCCTACCCCCGCCAGCTTGTATCTTAATGAGTCTCTTTTTTCTCACATTTACGCTGACAGGTGGAGCACATTTTAAGTGCGGACTTGTGTTAGAGGATAATTCTGCCAATATTCATATGCTCAGCTTTTTTCAAGGGTGATGAAATCTGGGGGTTCCTGGCCACAAGGCCCTGCAGGACTGTGGCAAAAAAAAAAAAGGCAGAAGCAGCACAAAGTACTCTGTCCGAGGCCTGGCCATAGGAGGCTGACCGCCGAGAGACGCTGGAGGAAGCTGAGACCAGCCCCATTTCGGACAGAACGGACGTGGGGCGAGCTGGGCACGAAGCCGCGACCTGGAGAAGGCAGGCGTGCGGTCGCTGGTGTTGATAGAGTGCTTTTACTAGAAGGCCCGAGCCAAGTGTGTTATCTTATTCATGTGCGTTATCTTATTTAATTTAAAGCCTGCCAAACATCCCGGTCTGCCCCAAAGTCCCGCTTGACGCCTGTCACCTGGCGTTATCACAAACAGTCCCCCGAAAACTCAAAGGTGTCCCAGTTTGCATGAAGAGTGTGGTCACCTGTGCGCCGTCCTCTGCAGCGCCCTGTGCGGTTTGCCCGTTTTGTGCGCGAGCATCCAGCCGGCAGGTGGAGGGAGTTGTCCCAGGCCATCAGTTGCCTCCCAGGATTTAAAGTCTCAGAGGGGGTCTCTGAAGCCGAGTGGGGCTGGCTCCCCAGCCTGAACCTGTAACCTCAGCCCGCAAATCCTTCCCAAATGAGGGGGCACCTCCAAGGGCCCAGGCGGCGTGCAGCGGGGGACCTCGGGTGGGGGTTCCCACAGCATCCTCCCAGCAGCCCGGGTCCTGGGAGGAATTCTGCCGAGAGTGAGCTTTTTCCCCTTGAAGGGATAAAAAGCTCACACACACACATTCCTCCGGATCAGAGGTGTGCCAAGGGGAGAGGGCGGGCAAGGCCCCCGGTCCGGCCGGCCGCCAGCAGCCGGGGCACATGACAGCCCCGAAAGCCACTGGCACCAACTCAGGCTGGGCGTGTGCAGCGGGTGGCGGTGCCAGGGCCAGGAAGGTGGCCTTTCACCAGCTTGGCACCTCGGCCACGTGACGGCCCCTCCTTTGGGGCAGGACCGTGCCACCCAAGGGACGCCATGTCTGCTGAGACTTCCAGGCCAGGCCCCTGTTCCTGCACACCTGCGAGTTCCAGCCGAGGAGGCTGGGGGAGGTGGCGTGAGTGAGGAACACATGAGCCACATCCATTTAGGGGACAGGATCCCAAGGGCCTTTTGATAAGTCCTGTCACTTAACCGGGAAAGGCACTTTGCAGTTTCCAAAGCTGGGCCATTTCTAGTGGCCCCCTAGCTGCCCACGGACGAGGCACAGTTACTGTCTCCACAAAACAGATACACAGGAGCAGCCGAGGCTCTGGGCCTGAGCGACCTCCCGGGGTCACACGGGGGACTCGCAGGGCTCCTGCTCGCCGCCGGGGCTGGGGTCCCAGCCTTGATGACGGGGCTTTCAGGGCCTGGGGGTGTCAAAGTGTGTGCTTTGGTCTTTTTAGTCTTTTAGAAATAATGAGAAAAGCAATGACCCAGCATATATTGTATAAAGTTGGGAGATGTTTGAATGTCCTGGGGCAGCTGGACCAAATGACCACAAACTGGGTGACTTAAAATAACAGAAATCAGTTCTCTCCCAGAAGTTGGAAATGAAGGTATGGGCCGGGCGGGCTCACTCTGCAGGCCCTGGAGGAGGGGTGTGGCAGGTGTTTGCTGCCTAGTGGCCACGTCACGTGGCTGTTGTCACGTAACCTCCCTTCTTCCTGTGTCTCCTCTTCTGTCTCTTCCAAGACCCCTACCATTGGGGTCAGGGCATTCCACGATGGTCTCATCTCAAGATCTTTTAACTTAATTACATCTGCCAAGACTTTGTTTCCAAATAAGGTCATGTTCACAGGGTGAGGACTCAGAGACATCTCTTGAGGGGATCACCGTTCAATCCACCACTGGTGATTTCACACATGAGTCTAGATTTCCATTTCTTTTGAAAAAAGTCAGAGGACCTGGCAACGCTGTCCAGCATTCCCCTGCAGTGAGAGGTCGCTGGCCAGCAGAAACCCATGCCCTTCAGATGGGGCACGCCAGCACCAGCGTGGCGCCCCCTCCCCCACCCCTGCCTGGGACCCCTGATCTGGTCTAGCCAGCCCACTTCACGGCCAGGTGAACTGAGGGTGGAGAAAGGGATGTGGAAGAGTCCTGGCTCAGGGGTGGGTTTCTGCCAGGCCTTCAATGGTCGGAATTCTAAGAATGGCTGATGCTTCTCTCCATGTGACCTCACCACCCAGAAGGCTAGCCTGGGTCTGTTCAATGTGGCAGAGGGTTCCCAGCACCAAGAGGGCAAGCCAGAGGCCCAAGCACTCAAGTCTGTTTGCATCCTTGCCCTTGTCCCTTTGGACAAAGCAAGTCACCCGGTCAAGAGTGGAGAAACAGACAAAGTCAAATTGTCATGCATACAGGGAAGCGTGAACAAATTAGAAATCATTATTGCTCCGATCAACCACCAAGTATGTGACTCAGTTCTGGCCAAGGAGGTCTCAGCAGGGTAGGTTTTCCAGGCAGACTCCTTAAAGGGAGCAGGCACAACTCCCTTACTCCCTTCCTCTATCCTGCTGCTTGGAATGTGGATGTGAAAGCTGGAGCTCCCGCAGTCATCTTAGACTATGAGGATAAAAGCCAGACCCTGGGGGTGGTGAATCAGTAAGTTGGAAGGAGGCTGGGATCCAGCTGACTCCTTGGAGCCTTGGACTGCCTATCCCTGGACTTCTTTTATGTGATAGGAAAGGTGCATGTGGTCAGATTTCATCTGAACTGATATAATTGGCAAAGGGTCCTGTCTCAGAACACGAGGATCTGGGAGGGCTCTCAACAGCCTGTGGGCGGTGGAGGGATGAGTTTTAAAGCAAGTGGAGAGAACAGTTCAGGTGCTTCTAAGGGGCCTGGAAGAGCTAACCGTGGACTTCCTGGGGCAGACAATCTGCGGGAACGTCTGGGTTTGTGCCCTAGGGGCAGAACCCAGGGAAGAATGGTACTGAAGGCCGGAGAGCCAGATGGGGAGGTGCGGCCAGTGCTGCCACGCCTGGGCGGGCCCCGCGCTCTGCAGGAGTTCTGTCGTTTATTCCTGTTTGACGGCTGGAGTTGCTGAGGTGCTGGGGACTCACCCAAGGTCATGCCACCCAGCCGTGGAGCTAAGGTTCAAATGCGCAGAGTGAGACCTCAGAACCCTGGCTCTGGGCCTCCAGGACTTGGCTGCAGGTTGTAGGGGCCTGGGATGGCCAGTCCGGAGCCACTGAAGCAGCCTGTTCATTTATTCATCCGTTTATTCATTCAGTCCCTCACGCACACACATTCATTCAATCGACACTGTCTGAAGGCCTCCCATGGGCCAGGCGCTGCTCCGTGCACTGGGGACGGGGCGAACGGGACACACCAGGTTCTGTCCTTGGGGCGACATTCTTATGTGACCAGAGATATGTCCATTAGCAAAGCCCTCATAGAGCACTCAGCCTGGAGTCCGGGCTGAGGGGAGCAGCCTGGCTGGGAGGGTCTTGGAGCCCCCCAGGCCCACTGTGTCCCATGGGAAAGCACACGGGCTGGCTTTGTGTCCCAGCAAGCTGTGTAACCCTGAGCAAGGGTGCTGGGCCCTCCAGGCCTCAGCTTCCTCATCTGGATAGTGGGGACACTGGCACCTGGATGGGGGCTGGTGCAAGGCTGGGCTGCCCTTCAGGGGGTCCCCAGTCTTAGCCTGACTTCTCCTTAGGGTGATACTGACTGACTTCCAGCTACGGGAGGTGCCCAGGGCACACGGGCTCTGGGAACATCACTGTTGCTCTCTCAGGCCCTGTCCAGGCCTGGCCAGTGGGCAGGGGTAAGGAAGGGCAAGGCCAGGTGGGAAACTTGCTGGGTGCACTGGCCAGGACACCGAGGGGCCACGAGGGGGACTCACTCAGGTCCAGTGGACTCACTCAGGCCCCTCTGCCCCCGGGCCCTTGGTTAGGTGGCCACACACTCCCACCCCTAGGTCCCTGGCACGGGGGTGGGAGGCTGAGGTGGGAGCCCCCTGAGCTGGCGGGGCTGCTGGGCCATCTTAGGGTTCTCCTGATGGCTGAGGCCCGGGTGCCCAGCTGGCACGGGGCTGCGGGCACGGGGCTGCTTGTTGGAGGGCAGCCGGCAGGGTCCCCGTCCTGCCGGGCCGCACCACGTGCCCTGCGGTAATCTCCACGGCCGCTCCAACCAAGTCCCCGTGGGCATTAATTTCTTCCTGCCCTGGGGGCTGGAAGTCCGGGCTTGAGGCGTTGGCAAGCCTGCTTTCTCTGAGGTCTCTCTCCTTGGCATACAGACGGCCATCTTCCCCCAGTGTCCATCCTCACGTGGTCCTCCCTCCGTGTCCTCTACTTACAAGGACACCAGTCACACTGGATGAAGGCCCACGCTGGTGAGCCTACTTTACCTTAGTTCCCTTTTTAAAGACCCCGTCTCCAAATGCAGTCACATTCTGAGGCCCCAGGGGTCAGGATTCTAACTTACAAATTCTGGGGGGGACACAACTCAGTCCATAACATGCCCCTTGGAGGGAAGGTGTTAGGATACAGAGAGGGAGACTCTTGCCATCAAAACATGCTCTGGGTGGCCTCCGCCAGCAGCTCACCAGGTGCCGGGGTGCGGCGTGAGCGGCCCCCAGCACCTCAGCGCGCCAGGGTCACACGGGCCTCCTCTGGGGCTGTGCGTCTCAGCTGGGGACGCCGGGGGCTCAAGCTCAGAACAGAGGACTTCTCGAACTGTGTTTTTCCTACTTGTGGCCTCAGCAGAGATGCCTCGTGTCCCTGCCACGTGCTGGGGGTGCCCTCAGCGACCCCGTGGGGGTCAGACCTGTGAGTGGAGCAGGACCTGCCGGTCCCCGGGGGATACACAGCAGCCCCGGGGGATACACAGCAGCCCCGGGGGATACACAGCAGCCCCGGGGGGCCTCGGAGCCGAGATGCCAGGTCCAGTCCCGGGCGGCCGCTGGCTGGCTCCAGGCGGGCGAGGATTTCCTGCAGTTCCTTTGTCTTGTTCCTCATCTGTCGGATGAGTCACAGCGGAGCCCCGCAGGGTGGGATGCGGTGACGAGTAAAGATCTCAGGACGTGCCGGCCCTCAGGGAGCTCAGGGGTGAGTGAAGTGGACATTGACCAGTCTCCAGCCCCCTGTGTAACTATATGGCGTTTTACCCAGCAGAGGGAGGTCTTACATCCATCTTCCTGACTCTCAAAAGAATGCTCTGGATGGACAGGAGGGTCTGATAGTCTCACCACTTACACGATGGGGAGACCAAGGCCTGGGCAGGCGAAGCGGCCGGGCCAAGGTGGCGGGGCCTCTTTTCTGGGAGGCCGGGTGCTCGGTTGGCCTCCCCGACGCTGGCCTCCACCGTGTCCTTGCGTTGGGCAGCCTCAGCCCCAACCCCTCTCCTGGTCTTGCCCATCTTGGGCCCAGCGTGTCTCCCAAGGAGAGGCCAGCCCTGGGCTTCTCCCACAAGGTGTGGTGGCCAGTCCTCACCATCACATCTCTGTCCTCCTTGGGGACATTCAGGGACACTAGCGTCTCAGATCCCCACGCCCTGATTTTTCCCAGATCCCCACCCCGCCCCGCCCCCAACCCCCAGCGTCCCTCTGCGTCCTTGGCTCCTTGTTCCAGCTGTGTCTGCTTCCTGCCCTCGTCCTTTGCTGATCTTAGCCTTTGTCCCAAGTGGGGCAAGATGGGTTGAGAGAAATGTGGCCACCGCAGGAACCAAGAGGCAGCTGGTGGGAGGTGGGCCCCTACCCACCCATCCATCTCAACCAAATCACCAGAGACCCTGGGGAGGGTGAGGCCAGCCAGCAGTGCTCAGAGGGACCAGTCCTTGGATCTGATTGTCCTTTGATGGTCATGTAAGAAGGTGATTCCAAGGGCAGGAGAACTTGGAGTCAAGTGCCATGTGGTTGCAGGTCCTGATTCTGCCTGGGCTTATGTGGGGACAGGAGATCAGGGAAGACTCCTGGGAGGAGGAGGCTTTGAGGCTTTGAAGAGTAAGTAGGAGTTAACCAGAGAGATTAGAGGTAGGTTTAGGGAGCACATGGAGGGATGGTCCTGGGGCCCCGGTCTCTTGTGGATTTTGGCATCCTCAGCTCACCTGTCTGCCCCGGATACCTCTGCCTGCACCTCCCGTGGCCTCCAGGGTCTCCAGGTGGCCCCCCCGTGAGCACATGTGAAAAGTGAAACTCAAGATTCAGACCAGAGGCACACAAGTGTGTGTGATTTGTGTGAGTGTGTGTGTTTGTGTGCGAGTGTGTGCATGAGCATGATAGGGCATGTGTGCACACGTGTGCTTGTGTGTGTGCACGTGTGTGTGTTTGGACAGGTGTGATGTGCATATGTGAGCCTGTGGATGAGTCTCTCCGTGTGTGTGTGTGGGCGAGTGTGTGTGTGTTCTGCAAATCATAATGACCCATCTATGGTTGTTGCACTAACATGGCTCACTCCGAGGGCTTCGTGTGTGCTGGGCCCCCATCACTGCTCTTTGGACGCCTCATCACAGTCCTGTGGTGTGGACACCATCCCCATTTAACAGCTGGGGACACTGAGGGTTGGAGGAGTGAAGGGACTTGTTCACTGAGGACCCCAGCTGGGATTCAAATCCCTGACCCCAGAGTCCGCAGGCTCCAACTCAGCGCCTGCCTACCCTTTAGAAGGTGCGCTTCGGTTCAGCTCTTCTCCCCCGACTTCACCGAGCCCTCGGATGCAACTCATCCCTCCCTGCAGGCTTACTCGCTCACGTCTTCCTCCGGCCCCGGGTGGTTTGGAGGTCCCGTGGGTCCACGTGCCAGCTGAGCCCAGCCTACAGGCTCCGGCTGTGTCACCTTCTCAGGCTGTCACCTGGATCTTAAATCGGGGAACTCATGCTAAGCTCCTACCTCGTGCCTGGAACGCAGAGGCCACTTTGATTCTCATCTCGGTGGATCGTGTGCGTGCTCAGGCAGGTAGGAGTGACCCCTTCTTCCAGATGGGGATATGAGGCTCAGACAGGTAAGTGGCTGCCCTCGGTCACACGGCCGGTTTGAGGCGGAGCCAGGTCTTGAAGCGGGTTTAATCTGACCCCATGTCAGGTGTGCTTCGTTCTGCGGACCGACCCTGCCTCTGAGCAGCCAGCCCCCCCGGGCAGTTACCGTGCTGTGTGATGAACAAAGTTCACTTTGCACACAAGGATGGCCGAGCCCGGGCGGCACTTGGCTGCTGAGAGAGCGCTGTGCGGGGAGCCCGAGCCCCGGCCAGAGCCCCTCGGGGACTTGGGCAGCGCCCTCCCCTCCTGGCGAGAGCATGTCCCCTTAGTGTGCTGCTCAGCCCCGCTTCTGGCTGGGCCACAGACGATGACGCCCGAGGGCTGGTTCTAGGCTGCTGTTTACCCCGGTTCTGCATGGAGGGTTTGACCTCACGCCCGCTCCCCACCCACCGGCCTGCTGAGCCCGCCTCCTCTCTGCTTCAGCTGACTCACTGCTCTGCTATGTGTCCTGCAAACATTCCGGAACCCTCACCCTGCAGCAGGGCGCTCTGAGTTGGCAGATGACAGGGCAGGGCTCTGTACCCTGAGCAGGAGGCATTTGGGTCCCCCGAGAGGCATCCATCACTCTCACTGTGCCTTTCCATGGAAACAGCCTGCTCCTATGTCTCTGACCCCCAAAATGCTGCTGGTGTGCCTCTGGGCACCCCGAGGAAGCTCTCTGTCAGTCTTATCCGGACCTATGGTGGGGTGGTTGCTCCCGGTAAAGCCAGAACACCTGGGTCCTCTTCCCTATCTGCTCCTGCTGGCTCAGTGACCTGGGGCAAATCAAGCTGCCTCCTGCGTGTGACATCAGTGGTTTATATAAATGATGGCCACAGAGCCCTCCGCACCTGCCACTGAGCTCTGCTGAGGGGTCCCGGTCTAGACAGAGGAGGGGTGCTCTGATTGAGTTTGTTGGGGGCAGAGACGGGAGCTGGGGCCCCGGGAATCACCACCAGCGTGAATTCCCAGAGTTCCCTGGAATCCTCAAGGTCAGTTCCCCTGCCGACCTTCTGCACCCCAATCTAGCCCAAGGTCAAGACTGGGCTCCAGTGGAGGTTTGAACCCTGGCTTTCCTGATCTCAGATTCCGCAAGCATTCCGCCTGAAACGTGAGGTTGGATTAATGGTCCCGACTGCTTGCTGCGTGACCAGGGCAAGTTACTTAATCTCTCTGGGCTCTGAGAGGGGAGCTTGTCAGGGTGCTGAGCGCGTGCAGGAGAGCCAGTCAGCACTCTGCACTGAGCCTGCTGCTGGGTGACGGACCCTCTGTTGTTCCATGTTGTTACCTTTACGACATGGAGGTGTTTTCAAAAGGAGGCAAACCAGTAACGGCTGGAAAAACTGGGCTGAGCCCAGCAGCGGGCTGCCTGCCTCCCGCTGCCTGCGCGAGTTCCTTCTCTTCTCTCTGGACCAGCCCTGCCCGATAGAAATATAACACGAACCTCGTATATCGGCCACAAAAACTTAGTAGCCTCATTAAAAAAGTAGGAAGAGACAGGTGAAATGCATTTGAGTAACATTTTATTAACCCAATGTATCCAAAATGTTATTGCAGCATACAGTCAATATCAAAATTATTAACAAGATTTTTACATTCTTTCGTACGCACTTAACTCTCCAAAACCTGGCATTACTTTTACATGGACGCACAGCTCAATTCAGACGCTACATGTTCACCGCCCTGCCAAAGCAATAAAGTTGTGTCTAATGGAAAACATGTGTACACTGTACAGCACAGGGAACTGTATTCAATATCTTGTAGTAACCTATCATGAAAAATATCAAAACGAACACAAAAGAAAACCATGTTATGTTGCTTCCTTTTTAAAATTTAAATTAATCAAAGTGAAATAAAAGTTAAAAATGCATTTCGCCGGTCTCACCAGTCACGTGCCAAGTGTCCCACGACCACACGTGGCCAGAGGCTGCCATGTTGATGGCGCAGGTCTGGACAGCATCTCCCCTTACCCGTCCAGGTCCCCTTCCCTATGGCCTGGGTGGCCGCTGGCCCATCTGAGACCCTTATCTGCTGTAGGATGGAGTTTGGGGGACACTAGAAGGGTCATGAGGTGGGGTCTCCAAGTGGGATGCAGGCGGCGAGGGACTTGGTCCTTTGGAGCCCGATCTGCCCACTGGGTGTGGAGGACATGTGCCTGGGTTGGGGTCGGGGTCCTTGAGCGGGTTGTACCTGCTCTCTGGGTCTGTCCGGAGGCTGGATGTCCCCTCAGGCTTGGCCTTTCCATAGCCGGTGCTACAAGTCAGGAACTGCAGCCTTCCCGTGAGGCTTGGTGGTACGATTGGCGGCTTGCAAACAGATGGCACTTAGTGGTTTGGTGCATGAACCACGTAGGTGCCACTGTCACCAATTAGAGTGGTCTGGCACTGCCTTTTTTTGTTTTCCCCTGCCACGGGAGGTCAACTGGCCTTCCCCAGGGACCCCTGCACTCCAGGGTTCTGCATCGCACACCGTGGTGGTGCCGACAGTCTCCAGCACCTGCTTCTTACCGTGTGCAGATTGACTCCCATCATCCCGGTGGACCCCTGGGAAGCAGGTGCACTCACTTTGGGAGTAGGAAGACCAGGGCCCAGAGAGGTTAAGCAACTTGCCCAGAGTTGCAGAGTTAGCAAGTGGCAGAGACGGGCTCTGACTCCAGCCTGGCTGGCTCCTACCCGCCGGAGGACCACTGAATACGTGTCCCTTTCAACAGCCAAAATCCTGGTTCCAGTCCTGGCTCTGTTGTCTCCTGGGTTTGGCCTCAGTTTCCCCAGTGGGAAAACTGACCATGAATGGGTCAGACCTTCCAGTGGCCAAGTTCCTTCCAGACCTCAGAGTCTCTGCTTCACTTCTTATTTTTATTTTCTAAGTGATTTTGCTTGGGCGATGGGCTGAGGAGGGGTGAGACCAGGTGGGTGGGAAACCCCTTTGTGCAGCTCAGCCCCGGGCGCTCCTTGCGGCCCAGCCCATCAGAGAAGAGGCCCTGCATGCGGCCTCCCCAAGGCCAGGCCAGGAAGCCCGCCCCACCGGGTCCCGGCGCCGGCAGAAGCCCGCTCTGCGTCTTGGCACTCAGGCCTTGCAGCTGCCAGCGGCTGGCCGTGTGCGGTCACCGGGCTGGCACGGGCGGCCGGGGGGGTGGGGGAGGGGTGTGGGCCGAGGGGCCCCCGCATCCATCACTGCCAGCAGCTCTCGCGGGTCCTGCCAAGTCGTGGTGGAACCGGGCCCAGGTGCCAACGTGCTTGGTAACTGGATTGCTATTTGAAAAATGAAAGCCGTGTCAAGAAAATCTAACCTTTGCATTCATATCAGGAGCCTGGAGCCGGGCGGGTGGCGGCCCGAGCGAGGCTGTTTGTGCAGGGCCGGCCAGTGGGAAGGTGCCCCGGGACGGAACAGATTACAGCAAAGACTATCATCCGCCCAGCGCTTGGGAGGAGGGAGCGGCAAATAACCGGTGAGAAAGCTCAGGCCAGGCCTGACCCCTCACCAGCTGCTGAGATCAGGCGGCCTGTGCGGAGCGATTGTCCAGGACCTTCTATGCGCGGGCGAATGTTCCAGGTGCTCGGGGGTGGGCAGGGGTGCAGATACTAGGGTTTCGTCTCCAGGGGGCATAATGCTGGGGCCCATGTAAATATTTCAATTTCTTTCAAAATCAGAATTTAGGTTGAAGAAAATGTTTTAATATATGTACTGGGTTGAAGAATGTCCCTGCAAAATTCACGTTGGCCCGGAACTTCAGAATGTGGTGTCATTTGGAAACAGGGTCATTCAGAGGTAGTTAACGAAGATGAGGTTATGCTGGTGGAGGGTGGGCCCTGGTCCAATGACTGGGTCCTTACAAGGGGAGAAAACACGCAGACACACAGGAGGCTGTGTGACGACAGAGGTGGCGATTGGAGGGCGAGGCCACAGCCAGGGATGCCTGGGGTCCCCAGAAGCTGGAAAGAGGCAGGAAGGACCTCTCCCAGAGCCTTCCGAGGGGGCGAGGCCCTGCGACACCTTGATTTTGCACTTCTGGCCTCCAGACGGTGGTGAGAGAGTAACGTTCCTGTTTGGGGTAATTCATTATAGCAACCCTGGGAAAGTAACACAACACACACTATCAGCTTGTTTTTATTCCAATGAAGCTTGTAAATAGAAATTATTATTATTTATTTATTTTTATGACAGAAGGAACCCTTGAAAGCAGACGTCCCTAAGGCCCACTCGAGTCTCAGCTGAAGGCGACAAGACTGGCCCGGCTTCTAGGAGCTCAGCTCCTGGGTGGGGGGCCGTGCAGGGCGGCGATGGGGGATCTGGGACCGAATGGACCTGCATGGAGCAGGGGTGGGGATAAGGTCTGGGGCCCTGGAGTGGGAATTGTGGGTTTGGGTCCGGCCCTGCCGTTACCTGGCTGTGTGCCCTTCAGGAGGGGCGGGACCCCCTTGAGCCTCAGGGCCCTTGTCTGTTAGCACCTACTTCAGAGGCGCTGCGAGGGGTCCGTGATAAGGTGCTGTCTGACCTCCAGCCCGCAGCTCGTGGTCTTTCTTCTGCAGAAGCACGGGTTTCATAGTCCCGGGGGGCCGGGCCTTGTCGCCATGTCTGCTGCCTGAGCGTGGGAAGGGAGCCGGGGGCATCCAAGGAGGCGCATCCCTGCCTGGGGGAGTGGTCCAGCGCGTCTGGAAAGAGCTGGCCCTCCTTCCGTCAGCGCAGGTCTGAACGCATGTCTTTCTCTGACCTTCCCTGTCCGTGTAGGTTCTCGTCCTCATGGTCAGCTCAGTTCCACACCCGTCCTCGATGGAGGCCCAGGATGCTGGCCCCCTGCTTTTCCCACCCAGAGGCCCCTTCTCTCCAGGGGGCCGTGCGTCCATGCCTGGCCTGTCTGAGGCCCCTGAACCTGCCAGCACTGGGGACCTGGGCAAACAGTGGGGGCCAAGGCCAGAGGGCCACAGCATTCGCAGCTCAGAAAGGTTCCCAGACTGGGGTATCTTGTTATCACGGCACCAGCTGCCTGGCCTTCAGTGGGAGATGTCCGGCCAGTCCCAGACCTACCAGATGTCCAGGCGGTGGGCCCCGGGCACCGGTGGCTCGCCGTGGGCCAGGCCTGTATCACTATACTTTGCATTCATTATTTCCTTTTTGGAGAGCTGGGGTGTAGACAGGATTTCAATTCTCTCCTTACAGAGTAGGAAACTGAGGCACAGAGCAGCTGGCAGGCTTGGCTGTAGGTGGCCTGGCCAAGATGGGAAGTCCGGGCTGAGGCCCCTCTGAGGAGCCGGGAGGGAGCAGCCCTCCCCCCAGGTGTCTGGACCTCCCGGGAAAGCTGCAGGCCCAGAGGCAGCCCTGGGACTCTGGGCGGCATTTCTGCCTCTAGGTGGGGCGTTCTGCACATGCTGTTCCCACAGCTTTGAACCCTGATCTGGGTGTTCCCCGGCTGGAGTGCTCAGTGCCGAGGTTCCTGACTCCTGGGACCGTGGGTCAGAATCGGGGTGGTGTGCAAGTCTCCCTCAGCAAGCCCACCCCCAAGCTTAGCCCCTTCCTGCAGACCCCTCTGCCGTGTGACAAAATGCAGTGTGGATGCACCAATTCTCCAGCCTGGAAGCCCTGCTTCCTTCTCCCCCTCCCTCTTTCTGGGGCTGAATCCTTCCTGGACAGGCCTGAGATGCGGTCCTGAGTCCCCTCCCTCCCTCCCTCCTCTAAACCTCAGCCCCTCCGCTCTCCCCAGGCAGGGGCAGTGCCCGCCTCCATCACCTCTGGGGCCCTTGGGTGGTTCTCACAAGGAACCCGAACAGCGTGTCTGGGCAGCCATACGCCCTGGCCCAGGATGTGACCTTGGACCAGGTGAAGCTGTGAGCTTCCCGAGGGCAGGGCCCCGCTCAGCGGTGGGTGTGCTCCCAGCCCTGGTTCGTGCCCACATCTTGGGCCTTTTCTATTCTCAAGGTGGTTGTAGGAGGGGTGAGTGTTTGTTGACCAAGGAGACCTTCTGCTCCTCCCCTTGTGGGCTTGGGCAGGTTCTGGCTGGGGGTGCTGGGTGCCCTCACTTCTCCAGGCCTCAGTTTGCTCACCTGTAAAATGGAGAGAGCACAGGACCCACTGGATCCCTGACCAGAGGGCGCCCTGCACGTCAGCTGCGGCATCTGCTGCGTGGGACTTGCTCGCTCTCTTCCCACTCTGTCGATTTCTGTAAGAGGACAATGACCTTGGGAGGGGAAGTTACCGCAGTTACTGAGCTACAGTCACCACGCAGCAAGTCTGAACCGTTTCAACAGTTTAATGCCTTTTGATAAAGGTATCCAGGTTGTGCCAACACCACCACCATCAAGGCATAAAACTGTTCCATCACCCCCAAAAGTCCTTCCTCCTGGCCCTTTGCAGCTAACACTGCCCCGCCCCCAGCCTCTGGCTTCTGGTGCTGTGGTTTTGCCTTTTCCAAAATGTCGCGTAAGTGGAATCACACAGCCTCTCGCATCTCCTCCTGTGACTTAGCGTAATGCATCGTGTGTGTGTGTCTCCAGCGAGTCTTTCTTATTGCTGAAAATTACACAAATAGAGCATGAACACTGAGTTGTATGAACAGACTATAATTTGCCTTTCCATCTACCAGGTAATGGACCTCCCAGTTGTTTCCATCTGTGGCTAAATAAATGAATAAAGCTGCTACGAACATCTGGATCCAGGTCTTCGTGTACCCCTGCTTTATTTTCTCTTGGATTCATACCAGAAGTGGGATTGCTGGGTTGTGTGTTGAGTGTATATTGACTTTTATAAGAAACTCCCAAACTTTCCAACATGGCAGCACCATTCTGTGTTCCCATCAGCATTGCCTGAGTGTTCTGGTTGCTCTGTATCTTTGTCACCACTTGGTGTTGTCTGCTTAAAATTTTAGCCATTGTGACAAGTGTATAGTGCTGGCTAACGATGCTGAACATCTTTTTGTTTGCCATCCGCTTGCTTATCTGCTGCCCATTTTCCTTTCTGGTGAAGCATCTGTTCAAATTTTGCTCATTAAAAAACAGTTGCACTGTTTTGTCTCCTCGCTGAGCTGTAAGAATTCTTTCTGATTCTGGAGAGAAGGCCTTTAACAGCTATGTGCTTTCCAAATACTTTCTCCCAGACCATGGCCGTCTTTCCATGTTATTAAGTGTCTTTTGAGGAGCAGAAGTTTTAATTTTGATGAGGTCCAATGGATAATTTTTCTTAAAACAAGTTTGTGCTTTTTGAGTTCTAAGCACTCTCAGCCTAACCCGCCGTCACCAGGGCTTCCTGCCCTCTAGATGCTTTGCGGCGGTGGGCTTTACATGGAGATCCATGGTACCTACATCTTGAATTGACTTTTCCCTGAGTTGAGCTTTGTCTGTGGCACCAGCCTGTGCCCACCTCACGTGGCCACTCAGTGGCTGACCTGGTCTTTCCTGTAGTCATTGCTTTTGTGCCCCTGGAGGGCTGTCGGCTGAGGCTCCTCTGCCGCCTTCATCTTGGGATGTGAAGTCCTTGGGCTGCCCTGGGGCTGGCAGTGCTGGTGCCAACCCACTTTCCAGCCTATTTTTCCTCCTAACGGGTGTGTGGCCTCCTCCAGGGGATCCAAAGCCAGACTTCTGTCCACTGCTCAGAAGTTGTCATTGCTAGAGGAGGCAACTCTGCTTTCCTTTGCAGCGTGGGGCAGCTGCAGCCTCCGTGGGCCCCAGAGTATCTCCGCCCTCCTCCCTGTGCAGCCCCGGGGCATCTTCTCAACAGTGCTGCAAGCTCAGTTCAGCCACCTGGCCCAGATGTAGACATGGTGATCATACTCCCCGATCTCCCTTCACCCATAGCGGGCTACTGCCCCATTTCTCAGATGGAGAAACTGAGTTAAAGGAGAGTCAGCTGTTTGTCTAGGCTAGTGAGTGGCAGAGCTGGGAACTGAACCAGGACCTGGCGGCTCTCCATGTCCACCCTCTCCACATCCGGCTGCCGTGAACTCATCCACGCGTGAACCTGGGGATGATTTGTCCAGGAGAGTTTGGAACACACTTTTTTCAGGGTGGGGGGGCTGACTCCTCTGTAATGGAAGCTCCTTCTGCCCAAGGAGTTCTCACATTTTGTGTTTCTTCCTGAAAAGCGTGGTCTTGTATACTCAGGAGAATTTCGCAGGGAAACCTGCCTGTGGGAACCAGCCTGTCCGTGCGTCTTTTAAACATGGTATCAGCTCCCTACAAAGATCCTCCGAGTGGTGGGTAGACTGGCCAGGCGCCTGATGGATTTGGGAACCACAGCATCCCCATTCACGGTGTTTGGTACACAGTAGGCACTCAGTAAGTATTTGTAGCGTGAACGGATGGACTTGGAGTTATCTGCCCAGGGACCAGCACCAATTACAGCAAAACCCCAGGGACCATGAAAATCAGGCTGAGGGTCTAAGCTCATTCAAGCCCTGAGCGGTGTGCTTCCTGGGCCGTGCAGGTTCTTGGGCTGGGATCTGGATAGGGCAGGATGAGAGGCCGCGGGGGCCGGGCCTGGACCCAGGAATCTACTGCTCGCAGAAACGTCTTGGAACCCAGGTGGGCTCGGCCAACCCCTCTGCTCCCCGGAAAGGACCCTCAGCTGAGCGGGGCTGGCTGTCCCGGGCCCCTGACACGTGTCTCTGCAACTGAGAGCTTTTGTTGCCGATAAAGATGGGGGGTCGCTGGGGCAGGGCCTTGGGGAGCCCGGTGCGTCTGTCCATGGCTGGCTCTTGGCGGAGACAAGGGCCCTCCAGCAGGGCTGGCCTGGGGGCAGGGAGACAGGGTCGGAGCAGACCCTTGGCCTCAGGTCAACAACAGGCAGGAGTCGTGCTTGGGACCCCTGTGTCTGGAGGGCACAGTGATCTATCCGCAGAAGAGGCGCGCTGATCACTGCTTTGGTTTTTCCAGGGCTGAGATCACACAGAGGAGCAGAGCTGCGGTTTCTGGATTTGCGCTGAGGTGCTCCTCACCTGGGTCCTTGATCCTTCCCTCCCCGCCGCCCCCCAGACATGATTGGTGATCGGTTGGTGCCAAGGTTAGGGTTGTAATTCCTGGACCTGGTCCTGGAAGAGAGGGCACTTGCTTCGGGCCACCCAGCTCCCCAGGGCAGACTCTGCCGGTCAGCTGGGAAGGCCAGGGAGGCCCGAGTGGCAGCGACAGAGGAGGGCAGTCCAGTCAAGGCCTGCTGAGTGGGACCTTGGTGTGACCTGGCTGAGGAGAGGCCGGAGCCCTGAGAGCCCTGGGAGCCCTGGGAGCCCCGGGCCAGCAGGGGTGAGAGGAGGTTCAGGGTGCCTGCCTCCTGCTCTATAACTGGTGGTGTGTCCAGCAGTGATGTGCCCCCTCCCCTGGCACCTGGGTGACGGGCGAGAGGCTGTGGACACATCAGACAGGCCAACTACTGGGGACCTGGGAGGGTGTGGGACCCATGGTCACAGCAGGAGCCCCGGGAAGGGGAAGAGTAGGGACCCACTCACGTGTGGGCTGCCCCGTGCCAGGCTCCACGGGAGGTCTCACCAAATCCTCGAAATTAGGGTGTGTGGAGAGGGGTGTAGCTCAGAGGTAGAGCACATGCTTAGCATGCACGAGGTCCTGGTTCAGTCCCTCCACTAAAAAATTAAAAAAACCCCACAAAACCTAATTACCCCCTCCCCACAAAAGAAACAACAACAACAAAATAAAGGTATCACTCTATTATTTAAAAAAAAAAATTAGAGTTTCTCCACTGGGGCACTGTTGACATTTTGGCGAATTACTCTTTGTGGGGGCAGACGGGAGGGGCATCCTGTACCTGTAGGATATGGAACAGTGTTCCTGGTCTCCATCCTCTGGACACCAGTTACAACCCCCAAATCAGTGTGACAACCACAAATGTCTCCAGATATCACCAAATGTCCCTTGGTGGGCAAGGCGCCCCTGGCTGAGAACCACCCCTTTGGATCCCCCCACTTCACAGAGGAGGAAACTGAGGCCCAAGAGAGTCTAATGACTGTCTCAAGGTTGCCTGGGAGGCAACGGGAGGACTGGACTTGACTGACTTAAAGCCTCTCCCAGCGGGACTGCGGCCTCGCCTGCCAGGTTTCAGGGCTCAGCAGCGCCCACCGCGTATCCAGGAAACACTGCCATGTGAGGAGCAGAGGGAGAGACTCTGAGCTGGTCTCACTGTCCCGACTCTGCCCTGCTTCCTCCTCCCTGAGCCTTCCTGGTAGCTTGGGTTCCAGGGTGGGTGACCCTTGTCTGCAACAGGTGGCCATGCAATATTATATCCTTTCCTGGCTCTGGGGGCACGGTGACCTCTGAGGTCGGATGTGGAATCCAGAGCGTGCTGGCCGTGCGCGAGAGACCAGCTTTGGACGCGCGGAGTGATGGTGTGTGGGGCGTCGGGGCTGGAGAAGCAGGGAGCCCGGGGAGAGGGGGGACCCGAGCTGGAAGGACAGTGGGGCTGGACAGAGGATGGAGTCCTGGCTCAGACGTGTCCCAGCTGTGTGACTGGGCAGTTGTTCGCATGACGGGGAGGCTGAGCCGTCTGTGCTGTGGACCCGTCTCCATCAAACAGGTGCCTGACCAAGCGAGACTTGGAGTTACCCAAAAGGTTAGTCGCCTCCTGCCAATGAATCACGATTCTACTCGGCTCTCGTGCTTTGCTTGTGAACACTGTGTCCCCACCTGTACGCGTGGCCCAGGCCCAGGGGCATCAGGGAGCAAGCAGGGTCTCATCTTCCGGGCTCCTGTCTGGCTGTGGAGGCCCTTGCATGGATAAACATCAAAGTGGAGGTCAAGGTTTTCTGGGTGGAGCACAGGGGATGGTGGGCTCCGTGGCCAGAACGCCAGGGCAGGCTTCCTGGCGTGAGAACCAGAACTGACTTGACCCCAGTGGGAGGGACTCAGAAAAGCAGAGAGGCGGATCTGTTCCCTCTTACTGCACGGCCGACTTCCCTAAAACTTAATGACTTAAAACAACAATGACCTTCATTATCTCACAGTTTCTGTGGGTTGGGAATTTGGGAGCGGCTTAGGCAGGGGGTTCTAGCTCATGGATTCCCTCATGGGGCTGCAGGCAAGATGTTGGCAGGGGCTGCATCGTCTGAAGTCCAACTGGGCTGGAGGACTTGCTTCCAAGGCAGCTCCTCACACGTTTGGCAGTTGGTGCTGGCTGTCGCTGGGAGGCCTTGTTCTTTACCACGTGGCCCTCACCCCAAGGCAGCTTGAGAGTCCTCACAACGTGGTGGCCGCCTGCCCCCACGGTGGGCGTTCCCAGAGGGAGCACAGTGTCTTTTATGAACCGACCCCAGAAATCACACGCCGTCACGCCTGCAGTATCCTGCTGGGTCACTGTGCTACCTGGAGTGGGAGGGCGCTGCCGGGTGTGAGCACCAGCAGCTGAGGACGACTGGGGTCTGTCTTGGAAACTGGCTCCAAGGCAGCGCAAGCATCTTGGGGGCAGGGGTTGCTGTGTGAGCACAGGAGCTGTGTCTGCGGAGGAGGGAGAGCAGCCTGGTTTTGGTGTGTGATTGTCCAAGGGCATAAAAAGGGATGCAGTATAGCAAGTCCAGGTGGTGGGGGTACCTCGAAGGCCGGCCTTGACCCTGTGGGCCTGAGGGAGACAGAGTGGGCAAGAGGTGTTCTCTCCCCCCGGCTTTACTGATTAGGGAGGTGGTGCCACTTACAAGCTGTGGGGTGTCTGGGGAGTTACTTAATCTCTCTTAGCCTCAGTTTTCTCATCTGCAAAATGGGGGTAGCAATGCCATGCATGGTTGTCAGGAAGATGCAGAGTGATAATGCAGGGCGAGGTGCTTTGCAAAGGACCTTATCAAATGGATAGGATTCAGGGTTGTTCTTGAAGGGTTGAGAGAGAGAGAGAGAGAGAGAGAGTGTGTGTGTGTGTGTGTGTGTGTGTGTGGTGGTTCTCATGCAGGGTGTTTTGGGGAGATGAATGTGGCAATGGTATGCAAAGAGATCATAGGAAGAAGGCCCTCCACCAGGTGCCCAGGTGGCAAGGGTCGTATGAAGGAAGAGGATTCGGACATGCCTGGCGATCATTTGAAACTCAGTGACAGTAACAGTACCCCCCCGAGTGTGGGTGCATGGCGTGGCCTCTCTGGACAAGCCCGTCGGATGCCAAGCTCAGCTGGCGGTTCTCAGTGTGGCACGGAGAGGTGCCAAGGGAGCAGGAAGAACAGATGGTGGTCCCGCCATCCCTCCGCTGGGACCTGTGGGTCTAAGCCTTGGTCAGCCCTCAGCCAGCACGTCCTCTGAAGAGGGTCCTGGGGCCTGGGGGCCACTGCTCTGCCCTACCCTCTCCCCACCTGCTCTTAGCGCCTCCAGCTCTTCCTGCTGGCTTTGGGGGCTCAGTGCCACCCAGATCCCACCAGCCCCGTGTCCTCCTGACCACTCTTCCTCAAAGCCCAGCGCCCAGGTGGGCCACGAGCCCTGGTAGTTTTGGGGCGGATGCATGTGCGGGAGCAGTCCCCCCAGGACCGTGTCTGAACCCAGGAGTTTGCTCAACAGGCAGGTTCACGGGGGAGACGGGCTGCGCTGGCCAGGGTTATCTTAATCCCTGGTTTCCTTTGCTTCCCCTCCCAGCTCCCCTCCTGCTCCTGAAACAAATCTCAGAGGCCACCCCTCCCACCCCCCACAAAAACAGAGATTTTAGGACCCGGAAGCATCCTGGGCCTCATAGACTTTCCATTATGACCGAAGGGGCTCATTTCCTGATAGAGGAAAACCATCCTTTCGGCCTTATGCAACGTGGCTTGGCTGGGGAGCCCCCATTGTCCCTCACCCCCAGCCACAGACCAGCGGGTAAATGCTCCGATTTACTCGGAAACACGAGACACCTCATCCAGGCTTAGCCTCACTGACCGGTGAGTTCAGGTTACCCGGTGAGAAAGGTCGGAAATGAGGTGGGGGCTTGCGGGGGTGGGGGAGGGGGCGGGTGAGGAAGCAAAACTGCTCCTGGCCAGCGTCCTCCCCAGTGATGGCCAGATTCCCAAACTACAGCGGCCACCTGGCTCACAAAGCATTTGTTCATATCTGTGTTTGTGTGAGCGGCCTTCCCACAGCATTGCTGCAGCCACACGACTCTGTCACAGGAAGGGGACAACCTGCGACCTGCCCCTGAGGTCTCACAGGCTGGTGACTAGTGGTGTCCAAGCCCACGGACTGGACGAGGAGGGGAGCTTCTTCAGGGCAGCGATTTAATGCAGGGGAAGCGGCTGCTCTGGGGTCGACAGGCTCCGCCAAGGTCTGATGGGTCAGGGCAGCCGCTCTGTAGGATGATTTAAAAGAAGACTTACAAGTAACATCAAATCCTTCCTTTGGAGAAGTTGGTAGAGCAGGAGTTGGTGGTTTGGAGAAAGGGTGGAGATCCCAGTGTGGGTTCGGACTGGCTTTTTTGTGCTGTAATTTGTTAAAATACATGCCTCACAGGAATCAATTCACAACCATTTGCAAAGTGCCGATCACGGTGTGGTGGTGCTGCCAGTTGCCGAACCACTCTCTGATCTCCCTTCTCCCTAAGAAAACCCCAGAGGTCGATCCGATGGAAATGTGCCCAGCCAGGACTCCTGGCCTCCTGACTGCCTTGGAGTCCAGTGCCTCGTGATATCATTCTTGCCAGAGGGATGTAAGCATAAGTCAGCTAGGGATTTCCTGGTCAGTTTTGCTTTCCTAGTACAGGCATCGCTGCCTCCTCCTGGGCATTTTTCTTCTTCTTGGAGTTTGAGTTAAAGGCTGGAGGTGAAGCAGCCACCTTGGGCCATGAGGATTAGTGTACCCCCTCAGGATGTTGCTGTCAGAGGCATTTGGACGTTGATGGCACGCTGTTCCAACCCTTGCTAGTGGAGAAAATTAAGCCTCTGAAGGGAGTTTCAGACTCCCCTTGATTGACACGTACAGCATTCGGCATATAGCAGATTCTCAATAAAAGCTAAAACCACTCTTACTCTTGTCCAGGCCACCGAGGCCCAGAGAGAGGAAGTCACTTGCGGTGACATATCCAATAAGGGGGTGACTGATTCTCAAGCCCAGCACACTTTCCAATGCTCCCTGCCTGAAAGGACCTGAGTTCCTGTGGCCAAGATTCTGGAACCTTGAGGGTATGAATGTGGAATCAGGAGGCTTTTCACTCATTATTTTAGCAGGTGTCACTGAGCGGTAGTTCTGTTGTGTAAAGTCACTGCAAACACTGAGTGAGTGAAGACTGAACCACGGCTCCCAGGGGAGATACACGCTGGGTTCCCACCAGCCTCCAGTCCCAGCATTCGCGTCTACTGGTCAATACACAACTTTGTTTGATGGGTGTTTTTGTTTAAAGACACCGGCTTTAATAGATGCACTATTGAGTCATTAGCTTGGAATCCATGGCCAGACAGCGCTGTGACTCTGCCCAAATACTTACCTGACTCGTATTTTTTCCCCAGGGCACCTCTCAATCTCCTTGTGCTCTGCAACTTGACTGTGACTGGGGGCCATCATAGACAGTGAAATCGCCACCAAAAAGCACAAAGATGCAAAAATGGGGCACTGAGTAGACAAAAAGGACATCTGTTTACAGGGTCCAAGATCCAGCTGGCGGACGGTCGCTTTGCTGGACCTCAGCGGGGACCACGTGGGGCTGGCAATTCGGATGCTTCATTGCTCTGCCCACGTCTGCACGTGTTGGCCCAAGTACTTACTTTGTTGAGCGTTGATTCTGGGGACACGAGGAATTTTAGCGAGTAGGTGAACTTGCAAATATGGAATCCGTGGATAATGAGACTGGGCTGTTCTTACCGAACAGGACCTCAGCAGCAAAGACGAGGCAGCTTGGAGATGGACCTTGGGTGGGGAGGTCAGGGGAGGCTTCTCAGAAGGAGGAGGAATTAAAGTTGAAACCTGAAGGTGGTGCAGGAGACGGCTGTGAAAGCTGTGAAGAGTTCGGTGGTGTCTTTTCTCAAGGTCAAGGTCAGGTTCTCAAGAGCAAACGCTGTTTCATTCCTCATAATCTCGGGGCAGTGGGACTTCTCGCTGCCTTTCCTTTTGAGCTGCCCCGTGGCTAAACCTTCTTTTTGTAGCTTCTCCTGGATTGTTTATTTTTCTTCTTGTTTTGTTCTCTTCTCCTCCACTACTTCAGAACTCATGTATTTAACTTCTATTCTCTTAGTGGTGACCCTAGAGACTTTTACCAGGTGTAGCAAACTTTTTTTTTCCTTCAAAATTGTATTTTTTTATTGCACATTGCTAAAATCCAAAACAAGCAAACCTCAAGATAATAAACAATTATTTATTGGAAATTACTGCCTAATATATAAGACTAACAGCTTGCAACTATTAAGATTAATACATATGGCAAACCACATTTATGATACTTATTTTGTAGCAAATATCTTTGTATAAAACAAATGTTTATGTATTGCAAATGAGAAAAAGCGTAAGATTAATAATTTATGTTGGTCTTTAAATTGAGGTACGGTTGATTTACAAAGTTGTGTTAGTTTCGGATCAAGAGCAGCAAACTTTAAAGCGTCTAAATTAATCAATAGTTTAGACTCCTTCCAACTGAAGCAAAGCCTTAGAATCCGTCACCTCGCTTCTGATTTACATGTGATTATGTACTATATTTTATTTCTAATTTAACTTCGCCGAGTTAGACATGGTGTTTCTTGTTTTACGCACTCAATGTTTGTTTAGATTTACCCAAAATGGCCCGCGTGCCCTTTGCTTGTGGTTTTATTCCTTACATTTTGAATCTTCCTTCAGAAATTATTTCCCTCTGGCCTGAGCTATATCCTGTGGGATTGTCTTTACTGGCTCTCTGTTAGTGGCAAACGTCTAAATTTTTGCTTGTCTAAAAATAAATTGATCAACCTTTTTTTTTTCATGGTTTGTATTTTTGTGTGTCTTGTTAAGATGGCGCTGCCCTGAGGCTATGAAAATGTTACTGTGTATTGTTCTCTGAAAGTTTTATAGTTTTGCCTTTCACATGGACTCGTTAATCCATCTGCAGCTGATTTTCGTGTGAGATGTGAGGTAGGGGTCTGTGGTGGTCATTGGTGTTCTCCACCTAGTATTTAGGGGTCAAAATATTTCAGGCACGGGGTAGGATGCCAAGTCCCCACCAAGGTGTGTATCAAGTACCTATGCTGGGTAACAAGCCACCACAAACATAGTGGCTTCGAGCAGTGTCTGCTTGTAAACTCACAGTTCTTTCATGTGGAAGTCCAGGTGGATTTGGGTGGGTTCTCTGTCCAGATTCTCACAAGAGAGCAGGGATATGGTCTCGTCTGGAGGCTCTGGGGAGGAATTGGCTTCCAAGCTCATGTGGTTGTTGACAGAATTCAGTTCTCTGCATTTGTAGGGCCGCATTTTTCCTCTTTTCCCTGTTTGCTGGCTGTCAGCTGGGAGCCACTGTCTTTCTCAGCTCCTAGAAGCTGCCCTGGGATCCTAGTCACGTGCCCCCTCTTCCTCCTCCCACCCTGGCAGCTAACCTCTTCAAAGCCAGCGGGGGCATCACTCCTCTCTGCTGCAACAGTCTTATATGGCGTAACTTCCTGAATTGTGGGAGTGATTATTCCATCACATTTGCATCTGCCCCATCACATGCCACTTCCCGGGAGAAGCTTTAAGAGCCATGGGTGGCTTTTCTCATGATCCTCCCTCCACCTTGGTCATCGGGGAATACTGACTGTGTTGTGTCTTCCTTTCCAATCTTTATGCATGTAACTTATTTTTCCTGCCTCACTGTCCCTATTAGGGCCTTTAGTACAGTTGATAAATTTGACCACATTCCATTTAGAATTCACGGCCATGGAAACAACATAAAAAGCGTGAAAAGATAAACTGCAAACTTAGAGGCGATACTGCATAGACAAAGAATCAGTAGGAAGAGGAGGAATGTTTTTTAAAAAACATTGATTATTATTATTTTGGTTTTTGGTTCTTTATTTTGGGGGGCTGTAATTAGGTTTATCTACTTATTTACTTATTTTAATGGAGGTACTGGGGTTTGAACCCAGGACCTCGTACATGCTAAACATGCGCTCTAACACTGAGCTATGCCCTCCCTAGAGAAGGAATGTTTTAATACAGGTTTTATTATGATTTGAGTATGGCGAGGCCGACAGACTGGGAGGCAGCTGCCGTTGGAAAGATGGTTTGTCACTCACAGAGCCCAAGAGAAGGCAGCCCATGACCGCATGGGACCGCACGGGGCCGCACGGGGAAGCACCAATGTTGGCCGGGAAAGGGGGCATGGGCAAGGACCTTTACTGTGGGCTCCATGGGAAGGAACAGGCGAGTCAGGGGAATCAGGCTGAGGACAGGTGAGGTGGAATGCCTCCAGCGGGCTCTGGGGCACAGGGGCTGTTCCTAGTTACCTGGTACCTGCCCTGGGGTGATTAGGGCAGGGGGAGTGGCCCTGAGTGTGAGATCCCAGTAAAGAAGGTGGTCAGGCTTTAGGCTCTGCATGGTTGGTTTGTATTTGAGAAGTGAGCTCACAGGTGGGTCGCTTGCCCTCCATGGGAACCGGCTAAGCCTGGGAGTGGCAGTCCCTCCAGGATCAGCAAGGCAGTAGGTGTCAAAGCATCAGAATACAGAAAATAGAAGACGTGGCTAATACACTGAAGAATGCCTAAAAATCAGTAAGAAAGAGAAACAGCCCAGGAGGCCAGAGACTCAGTTGCAGCTTCACAGGAGTGGGAACCCGGTATGAAAAATAAAAACAAAGGCGCACATTAAAACTACAGCAAGACACCATTTCTCATCCGGCAGGTCGGCAAACATGAACAAGCTGCTGCTGGAGGTGAACCTGGTGCTACCACTCTGGAAACCAGTGAGGCATTTTTCTCATGAAGTTAAAGATACGTGTTCCCTTTAACCAAGCATGTGCCTTCACAGATACATTCCTCAGAAAAAAGTCTAGCATAAGCCTTTGTTTAAACAGTTTTGGCTGACTGTACAATTTTAGGTGGTCGTTTTACTCCAGCACCTTGAAGTGTTGGTACCCCCACATTCTGCTTCCCCCCTGTTGCCGAGAAGTCAACTGCGGGTCTCGCTGGCTCTTCAACCCCACGCTGCCCCCCTCCCCCCAGCTGATTCTAGGATTTTCTCTCCTGTAATCATCACTCCCGATGCTCTGTAATGGTTGATTTGGGTTCTTGAAATCATGAGTCGGACTCATAGCCAAAGTTGTTTCCATTCATCCCATGCCTGTGTTTTCATTGGTGTGTGAAAGTCACATTACAAACCCTCCACAAAGCCCTGCACCTGTCTCTCCCTTCCTACCCAGCAGGCGCACCCACTTAACTCCCCGTTACTGTAGTAATGAAGGCTCTCCTCAATCTTTCTGCCGCCTGACCAATCCTGGTGCTTCCTTGCGTGGCCCTGCGTGGTGTGATGGGTCCTTCTCCCCTCCTTTCTGGGAACTAGTAATAATAAACGCTCCTTTCGAGGCAGTAGCCTGTGTGTATGCCATCTTCACTGGCCTGATTAAAACAAAATCCAGGTACGCTCTAATTCACCTGAGCTACGCTGGTGTCCTTGAGATGCTTGAATCTGCGGATTGGTGTCTGTCATCAGCTCAGAACATTTCTCAGCTACTTTCCCTCCAGATTCAGTCTTTACTGTGTCTTCTCCCTGTAGATCTGTGGCTCTTACTGACTGAGAAAAATGCACAATGTGAGAATTGTGAGTTAAGTTTTATTTGGGGCAAAATGAGGACTGTGGCCCAGGAGACAGCCTTTCAGATAACACTGAGGAGCTGCTCTGAAGAGACGGGGGAAGGTCAGTGTATGTGTGATTTTAGTGATGGGGGTACGTGCAATCACGCGTGCATTTTGGCAGAAGGTCTTGAGGAGTAGATATTTCCGTTAATGATTTTAGTGCTTTTCTAGACATGAGAAGATGCAAGAATTTGGGCTCCTAAAATCTCCTGAAAAATGTCCAACTTCCTGAAGGCCTGTTCTGCCAGGTTTTCCCAGAGCACAGAGCACCTCACTCCTGATCTCCGCCCTGCACTCCTCTCAGGCTGTGTTGAGGTCAGTGACTGCAGGGGTTGTGGCTTCATCCTCACAGAGGCAGATGGCAAGTGGTAATTTTTAGTTGGCACCCTGCATTTTACCTTGCACTCTGTTCCCCAGGCATCACAGGGCTGACCTGAACAGAGCAGAGGATGCCAAAGAACAGGGGAAAAGAGAAGGTGGAAGAAACTGGCACAGAGGTGCCTCCCCTTGGAGCTGTGTGGTCTCCGGTGGAGCTGAGACCCAGAAGCTGTCCTTCCTGACAGGGTTCCCGTCCATCTTCCATGAGCTATCCTATGGCCGGCAACACTCCTGGGCTAGCCTGTGTGGTCTCCCGTCCCAGGTATCTGAACACTGTCACCTACTGGAGACAATGGAGACTCCAGGAGGCACATGGACATGAGCCCCTCGGGTGGCTGTGAGAGTGTGGTACTTCTGAGGTGACAGGGGACCCTCCCTGTGGCAATGAGGCACTTTCTGTGGCTCAGTGCAACTTCAAGAGCCCATGAGTGTTACTGCGTCCCACGCCTGCTGCCCTCCAGCCTGCCCTGAGGGACACACACACGTCAAAAAGTCACTTTGTGTGCGCACAGTGGGCCTCACAAGTGTCTTCTCTTCCTTGTCCCACATCATTTCCCTCCGATTTTTATTTAGAAATCGAGAGAGAGAATCTAGGCCAGGTCATGCTTGGGAAACCGCTGAGATTTTTCTCCCTTCTACTCAGTGCATATCTTTTACCTTAAAAAAAATTTAAAACCATTAGGTCATCTTCCCCCACCCCCCCTTCCTTTTTTTATTTCTGGGAAAATCTTCATTTTGTGTGTTTCTCAAGCATCTTGCCGTCTGTCTCAGAGGAGACCGGATCACTTCCTCCCAGTGGCTCTCAAAATTCCTGCTGGTTTTATCTCTTGCAAATGCCTTAGTGCTGCAAAGCAAATTCCGCCTCCCTCTGTCTCTCCACTGGCCTCTCCATGAAAAAGAAAGGGCCCCCCGGCTCTCGGTGAGGTCTTTCTGCAACCCAGATACATCCCCCTACCCCGCACCCGCCCCTTCAAAGGTGCCTCCTCCGCGCAGGCACCAGCCTCTCTGCCTGTTAACTCTTTCAAAGAGCGTTTGTCGGTGTGTGAAAGCTGTCTGGGTTCATTGATAAAAAAAGGTATTGTTTTGGGGGCTGCTGAATGTGTTAATGAGTAGTAGCAGGCAGTCCTCAGTGTCTGCAAAGGTCTGTGGTTACCTCTCACCTACTTGTTGCCTTAAAAGGCGAACTGATGTCTGGGGAGCGACGCCCCCACCCCCTTCCCAACCAGCACACCCTTCATGGAACAGGCTGGCAGGCAGGATGCTAATTCTCCCCAAACCCCAAAGAGTTAAGTCCCAGTGGTTAATATTCCTCTCTTTGGCCCCCTTGTCCTGTATTCTAATGTATGAACTCCCGCATTCAGATGTGAGCAAGCCGCATGTGCCTCTGGGGGCTTGCCGACAGCTTGCCTCCCCTGGGTGACATGGCTGGTCTCTGCTGAAATGTTGGTAGAAACACAATTTTATAAACACTTAAGGCTCACCTCGATGTGAGCCTCTATGGGGCCAGGCACGTATTTGCAACTCACGTTCCAAGAGAGGTTCACTTTGTCCCTTCCCGTCCGGGGATTCTCAGTCCGAGGTGAGAAAAACGAAGCAAGGATATTAAGAATTCTGACAAGGTAGACTGAATAAATTGTGTTTTCTTTGTGAGCCTTAATCCGGTGTTGTATTGGCTTCTCGGACATGGCTAATTTATTTGGAATTTCATTCTGTTCCTGACAGCGTCCTTGACTAGCTGTTTGATCACCCCGAGCAAAGTTACATACCAGCTTTCAACTGCTGGAAGGGCAGGGGCGTGAGTTTTCTCAAGTGCGTTCTCCCGGCCGGCTTTATGCTCGCAGGAGGACGTTGCAAACGGCTGGGGCCGCCGTCCCTTGTTAGGGAGAAAACCCGGCCCGCGCAGGGGTCTCCCTCAATGAGGAAACGTTCCACTTTCCCCCACTCGTCCCACTGTTTGGGATTTTAATCTGCTTTTGTGTCGCAGGAAGAAAGAAGATTAATTTTCACCCGTCTGTGAGGAGGGAGCGTTTCAGTGGAGACCCGGTTTGAAATGCTGCTTCTGTTAATTTCAGCACTACCCCCCCCCCCACGCCGCCAGCAGGGTTTTGAGATGCAAAATTCTCAAGGGAAGAGGTAAATCGCCCCAGACCTTCTTAGGGTGCTAACTCCGGGGTCTCCATCAAGCCTTGGGCCTCCAGCATCTTGCGGTCCATCTTGGTGGAGATATGAGTTGACACTCACTCATTTATACGTGTTTGCTCTTTCTTTCTTTCTTCCTTTCTTCCAACAGCAAGTGTGTCTTGCTTTTGCCAAAAGAAAAAATATTGACAGTGATTTTCAAGAAGCCTCCAGCCTGTCTGAGACTCTCACTCTCAGCACAGTTACAGATGGCGGTTTTATAGCGTGGGCAGAATTCGGTCTCATAGAAACACGGGCTCCTTTCACCGGGCTTCTTGACGTCGACCCCTGAACGTGGTCCTGCTGGATGCCTTCCAGGTGTGGGACCTGTGCTCAGCCTTGTTTGGTGTGGTGCGCGTTTGCGTGCTGGCAACACAGACAAGATTTCAGAGGGCACGAGTGCTGTGATGAACGTAGGAAACGAAAGTAACCAGCCAAACGCCAGGGTGAGAGGCTGGCCGGTACCTGGACGTAAGAATTCAGCTTGCTCACCGGGCCCTGCCTTCGAGTCAGGGAAGTCCACTGGGTCTTGGTGACATTCGGGCAGGACTTTTACCTCCTGCAAAGCGCTCTGATCCTGGCCCTGCCTGCAGAACACGTGGGAGGGGCTGTGGTCCCCTTTCACGGATGAGGAAGGTGCAGCCCAGAGCACCGCCATTGACACCTTGATGGACACACAGCTTGTTTAGGGCAGCAACTTGAATGGGGCCTGGGGCTTGTTCCAGGGCCGTGACCCCAGCAAGAGCAGGTCCTGGGTGGGGACACGGCTGTCCTCCTCGGCCCTCCCCCAGGGACCTCACCTGTGGAAAGGGGTCACCTGCTGGACGTTTTGTTAGGAGGTGATGCTGGTTGCTGCCTCAGTGCTTGGGCACGGGGTGCGGGGAGACTCCCTGGCCCTTTACAGTGCTGAAAATAACCCAGGTCCCCTAGTCCGACCTCATCGACCCAGGGCGGGAGCCTCTGCATGCTGGGCTCTGCGAATCCTGGTAAACTGCAGCCCCCACTGACGGGGTGCTCGGATTGCCATGGGCTGCGTTCCCTGGGAAGGTGATTTAGAGCGCACCCTGGAGGAGGGGGAGTTGGAGGGGAGGGCAGGAGGAAGGAGGGGAGAAACCGAGAACAAGTGTGACTCTAGGCACAGTCCTGGGTCACTGTGCTTTTGAAGGGGCATTCTGGGTGCCGTGCGACCTTTGAGTTTGTCCCGACCCCCGGCAGGGGATTGAGCTTTCATCCCCTCACCCCATGATCGGTCCTTGCTGAAGGACAGCCTGGGGCAGACGGAAACCCCTGGGGACTCGGATTCTCTGCACAGGGGCGGCTCCTGCAGCCAAGGACAGCCTTGGAGAAAAGTCATATCAGGAGCAAAGGACTGTGGGAGCCGGAGGCAAGGTGCGCAGAGACAGGCGAAAGGGCCCCGGGGCTCGGGGTGGGGGGCCCTGGCGCCCCACCCCCGCCGCCACTGCTAATTGTGGGGCGATGAGCATTTCCTCCCCGCTGACAGGGGCGCTCTTGGCACCCACTCCACGGGAGACTGTGGGCGTGCACGTTCATTACCACCTATGACCCTCCTCACGTGGGCGACAGCCACCTTAGCCGTCCGAGGTCCCTGCACCTGCATCAGGTGGGCCCTTCCAGGAGAAGGCGTCCCTGGGACAGCCGGACACTGTCCCGGGAAGGGGGCAATTCGCTTCCTCTCCTGAAGGGTGCACTGACCTTGGCCATCTGAATAGGAAGGGGGAGGCCTCCATGACCCTGGACGCCACGTGACCGGGGCGATGTTGACTTTGTGTGTCTGATAGTGTGCTCACAAACAGAGACTTTTATCCAAGGCCACCTTGTCCCTGCTGCTGGGTCGTGGGCTGCAGGGTAGGAGGCTGAGGACGGGCCCTGCCGCAGCAAGCGCCCCTTCCCCGGGCGGCCCCAGGACGCCCCCCCGGAGACGCTGGCCTCGCAGGTAAGTGAGACGCCGCGGAGCTGGCTGCTTCCCTTCCCTGAGCTTGGCTGCTCTCCTCTGGGCCTTCACGCCACGCGCAGGGGCGTTCTTGGGGAGAGGGGTCTTGCGTACGGTCCTGGGGACTTTCTGCAACATCCCGGAAGCCATTATCAAGTCTGCACGTTCTGGGGGATGCTCTGATTACTGATGCCACGTTGGTCTCCCACGATCGGAATTCCCATGTGTGATTGACGGGAGCGTCAAATCTCCACGCAGGGCAAATAAGCCCAGGGCTGAATGTTACCCGAGAGTCTATTCCACAAAAGCGCCGGATGCCTGGCCAGGGCCACCGGCTGGCCGCTCTCTCTGCCGACAGAGGCGGAAAGGAGTGTTTGCCCTCAGAGGCACGGCGTGCTTTAGAGACAGCCTTGGCCGGTCAGGGTGATGTCTGAGGTCCAGGGATGAGGGGCTTGAGGAGGGAAGCAGGTGGGGTCTCACTGTGGGTTTGGCCTGCAGCAGTGTCCACATGCTCACGGGGTCATCACTATGAGACCATGAGCGAGCGCCGTCCTCCCTCCACACTGCCCACCTTGGGCTGGGCTCCCTGTCAAAGCCTTCGCATTCACTTCTTAGACAGAACCTTCCAGAAAGGCTGGGCGGGAGCACATTCTCATTTTGTAGGTAAAGGAGAAATTCAGGACCTGGCTCCACGTGGCCCACAGCCCTGGAGACCCCGCAGCTTCCTCCCTGGCTCAGGACCTGGGGTGGACTGTTCCCCGGTGAGAACGCGGCTGGACCCAGCACCCGGCGTGCAGGGGCTGGGCTGCCCGCCCTCCGGCTCGCACCCCTTTGTGTCCTGGGACCAGGGCTTCGGGGTTGGAAGAGGGGCCCAGGCTGTCTCCTCATCTACGGAAAACTTGACTATGAAAGATCAGAGATGAACTTGGGGATGGATGGAGTCTGTGGAGGGGTGTGTGCCCTGGAGCGTGGCATACACACACATGCATGTGTCTGTGCTGTGTGTGTGTACACATGTGTTCTTGTGTGTGTATGTGTGTACATGGCAGGCAGAGAAAGGCAGGCGGACACTGTTATTTCAGAAGTGCTGTGGGGACATCTCTGAGGGCATCCTCTTTGGGGAGAGGAAGGCAGTCGCCGCTCCATGCCCGGGCACTGAACTGGTCCTGTGTGACCATCATCCTTCAAAGCAGACGTTGTCACTTGCCTCCCTTTCCAATATGGATCGTGTCCCAAGGGGATGAGCCGATTGCTTGGTCACCAGTCGCTCAGTGAGTCTGTGATGGGACCCGGCTTGAGGCCGTGAGGGATGTGAGCAGACCACCGCAGGACTGACCCGTCCCGCCTGGCGTGGGTGTCGTCCAGGGCTCTTGGTGGGCCGGTGGCAGGGGAGGGGTGAGCTGGGGGTGGTCCTGGGCCCCAGCCCTTGCTGGGTATTAAGCAGGTTCTCCTCCTGGGCTGCCTCGTGGCAGCCTGCGCGGAACCCCACACTGCCGGGAGGTGTGGGCCTTTGAGATGCTGGCGGCCCCTGTGCTCATCAAGCTGTGCCTGGGGTCGCCTCTGGGCTCCGAGCGGGCTGATCTCACCTTCTATCCCCTCTCCACCCCTTTCTTTTGCACAGCTCCCGCCTGCCCTCCCGCTGGGCTCCCGGCCCCTCCCGCCGGGCCTGCTGCTGCTGCAGGGACCCCGGCCGCTGGACAGCGCCGGCCTCCAGAAGTGACAGCTAATTGGGGAGAGAAAGGGCCCGATTGTCTGGCGGGGCCGGAAGAGCCGGCGTGGGCGGCTGAAAGCGCCGGGAGAAGGTGGCCAGCTTCGCCCAGCAGCTGCCGCCGGGGACGTTTGGAGATTACGTCAGCGCTGGCGGAGGGGGGAGCCTCCCGCCCGGGCCCCTGACAATGCGGCCCTTGTCGGCCCCGAGAGCCGCTCGCTGGGGATGAATGGCGCGGGGCCTCTTCTCCAAGGAGGCTGCTCGGCGGCCCCGATCTGTCCTCTCCTGCCAGGGAGGCCCCTGGGTTGGGGCGTGGAGGGAACAGGATTGGTCCCTTAGAGAGGCTGCGGGCCTCGGAGACCCCCGGCTGGACTGAGCTCCCAGCCCAGGCTTCTGGCCACACGGCCGGCACTTGGCAGAGAGGGGTTGGGAGTCCTGGGCTTGGCCAGGCTTCCGACTGACAGCACCGTGTGGCTGCTGCTCTGGGGGTGTTCAGCCTTGGCATGGCCTCCTGGTTCGGGGGGAGCATGGCCCCCGACCCGCTCATGGTCCTGCTGGTCATCATTCTGCTGGCACGCTTCATTCTGTGGTCCTGCCTCGTGACATACATTGATTATAAACTGGCCCGGCGGCAGCCCCGCAAACCCAAGGAGGACTAGGGCCTCTGTTGGCCAGTGTCCTCCAGCTCCGGGTACCAGAAGGCCATCCCTCCAGGAGGGTGCTGTCCCAGAGCTGTCCTGTCCTGGGGCTGTGGGTGGGTGTGGGGAGGTGGGCACAAGGCATGTACACCACCCCCCACATCACACCCACAGGGTGGAGGTGGACCTGCCCCACCTGGACTGCCCAGAGGTGTCCTGGTCGCATTCCGTGCCCCATGTCGGGGGAGAGAGGGCCCACCCCTGCCTTCCTGTCCACCAGGTTTTGAGATCCCCTGTCGAAGTGAGTGATCCTGGGGGTGGGTCTTGCGCTAAGACTTTCTCTGCTTCCAATTCGTTATAAATACTTTTGCTGGAAGAGGTGGGGGTGAACTGGGGGGTTGGGTGGGGGAGCGGCAAGGACAGATGAGACCACAAGACAGCCCTGCCATCAAAAGCCACCCCCGATTCGGTCTCCTGCAGCTACAGGAGTAAGCACAGACAGCACCTTTGTTTCCCCAGAGCAGACCCTGGGAGGGTCTCAAGACAGATTGTGACTTTGAGTCCAAGTCCAGCTCTGGTTGATCTCTTTCCCCATCTCTTAAAAGGGGGCGATAGTCCCTGCCCCCTCCTTCAGGAGGTCAGCAGGAGGGTCAGGTAAGGGGTCAGGTGGGCCACCCTTTGCCCCCTGAAATCTGCAAACTGCCAGACATGTGGAGGACAATTCAGTGGAGGACAATTCAGTGGAGAAGTCACGGGACCCGGGGCCCTCTGTTCCTTTGTGGCTGAGACACGCCTAAGACAGACTGGCAGCTGGGGTAACTTGACTGGAGCCCACGATTCCAGTGCCCCTGTGCCTGCCTCCCGCCACACCAGACTTAAGAGGAAGCATGTGGTGGCTTGGTGCCTCTCAACCTTGTGGTAGATTTGAATCACTGGGAAATTTTGGCAACTCCAATGGCCAAGCCCCTTAGACCGAGAATCATCGGCTGATTCAAGATGTTCCCGTGAATTTCGAAAGGACTTGGGTCAGCGTGGAGTCTTAGGTGGCCGTTAGGGAGCTGGAGTTGCTGAGCTGGGTGAGCAGGCACTCGGGCCCCCTCAGCTGGGAGCCACCCACTTTGCAGCGTCCTGGCAGAAGGGGCCACAGGTGTGAGCCAGCGATGCGGCACTGCTGTTTCCATGGGAACCTTTGAACTCACCCGTGCAGAGAATACTCACCTGTTTTGCTTCTGAAGGACCTGCCATGTTCAAGAGAAGCACAGGGTTTGGGCAGCCGGTCAGCTGGAGCAATGACCTGGGGGGGGCCTGACAACCAGAGAGAGATTTGATGGTGAGGTGTCTGGGGGCGATCTGCAGAGGACTTGCATGAGGGTCTCTTCTTACTGATGCCCACCTGGAGAGCCGGCATAGGGTGGGTTGCTGTGCACTGGCTGGTTTGTCTGGGCCTGCTGGGCGGCTGGCCTCCGGGCAGTTGGGTTCGCCTGTGGCCGAGCAGAGCTCGGGTTCGGCTGTGCGAGGACAGCTGGCCACGAGGTGGCTGAGGGCTCCGATCGCAGGGTCAGGGAGCGGCGTTCTCATTCTCTTCAGGGAAAATGCCATCCAAATTCTTTAAACTGATCACGTATGATTTTGCTGATTTCTCTAAGGAAGAGGAATCACACTTACTGTCACGATCGTGTTCTGAGGGAGGGAGGGGGCCAGGCTTTCTGGTGTGCCCAGTACTGGCTGGTTTTAAAGCTGAAAGTCCCACGGCCTGAGACACCCCTCCATCCTGGGCAAAGCAGCCCCTCGTATGGAGGGAAAAGTCAGACATTCACGTGATATGCTGGATTCTGGCCCGTTGCTGACTGTGTGTGACCTGCGTGTAGCCTGCATGTGACCCGTGTGTTCACGTGGGCAGACAGAACGACACCTCCACACACACATGTGGTTCACCACTTGGTTCGTGGGCTGGAATCCTGGGGCTGGAACTGGGGAGGGCACACGCTCTTCTGTTGGGGTTGATGGCAGAGGGGATGGGGCTTAAGGCAGCTGCCAATCTGGAACCACTGAAGAAGACAGGGGTCTGCCAACATTATTTGAACTCCTTTCCAGCTACACTGGCCAATGCGTTTCTTTTTTTCTTTTCTTTAATCTGGTTTACGTTGGCCTCTGTCACTTGCAACTGAATTTCATCAGAATTTCATGAGAATTGCTCCTCAGAGTACAAGCCCTCTGCATCCACGTGTCAGCCACCCACAGCCTCGTGACGTGTACCTGGCGCAGCACAGGTGCTCCAGCCACTGTGGCCGAGGGGATGCGAGGCGGTGCCCTGGCCCATAACGGCAGCAAGTGTATTCAGTCACATAATGGATACGTAGACACACCATGGTTAAACAAGAGAAATTTTTTCTTTTTTTTCCCCCAAGTGTAGCAAGAAGTCTGGCATTTGACATTCTCAGGTTGTAGGATATCATCAAGGACCTAGACCCTTCCATGTATCTGCTCTGCCATCCTTAGCATGTAGCTTTGGTCTTTATGGTTACAAGAAGGCTGCAGCTACTCCAGGCATCTTGAGCAAGTTCCAGGCAGGAAGAAAGGGAGAGGTATCTACATCAGGGAAGCAAAGTTTCCCAGAAACCCTTAGTTTTACAAGTTATGAACTAAAACTATGTCACATGGCATCCTTAGATCCTGAGAAATGGTTCCTCGGCCGTTCTTTGTAATCGCAGTCTTTACACAGGACGCTATTCTGGATATTTGGGTATCTTCTGTGGCCCCTTTGTGTGCCAGCTCTGCCCTTGTCTGCTGTTCAGGAATAGCGGCTGTGCCCAGCTGTCCTTAGCAGCCCCACCTTGGAATCAGGGGCTGGAGCTTCTCAGGGCTCCTTGGGGGCTCCTAAAATTTTGTTCCAAAAGAAAGTCTAAGGAAGAAAAAGACCTGTTCCTTCTTAAAGAAGCATGGAGATGTTCCTTTCCTCACAGCTGGCAGCAACAGCCTGCAGCACACATGAGGTAGGCAGCGAATAGCTGAGGGGTAACTGAGCAACAGTGACGGTCAGGAGACGGGTAAACCGAAGGGCAGTGGCAGTCATTAACCCAGTGAGCGTCACTGAGAGCTCGTAACCTCACAGTGTGGGAGGCAGGGTGGATACAATATTGAAAGCAGTGCCTGCCCTTCAGGTAGCTTGCGGTCTGAGAGGCAAGTAGTGGGCAGAGACTAGAAACAGATATTAGACCTCCTCTAGGGGCACAAGGCTGTTAGCCAGCCAAAACGTGGCCAGCGCAAATTGAGATATGCTGTAAGTACAAAACATACACACGATTTTGAAGGCATGGCACAGAAAATAGTGTAAAATCTAATCAACAATGGCTTTCTATTGACTATATATTGAAATGAGAACATTTTGGATACCTCTGGTTAAATAAAATCTTAAAATTAATCTCACCCGTTTCTTTCAATAGGTTCTAGTGTGGCTACTGGAAAATTTTAAATTACATATGTAGCTTGCATTATTTGTATATTGCACAGCACTGCGCCAGACTTTCATGATGTAGTGAAGGTGTCAGGGTAGGCGAGTGCGCTGTGTGTTACAGGAGTACAGGAAGGAGCTTCCTGGAGTAGGTTCTTAGGCGGTAATGTCAATACTGCACACCGGAACCTGAGATACAGCTAAAGCAGTCTGCTAGGGAAAAGTCATAGCCTTAAACGCCTTTATTAATAAATAAGAAAGATTAAGACTTGAATTAAGCATATGACTCAATACATTTAAGAAGGAGCAATAGAACAAAGCTAAGAAAAACGGAAGCAGACGTACAGACGAGAGGAAATTAACATGTCAGCAGTGATAGAATTAACAGATGCATCCAAGCCCCGGATTTCTTTCTTCTTCTTTTTTTTTAAATTGTCTTAAATACACATGACATAAAATGTTCCATCTTAACCATTTTTAGGTGCACAGACCAGTGGTTTTTTGAGGGGGAAAAAACCCAGCAATAAAAGGGACAGTGTTCACCAACCCAATCGAGACAAAGGGAGAAGAACACACACACACAGGGAAAACGTCTGTGGGGAAATGACCACAGAGATGAGGAAAGTCAGCTCCCAGGAAACAGGTTCTGGTGAAGGGGAAGGGTTTTGAGGGTTTGAAAGCACAGGGAACACAGTTCATAAAAACTGACCTCAAAAGAGACATAAAATCTGCACAAATGGATCACCCCAGGAGAAGCAAGAAGCTGTCCAGGCCTAGCATCCTTTAAAAAAAAGCGTAAGTGCCCAGAATGGACCAGGAGCTTCAACGCGACTTAAACTGCCCTAGCGCATAAAAGAGGGGCAGTTCCCAGTGCTTCTCACATAGTAAACACAGCCCCGATACCAACACCCGCCAAAGCTGGCGCAGAAAGAGAAAACACACACCAGCGCCGCTTAGGAATACTGGTAGAAAAACCCAAAACCACTGCATGAAGCGTCACGTGAGAGAGACTAAACATGGTGACCAAGGGGAGCGGGTTTCAGAAATGCAAGGACATCGCTGGAACATTAGACAGTCAGTTAATATAATTTCCCATATTAATAGCTCCAAAGAGAAAAAAAAAAGGATAACTTCGTTAGCTCTATTTCCAAAGGCATTTGGATAAAATTCATAACCAATCTCAACAAAACCCTGAATAAAACAGAAATAGGTAATGTACTGATGTCTCTTTAACGTGAAAAAATAGCTCTCTTGAAACAATTTATTTTCTTTGTTGGGGAGGTAGTTAGGTTTACTTACTTATGTTTAGAGGAGGTGCTGGGGATTGAACCCAGAACCTTGTGTGCGCTAAGCACGTGCTCCACCACTTGAGTTATACCCTCCCCCCAAAACACTTCTCTCTTAAGAGGAATGTTAACATCACGATCAATCGGGAAACACCAGCAGCGTCTCTGTCCCAGCCCGGAGTCGGGAGGAGGAGGCTCACGACTGTCTGAATCTATTCTGGAGACGTAGCCAGCACACTTAGCAAGAGGCAGAAATTAGAGGTATGAGCCCTGGGAAGGAGAGGGCGCATCATTATTTATATTGAGATGGATGATGGAGAATCAACTGAAAACGACTGACTACAGAACTCAGGAAAGCAGGTGGGTCCGGATCAATACGTAGAAACCACACAGCAATTTCTCAGGAGATGTGATGGCACGGAAGACCCCGCGTATTACAGCAAAGTGCGGAGTAGGACACCCGGAGCAAACTCCACGACGTGTGAGCGGCTGCGGGCGGTCGAGTCATTTCCTTTTGTCTGTTCTGCCATCCCCTTGGTGCTCTGGGCGAGATTTATTGTGGGCACGAGACCCTGGCGGTGTGGGAGCTGGTGGAGACACCCACACGAGGTCGGCCGTGGGGAAGGAAGGTGGCCGGGGCAGAGGAGGGTCAAACTTGACCTTCAAGGACAAACCCCACCATTTCCACCTCCCTCGCTTCCTACCTTGCTTCCGGGTGACCTGCAGGAGAAGCCGATGCCTTTGCCGTGTTGCTGACGATGCTCGTGGCCTGGGGCTTAGAGAAGCCGGGACACCAGGGCGTCTGAGGCTGGATGTGGACCCTCACAGCCCCAAACTGATAGCCCCTCCAGAGTGGCCGCCTGGGCCGTGTGCTCTGACACGCGCCGCTACTGCTTAGCCAAGACGGCACAGAACACAGACACCGTCAATTTTGGGGGACGGCAGAAGGGTGCTTACATACAGGGTGGCTAATTGTCTCAGGACTAAGAGATCTGGGGATTCCGGGGACACGGGATTTCTGGGCTAAAATCAGGAGGTCTGGGGCAAAGGGGGCTGGCTGGTCATCCTACTTCTGAGGCTCTCTGGGTGGGAAGGAATTAGCCTGCCCGAAGGGAGTGCGCCTCTGTGCGTGGGGAGAGCAGGACAGGGAGCTGAGGCTTGGAGAAGCAACTCCCTCGTCCCATTCTTGTCCCCCCTGCCCCCGGTGGGAGGTGACAGGTGCCACTTTGCGTGGTCGCCTCTTCAGCAAGTACCTCCTGGGCATCCTGAGACTAGTTAATTTGGAGGAGCAGGTGGGTGGGAGTGACGGCCTCCCTGCCCAGCCAGGCGCCCCCCGCCCCCACCCCGCCCTGGCCTGTGAGCAGTGCTCAGCCTCAGCCAGCTCCCCCCCCGCCCCCCCAGAGCAGCCGGCAGAGCCTCGGTGGTGGAGATGAGTCACTGGTTCCAAAAATAAAAAGTTCAGTCCTTCAGGGCGTGTTTCCTTTTTAAGCCAGATGTGTCTGCGCAGGGAGCCCCAGAGCTCGGTGGGGAGGGCCGAGGGCCCTCAGCAACGCCCGCAGCCTCGGGCCGTCACGGTGGGGGGCCCTCTTCCAGTTGCTCACACCTGCCTGCTGGTTTTAGCCCCCCCCCCCCCCCCCCCCCGCCCAGGCTCGGCTCTGGGCGGCTCCTGCCTCGGTGGCTCTCAGTTTAGTGGGGAAATAGATGAAGTGTATATAATGCCCACGTGGGGCAGAGGCCCTAAGGGCTATTTGCCACGGGGCAGAGTGTCACGGAGACACGCACAGGGGAAGGGACATTCGTTCTCCTTCAGAGTCTGGGGAAGGCTTCCTGGAGGAGGTGTCACCGGAAGTGGGACTTGGGGGATCCTGCCAGGCAGATAGGGGAGGAATTGTGTTCCAGGGAGAAGGAACAGTCTGAGCAAGGGCCCAGGCGCTGGGGTGCTCATGGCACCTTTGGAATCTTCAACAGTTCTTCTCAGATCCCCTGGATACACAGACAGATTCTTGGGCCCCCGTCGAGCAGCTACATTTAAATCTCTGAGAATGGGGCCCAGAAATCAGGTTAGCAAGCTACGCCGGGGAAGCTTCTGGGTCTTCCTGTAACCTGAAATAAACAGGCTCTGAGCACAGGCTCTGTTCTGAGGGCTTTGCAGAAGATGGTCCTGTCCCCATCTTGCAGACAGGAATCTGGTCCCATTGAGGGCAAAACATGTGTCCAGGTCACACGGGGAGAGAAGATATGCAATTCAAACCCAGGTGTCCGCTGGCCCCGAATGTGCACCTGGATGACCAGCTCCCCCAGAGGCAATGTGTGCAGCCCTCACTCCCGCACCTCTGCCAATTGGAGAACCATTCCCGGCACCTCCAGCACCTGGTCCCGATGTTCTCGCTGAGAATTTCCCCAAAGGCACCTCAGACGGGAGAATGCAGAGCTGATTTGAACCCAACTGACTTGTTGATACCCCCCAAATGAGTCTTAATTACAAAATGAATCTAAATTATGTTCTTATACAAGATAACGACTGACAAGCTCTGGGGACCATACTTGAAACATCAGAAAGGGATGGTGAAGGGACACTCCACTAGACACTAGTGGAGGCAGTGGATGGAGGGAGACAAAGCTATTGTCTGTTCTGGGCTCTTTGTTACACAGCTTTATCCATATCCTAACTGGTACACCCTTTCAGTAAACTGCTATATTCAACCTCCTTGTTCGTAAAACAGACCCCGGCTGCCTGGTCTACTGCACAGAGAGTCAGGAAGTGCCAAAGACATGGACACACCCTCTGCGATGCTCTTTTTCCTAAGGCATTCCTTCTTTTCCCTGTAAGCCTTTGAGGCCAGGACCCATGACTATGGCCTAATACTCTGTTCCATTTCCATCCTCCTAAGAAGAATTTGCTGCATCCTGCCTGCCAAACAAACCCTTTGGACTTCAGCTGGTCTTGTCATGTCCTCAGAGGGACAGAAATTAGCAGGAGAATCAGAGAAAAATGGCCGCCCTCTCCCACCCGCTCCATCTTCTCACCAGTGATAGTGGGTGGGGGTGGCCATGGAGGAAATACGTGCGGGGAGCATTGTATTCGATGTGTGGGTGGGTAGCCTCATGTTTCAGAATCCAGCAAAGCCTTGTGCTTGTGGAAGTTTGCAGCTGGCCCAGGTGGGCTCGCCCATTCTTGGAACCGGTGTGGGTTGGGAGAAGGTGAGGATGGGGCGGCCCTGAGGTCTTGGGATCGAGCGAGCTGTCTCCAGCTGCTCTAGCGATCCTGAGGACGGGCAGGCAGATGGATGACCCTAACACAGCCGGCGGCAGCTTCCTTGAGATGCCTGCAGGGCTGTCCCTCCCAGCTGTCCTCACCCACATCCCTGGGCCCCCCAAGGTGTCTGGTGAGCACTCACCCATGGCGGTGTGGACAGCTGTGACTGTGGTCTCACGCAGCCCTAAGCACGCTCCTGTCAGCCCGCACCTTCCCAGCGGACTGGCCAGCAGAGGGGGGGTGAAAACCCTCCAGTCCATCCTCAGCTCCCAGCCCTTTGCAGGAAAAACACCCAATAGAAAGGTAACATATCCTAAAAACGAGACGCCAGGATCAAGTGAAAAGAGACATTAAACAAGGAGCGAGGTGGGCGCAGGAAACAGGCTATCTCCACGGTTGCTGTGGCCAGGCTGCAAATTCCTGGCAGCCAAAGGGAACAAGGAAAGAAGGAAAGGTTTAGAGTTTGCACAGCCCTTGAAGAAAATATATGCTGCTCCTCAGGGACAGTAAAATTCCCGAGCACTTATTTGTAAAAGAAATTTGTCACAAAGGGCTTCACCTAGAAGTCACTGGGAGATTTGTTGATTGTATGAGCCCGGGTTTTCTGGGGAAACAGAACCAACAGGATGTGCATGTATTTATATATATAAAGAGATTTATTATAAGGAATTGGCTCACACGATGAGGGAGGCTGGCAGATACAAAATTTCCAGGCTGCAGACCTAGGAGGCCCGATGTTCAGGTGTAGCCTGCAGGCTGTCTGCCGGAGATGGCTCTCTTGCTTAGAGGAGGATGGGCGTTTTGCTCTATTCAGGTCTTCAACTGATTGGACGAGGCCCACCAGACCGGGAGTACAATCCACAGGTCAGTCTACCAACTCACATGTCAACCTCATCTAAAGACATCCTAAGGAAAACATACAGAATAATGTTTGAACAAATAGCTGGGTACTCTGGGACCCAGTCAAGCTGACACAAAATTAATTGTCACAGTGATAGTTGGTGTTGTCCCCCATCTCTATGACAAATGCAGTCATGGGCTGATTGGGCGGGACCCTCAGGTGCGACTCAAGAGGGCACTCAGGGGGGTCACGCCATGGTTCTCATGGAGGAGGGATGAACCCCCTGCCCCTCTTGGCCACATTCATGTCTAGGGCTGGAGTGAGTCTCAGGGAGAGCTGAGGTTCTCCAGCCAGACTGTTGTCCATGCAGACATCACTGCCCTTCGTTTCTTGTTTTAACCAGGCAGTCAGGTTTGGAAAAGAAGGAAATGAGGATGTCAGATGCGTGCGGATCCGATGACGGGAGTGATTTCAAGGGCACAGCTTTGGGGAAGCGCCAGTTGGGAAACCACAGAGGCCAGCAAGCTGTTTCTTACCTGGAGAAGCAAAGAGGGCAAAGGAGAAGGAGGCAGAGGGGAGATAAAGCATCCGAATACAGGAAGGAGAGAAGGGAGGAAACAGCCAAGAAGGAAAGGCACTTGCTTTAGCTTGGAGCTTGTGTTGGGGTATGCGGAAAGCACTCCCCTGGCATCTGGCTGGCCCCTGTTGGGCTGCTTTTCATGGTAAAGCAGCAATGGCAGGAAGCCGGTGTCCCTGGAGCTGGAGGGACACAGGGAGGAGGCCGTGTCACCAGAGCACAGGGGTGCAGGTGTCCAGCAGAAACCAAGCCGTGTTGGGGCGTACCTGGTGGGAGCTGGGAACAGGCAGGAGGGAGAGAGGGAAGAGATACCCCAGCTTCCTCATCCTCCTGCTCTCCACGCTCTCCGTGCCTCCATCGGGACCTCCGTTGGCCAGACCTGCCTAGACCCCGAGGGCAAAGGACTCTGGGAAATGTAGTTCCCTCCAGTGTGGCACACGGGCAGGGCTGCGATGGATCTGAGATCAGGTCACCCAGAAACCTACGTGTGGCTTGCTCATTTCATGGAGTGTCACGCTGGGAAAGCTTCCCTGACACCAAAACACCCCTACCCACCCCCCGCGCGGCTCAGCATCCTATCCCCTTGCTTACCCGCCTTCATTTTCTATCATAACACTTGGTACCAGCTGATGGCGCCTTACGTATTAATGGTCTTCTCTGGGTTTACTTCTTATTTAATGGAGCGTCTAGAATGCAACCCCAGGAGGGCAGGGAGTCCTCCGCCTTATTCACTCTCTTGCTCAATTGAGGGCGCATAGTAGGGGCTTCACCCCCATTTCTGGGTTGACTGACTTTTCTGAGTCTTCTCTCCTCTGACCATACGTCCCCCTGACTTCAGCCTTCCCCTGGCTTGGTGTCTGGCTGGTTCCTGTCCAGCTGCCTCTCCTGGTCCAGCTGTGTGGGCGAGGTTGGACTGATGGCAGGGCCGATGTCAAGGGCTTCCTGTCTCTGGCCTTGCAGCTTCTGTGAGCAGACTCCGCCTCATCTTGGCCCCTTGGATGCTGGACGGGCTCACAGGTCTGTCCCGTGGGCAGCTTGTCCAGCACTGGGCTCCTGGCCATTTACTTGCAGGGAGGGAGTGGGTGTTGCCCTTAGGGCAGGAGCCGGAGGACATAGGTGCAATCTCTCTCTCAGGGCCAAGGCTCACTGAGTAATCCACACTGGCTGGTCACCTTTCTAGAACATTCCTTGCATCCTTCCCCGTACTTTTCACAAACTTCCTCTGGGCAGGTGCTGCTGCCATCTCTGGGCCCCCTGACCCACTCCTGGCTGGCAAGTGGGGATCTGGACTGTGGACACAGGTGGGCTGACCACAGTGGTCCCGAGCCCCTTACCCTCGGCACACCGTCCTCTGGGCATGGCGAGGCAGGGAGGGAAAATGCCACCGCAGAGAGTCGAAGCCCTGGGGGTACCCAGGAGGGCCGAGGAATCCTGGCCTGGGCACATCTGGACTCAGCCTTGCCGGCTGTGGTGGATATTTGGAGGAGGGTGCTTTCCAAGGGGAGGCAGGGCTGCTGGGGGGAGGGGAGGGCGGGTCTGGAAAGCTGGGCTGCTGGAAGGGGGTTGCCGTGTGGCTGGATCCTGCCTGCTCTGGGGAGAAATGAGCTCTCGCTTGCAAAGAAACATCTGCCCGGAGAGCTGAGTGCATAGATGTTTCACGCACGCCATATAGAACGTGGGAGAGGCTGGCCCCACATTCTCTACGTGTTTATTGTGAAACAGTCTTATCCTAAGAATAACAGGAAAAACACCACCCCACCCCCACCCCCCTCACAAATCAGCTGCGCACTTTGGTGCCCCGCCCGGCCACACGCCTGTGCAGACAGGGCTTGGAGACCACCGTCAGAGAACAGGCTGGCTTGTTCATGGATTTGCGCAGCAAAATGTCTGCTAAGTACCTACCTACTCTGGGTCAGGAATGGTGTTCCTAAAAAGCTTTCCTAGATTTTTCTTTTGAGTTTTACCACCTATGTGAATATCCCTTATTAATTAGGGGATGTTAATTGCAGTAGCCATCACCCCAAATTGCAGAGACCTAATCCACTCGCTGTGTGTTTCCTGCTCATGATGCTGCCGTGCAGGTCGGGTTGGGGCTCTGCTCCACACAGTCACGCAGGGACCCAGCCCCTCCTTCCCAGAGGTTCTGCCGTCCCCCAGAGCCTGGGAGGCCTCACCTGGTGCCCTGCGTTGGGCTGGCAGAGGACAGAGGGAGAGAAAGAGCAGGAGAATTTTCTGGCTGGGACGGGAGGTGGGGTACATCACCCCCACCTGCAAGGGAAGCTGGGTGACGCCTAGCTGGGCCCCCAGGAGGAATCAGAAAACAGGTCTGGCGACCATCAGGCCTGTGTCTTCCACAAGCCCTCAGTAAGACATGGCTTAGTTCTGGACGATGAGGTGGGGAGAACACACCAAACGGAGGAAAAGGCGATATTGTCACCAAGAATTGAAGGCTCGCAGGAAGATACACACAGGAAGACCCCACATATGAAGGGAAACTGCAGGGACTCCCTGGGCCAGAGCCTGCCTGCTGGCCCAAGTGCACCCCCAATCCTTTCTGCCCTCGAGCATGGGCAACGACACAAGCGAGCCAGGGAGCACAGGGCTCACGTCAGCCGGGACGTCTGGCGGGACCACGCCCGGCGTCACAGTAGAAGGAGGGCCAGAGAGAGCGGTTGCTTTGTGTCCTCTGCTTCTGTGCTCACGGTGGCCACCTTCCTGCTCTCAGGAGTTAAACACTTCTAGGGGATGAATGTAATTGACTGAAGCTGCTGAGCGGGAGACAGAATGGGAACGTCACCAGAATCTGGTCAAGACAAGCCAGTAGATAAGGTTCTCCCCCAGGCAACCTGCCTCGGGTGAAAGGGATACAGTGGCGGCGGGAATCCTGAGTCACAGGGCTGTCACCCGGGCTGGCGGTCCTTCGTGTCCAGTGCATCATTGCCATCCTGGGATGTCCCTTCACAGTCGTCTTCCTGGGACCTCCTCCACCCCCACCCACGGTGGATGAAGTTCCAGCATCTCCAGTCTCTTCTTGGCTTATTTTCTCACTTTGGGGGAGCCCATCCTTCACAGCTTCTCGAGAAAGTGTGACATGTAGGCAAAAATTTCTGAGACCTTGTGTGTCTGAAATGGTTTTTATTCTATCCATACACTTGACTAATATGTTGGCTGGCCATAGGATTTTGAATAGGAAATCATTTTCCTTTTGAAGGCATGACTGCACTGTTCTTTTTGCACCCAAGATTTTCTGCTGAGAATTTTAAAGCCACTCTGAGAACTGATCTTCCGTATGTGATGGGTTCCCACCCCCCTGCCCCCACTCTGGGAGCTCATAGAAACTTCCCTCTGTCCCAAGTGTACTAAAATTTCACAGTGATGTGTCATGGTGCAGGTCTATATTTATTCTCTGGGCTGGATATTTTGTGGGACTGTTCAATCTGGAAACCTAGACTATCAGTGCTGGGAACGTGTCTTGAATGACTTCATAATGCTGTTTCCCGTTTTCTCTCTCAGATATCTCTCTCTGTAACACCCGTCATTTGGATGTTGGATCTTCCATGTCATCACCCTTTTTATCCTCTCCCCTTTTCTTCCTCCCTCTCTCCTCTTTTCTCTTTGCTTTCTGGGATATTTTCTCCACTTTATTTTCTGACTCTTCTATTGAGTTTATCACTTGTTTGTTTGTTTGTTTTTTAAATACCTTTATTGTGGCATAATTCCTATATAGTAAACTACACATATTTCAGATGTACAACTTGATGAATTTTGATAGATGTCTACACCCATGAAACCACCACCACAATCAAGATAGCTAACATTTCCATCCCTCCCCAAGAGGTGCAAATTTCGAACTCCTGATTTATCCTTTCCTACCTCCTTCCCCCCACTGGTAATCATTAATTTGTTCTCTATGTCTGTGAAGACATAGAGATGAGTTCTTTTTTATAGATATGTTCTGTTTTATAGATAAGTTCATCTGTGTCCTTTTTTTAAGATTCCACATATAAATGATATATGGTATTTTTCTTTCTCTTCCTGGCTTACTTCACTTAGAATGACAATCATCTCCAGGTCAATCCACGTTGCTGCAAATCACCACTTGTTTTAAAATTTGGGAGCTCTTTCCTTCTGGCCCTCCGAGTGTCCCCTTTTGACAGCCCCCTGTTCTTGTTCTTGGGTGTGATGTCATATTTCTCTGAGGGTGTCGATGACACCTTCTTGTCAGTATCTCTGTTTCCTCTCAGCTGCATTTTCTGTTGGTGGTGTTGGTTGCTACCTCCCATGTAAGAGACCGTTCACAGGTGTCTGATGGCCCTTGGCGGTCACCTCATGACTGAGTAGGGGGAAATGAGCTCACTGGAGGCTCAGGACTGGAGCCTGATTTCCAAAAGCTTCATTGTGGAATGAACTGGGCTGTTTTTGTTTTGTTTTAACCATTTGATTTATTTTATTTAAAGTTCCTGTCTCTTAACTACCTGGAAAAGGGGGCAGTATTTCATTTAAGGACAGAAAAGGGGAAACATCCTAAAATGATCAAAGAAATGTCAGTGCTTTTGCCAGAGGGGCCGTGTGTTCATTCAGAATATTTAACAGTCTACATTTAAATGCCTAGAATAGAGGTTTTATAAGGTCTATGTCTCACTGAGATTTTAATTGAATAATTAGTCTAAATTCTAAACTAGGGACCGAAATGATGATCTTACTTACATAACTGAGGGCACTGGATGATTTTAGATTAGATTGTTTATTGATTTTCTTTTTGATTTTTTGAATGATTAATTATAGTACATTCAATTGCAGCGGATGTTAATCCTCGCTGTGACCTGGTTCCCTGCACTGAAGCTCATGCTGTTTCTACTCTGTTTTCCTATTTGCTGTCATCACTGCCGGCAGTTTTTATAAAACGGCATCAGTCAGTTCTGCTGGTCCTGATTAACAGTTGCTATATCTAAACTGAATACGTTTTTTCACATGGGTTGGTTTTTGAGGATCCTTAGACTGGAACAGGTCTCAAAGGAGGGCAAGGTCTGGTTGCTGGTGTTCTGGGAACCTAGTTGGCAGAGGGGGAGAAGGCAAAGGGTCATTTAACCCACCTCCCTGGTTTTGGCAAGGTACCTGTGGGCATCCCCAGTCCGGAAGCCTTCTGTATTAACTTGCCCAGAAAATCAACTTTCATTCCTCTTTCAAGATGAGGGTGGGGAGGCGTGTCCTCCCAGTGATGGGGGTCGGGAAGGGGTCTGGGGCTCCAACCACATCTCAAAATCTTCACTTAGTCCTCTGCGTCATGGCAGCCTCTTCCCGCTGGTTCCGGAGGGGACTTTGGGGGGATTCTGCTATGTGAATAAGCCCTTCCCCCACCCGCCAACTTTCCCCGGGGCCGCCCACGAGACTCCGCTTTTTAAAGTCGTTCTGCTAAGTCAGTTCCCCACCTCCCATCTTTTGTCCGCCTTTTAAAATTTGGGTGCTGTGGTTGCATTTTCTGTTCTCTGCATCTTTGTGGGTTTCTGTCTTTGAAATCCCTTTGCTGTGGCGTCGGTAAGGCACTGGAAAGGAGGAAGCTTGGAAAACAACCAGTCACCTGCCTTCAGGTCCACTTCGCTTTCCCCTTTAATACCATGTTCTGGTTCTACTGCCCGGTCTTCTTCACGATGATGATCTTTATGGCGACGTAACAAGGAGGCTTTTCTCTCCAAAAGTGTGTTCCATGAAATGTTGGCCAAGAGTGAAAGGTGTTCTGGGGTCACATAGTTTGGGATGTTTGGGGATTTACAAGGGTCAGTGCAATCAATCCCCAGGTCTGGGTGCAAAGACCTACAGGCCCCCAGACCATGGAGCTTCAGGAGCGGTTCTAGTCTCACCTCCATCTGTTGAAGGTCAGTGACAAGGATTCCACTTGGGCCCCAGGGGGGACCAGCCTAAGAACCCCCAGCCTCGGGCTGGGTTAGATGACCCCCACTGGCTCCCGCGGCCCCTGCGCCTCCCCCAGCCACAGCACCCGGAGTGCATTTCAATTTTCTGCTTGATTCTTTCTCTGACCTCTGAGCTGCCTCTGCGCTGAAATGGAGTCTTATTAACTGTTGCCATCCTGTTGTGTAGCACAGGTCTGGAGCAGAAAAGTCATCCAGACATCTTGTGGAAGAAAAGAAGGAAGGAAAAGAAGAGAAAAAGAAGGAAGGGAGAGAGAAAGGAAAGAGGGAGGGAGGGAGGCCGGCCCTGCGAGCGGAGCGTGGCCCTCCGGCCACCTGTGCACACAGACACACGATCCCGTGGGAGCTGGCGCCCTGCACCGCTGTGTGTAAACAGAGCCTGCCCCTCTGGTGTGGCCCTGTCTTCCGACACGGGCCTTCGCCTGCCTGTGGAAACCCAAGATCCAGACTGGGACGAGGGTTGGCAGATGTCTGTGAAAAGGGCCGTCTGCCTTTGCCGATAAGAATTCTCCAGACAAAGGGCCGACCTGGGCCAGGAATTCCCACCGGGCTTCGGGTCAGGAGACTCCAACAGGCCCAGGTCACGGCTCCCTGCTTCTCAGGGCCAACTCTGTGGGCCTGGGGCTCCTGCCTCCCCGGAGCATCCCCTTCTCTGGCTCCCCTCTCATCTGAGCCCATGGCATTGCTCCTGGGGGACTTCTTGAAAGGAAGATCTTTCTCCCAAGGCCCAGAGTTAGGAGTGTTGGTACTGTTGGCTCAGCCTGAACCATCTTGTCCTCAATCACTGTGGTCTGTGATACTGACAGCCAGGGGGTTGGGGTTGGGGTGGGGGGCACACAGCGATGATGGGTAACTGATTAGGAATCAGCCTTGCTGGGGGTTGACCAGCCTAAGGCCATGGCATCTCCGGAGTGAGGACCACTGGCGGCCCCGGGCATGAGCCCAAGGCCCTGCCCCATCACTGAGCATGCTCTGAAGGAAGGGACTCATGTGCGCGTGCATGAGGTGAGGGGTGAAAGGGCACGGTGGCCGAGGCACCCCCAGGAGAGCCCACGCCTGCTACCCCCACTGGCACTTAAAGTCAGCCCCCTGGAGACGGAGAAGGGTGATGCTGAGGGAGCGTGCCCGCAGACGTTCCCCGGGGCTGTGGCATCGGCACCATCACCCACTCTGGGTGAGTGAGAACCGCGGCTGCAGCGTGGAGCTGGCTCTGCCTGGCTTCCCCACTCTACGTCCGGACCTGCGGAAGGAGTCCCTTCCTTGGGAAGCAGCAGAGGCAGAAAGATTCCAAGTGTTTCTGTGCTGTTTTCTTCTTACTTTCCCACTGGGCCTCCAGTTAGAGTCAGACCAACAACGAGGACCTGCCAGCTCCATGAGCTCCCACAGCTCGGGGCTACTTCCTCCACGAGGATGTACTTGAGGGCCCCTGACCCATGGCCTCCTTGGCCCTACCCCTTCCACACCCCCTTCCCCTGCCAGTCACTGAAACAGATTCCCACATCAGTCAGAGAGGAAGTGCGTTCTGTCTTCCGCCGGTGAGATTTTTACCCAGTTGTTTCCTGAAGCCTCCCTCACTCCTGCCCCATACATAAAAGGCCACAAAGCCTCATGCTCAGAGGCACAAATACACACAAGATTGGAATAAGGGAGGATCTATTTCCAGTGTCAGTGTGTTACCGATTTAAAAAAGTAAGAGTGAAACGAAGGGGTCAGGTCTCTCCAGTACCACCTCTGTATCAGTCAGCTATTGCCCCAATAATGCTGTGCAGCAAACCTTTCTCAGCCTCACTGGCACACAACCGGCAGACTCTGTCTCTGGCCCGAGTGCCCAGTTGGCTGGGCGGCTCTGCTCTGAGGGGCAGGTCTGTGAATTGACTGGGGTTTCACTGATCCAGGGACCAGCAGGCTCCCAGGGGCCCGGCCTTCTCACGGCACTGGTGGAAATGACGGGGACACGTCTTGTCTCCAATGCATCTTTCAAGTTTTTGTTTGCCTCTGTCAGCTAACATTCTCTTGTTCAGAGTGAGTCACGTGGCCAAGGCTGCCATTAATGGGGAGGATACACTGCCAGGGTGGACGGGCAGCCGGGCGTCGAAGGGCATATATAGGGCTGAGTGAAGGGTGGGCACGGTGCTGCTGTCCACCATGGCCCCTTCCTAAGGGGCTTTGAGCTGAACTCTGCCCCGCCTGCAGGGTACTTGTCCTTGTGGGTTGGACTGGGGCTTTGGGAACTGGAAGTGGTGGATTTGGGTTCCAGGCCCATTTGGTTACTTACAATCAGTGGGACCTTGGGTGAAACTTGTCTGAGCCCCAGTTTCCTTGTGTGTAAAATGGGGGCGATTTTAGTCCATACCCAGGCTTGTGGTGAGAATTGAGTGACACGGCCATGCCATAGCACAGCCAGCCACACGACAGCCATCGTGAGTGCCGTGGCCGGGTGTCCGCAGTGAAGTCCTCGGGGCATTAGCTTGCAGAGGGAGTGAAGGCTCCTGGCCTCGCCAGTCAGTTCTGGAAGCTCCCCTGTGAGCTTCTTGCAGAGCCAGGGAAGAAAGGCCTGCTTACTGGGAGGCTTCAGTGACACCAGCAACTCCATCGTATGCAAGGTGTGTTCTCATCTGCGATTGGGGGTGACTGGGACAACACGGACAGGTCCACCCAAGTCTCTGTTCCAGGGTCTCTCTGCCTTTTCAAGGAGGCCACAGTGCCTTGGAGAATCTGACGGAAGCTGTTGGACCTTCACCACTTCACCAAAGGTGGCAGATATGTGACCTTTTGGGTATAACTTTAAGCAGCTCACATGCTCCCTGAAGATCGCGTCTACAGGTTTGATGAGAAACTCTCTCTAGGGGCACATCAGGGGACAGGAGTCACTTGAAGGGCTCCCATCTGTCGGGCAAGGCTGGGGAATTTGAGGGTCACTGTGTCTGTAATGCCAGCATTGGATTATAATCCAGTCTTCACAGTGTGAATCTGTGAGTCCATGCTGATAATGAATTTGTAGGTGGGTAAATAAATAGACAATGGAGAAGAGAGAGCTCTTCCCAGTGGAACGCCAGCCACCAGCTGTGGACAGGATTACAGGCTTAGAAAACTGCGATTTTGCAACCATCAGGGTGGCCACACGTAGCAGAGGCGCGCTCACCCCTGCGGGGGGGTGTGAAGAGAGCTGGTGAGAGTCTGATGAGAAACTGGGTCCCTACGTTGTCTCACAGCGTCTTTCGACAGATGATCTACTACGTTCAAAGGGACAAATGAGAAACCTGGTAAACAGCGCCCTGGCCAAGCCGTCAGAGTCAACGTCACCAATATCAGGACCAGTGACACCATGTGCCTCCTGACGACACGGAGGACACGGCCGCCGTTCTGTGTGATCCCCACCAGGATCGAATCCCCAGGAAACACTAGTCAGACCCAAGTCGGGGAGTGACCTGCAGAATAACTCACCTGTCCTCTTCAAAATGCCAACTCACATCATGAAGATGAAGACCCGAAGAATTGTCCGGAAGAAAGGAAGCTCAAAAAGACATGATGCTAAATGCAACGACTGATCTTCTTTTGAAACAAAGTGCTATGAAGAAACTCATGGGGTCAACTGGAAAAATTGGAGGAAGGATCATGCATTATTGTACCAATGGTAAATTTTCTGAACTTAATCATTGTACTGGGGTAAACCTTATGAAAAATTCTATTCATTCTTTATTTAAAAAAAAATTTATTGAAGTGTGGTTGATTTACAGTGTTAATTTCAGGTGTGCATAAAAGTGATTCAATTATACATATACAAACATATATATATTTTCTTTTTAGATCCTTTTCCATTATACGTTATTACAAGAAATTGAACGTAATTCCCTGTGCTATATAGTAGGTCCTTGTTCTTTAACTATTTTATATATATAGTAATGTGTGTCTGTTAATCCCCAACCTCTAATTTATCCCTCCCCACCCTTTCCCCTTCAGTAACTATGGTTTTCTTCCTCTATGTCTGTGAGTCTGTTTTTGGTTTGTAAATAGAATTTGCATTTTTTTTTTTCAGATTCCACACATAAGTGATATCATATGATATTTGTCTTTCTGTCTTACTTCGTCCTATTCATTCTTTAAAAAAATAATTGTACCATGGTTATGTTAGAAGACATCCTTGTTATTAAAAGATGCACCTCAGGACTGAATTGTGTCCTCCTAAAATTCACAGGTTGAAGCTAAGTATGGTTGTACCTCGAGTAAAGAAGTAATTAAGATAAGATGAAGTCATAAGAGTGGGCCCTGATCCAATGAGATTAGTATCCTTTTAAGAAGAGACACCAGAGCTCGCTTGATTTCTCTCTCTCTCTCATGCGAGGACACTGCAAGAAGGTGGCCACCTGCAAGCCAGGAAGGGACCCTCACCGGAAACTGAATTGGCCCCGCGTGACCTCAGACTTCCAGGTTCCAGAGCTGAGAGGGGCCCACTTCTGGGATTTAATCCAGCCAGTCTGTGGTGTTTCGTTGTGGCAGCCTGAGCCGTCTGAGACTGCGGTACAGAGGCGTGTTGTCTGCAACGCACCGGATAGTGGTTCAGAAAAAGAAGTGTATCCGCTTAAAAAAAGACCGAGTGTAAAAGCAGATTGGCAAAAGGCACGCTGATGGCTGGGGAATCAGGTGAAGCGTGCACAAGCCTTATTTGCGTGGTTTGTACAACTCTTCCGCAAGTTTGAGCTTCTTTTGAAATACACAATTAAACCAAAAATTAAAAGAGAACTCCCATTCTGTACAAAAACGAGCAAAACCAAGCCGTGCTACGCGGGCTCCGGGGTGATCCAGCCAGCGCCCACTCGCAGCCTGGATCTGCGGGTGATCGCCAGCGGGGGTGGGGGAGGGTACGACCGACTGGGAAAGCAGGGATTGTTCTAGAATCCACGGGGGTCATGGGACCGAGCTCTCCTGAAGGCCAGGAAGGGGTGTGGACTTCCCCAACGCAGGTGCCTTGGAGGGTTCCCCGGGCAGGCATGTGAGAAAGGCAGCGTATGCGGGCTCTGCCCCTCCCCTCCGGGTATCGGCACAGCGTTTATTAAAGTGTATGTGCTTAAAGTGTCCGAGGAATTCTCCTCAGGAACCCAGGGGCACTTTATGTAGTGAGGTGGAGTCTTTTTTTGGCCGGGAATTCTTGAGAACTTCTAACGACAGAAGTGCCTGGAAGATGAAACATCACAACTCCCAGGAGCCACGCCTGGTCCCCATGCAGAGCCAGGCAGGCCAGCGGCGTGGACGCTGCCGGCACAAGGCCCAGCGCCACTTCCAGGCGAGGGCAGGGAGGAAGGGGCGACCTGCTTTACAGGCTGTTGAGAAGGTCACGTGGGGTGGTGCTTGTGCGGCACCTGCTGAGCCTGGGACACAGGGGTCCGGGGGCTGGGTCAGAATGGGGGCCCTCCCAGTGGCTGCCCCGCCAGCAGGGCAGGCCCTGGGGACCCGGAGGGCCCTGGGGACATTGGGCTCGAAGGAGCCGTGTTCCTCATCCATCCCCCAAGCCTGGCTTCCCGCCATCCCCGAGGCTCAGCCCAAAGGGTTTCTGATCAATAAACCGTCAGTCTTTGCCCCGCTCAGCGCGATGGGGACGTCGCCCACCTGTGCACAGAGCCACACGCCCTTACCCAACGAAGTGACACCGCTGAAAACATCTTGGGTCTCTTTCATTTCATCATGAGACCACTCGCCCCCATTACACAGACACTCAAATGCTGCAGGTGCTCACGTGGGGCAGCAGCAACTCTGGGCTGTCCTTGTCAGACGTCGGTAAAACGCCACTGAACTCTTCAGTCTGTTTAGCGCCGTGGTCATCACTCTGGTACTTCCCTTGACCCAACTGAGATCTCAGATTTCAAAACCTGGGTGCCTTGCTCGCTGCAGGTCTCTTTTCTTAAAACCCTCAGCAAGTGGGCCTCCACAGCATTCATGAGAGGGGAGGAAGCTTGGATCTGGCTCCGCAGACGTCTTTCGTGAGTATCTCACCACCCAGACGACCAGCTGGTCTCCGATTGCATTATCGGCAGGCTCATTACATATTACCGACCGAGCCGGGGACATAGCATGTCATTCACGATGTCCTGCAACATCTCAATCTTTGTTAGTTCCATGACTTCATTTCAAATCTCTGCATTTTTGCAGGAATCAGCTGGCGAACTCATATGTCGAAATATGTCTTCCCTTTTATCTTCCCCTCAGATACCCAGGATCTCCCTAAATTGCTTTTATTCACAGACAAAGCAGGCCATTTCCCCGCTTTTACCAGTGAACTGTGTTTGCTAAGAAATGAAATATTTTCGACTCTGAATTTCAGCTATTTTCCATTTTCCTCGACCTAATTGAATGAGCAGATGCTTTATCTGCACTGGCTCACGGTGAAGTGGGCGCTCGCTCCAAAATTGCAGCAATGCCAAATGCATTTTGCTTCTTTAATGTTTTCTGATCGTTTCCAGAGCCTCTTTTGTCCGGAGAAACTCCGTGGCTTGCAGACAACTCATCCCAATAACTGAATTTTTGTTCCCAGGATGATGAGCTGCAGTGACAGGAAGGCATGTCCTTCCTCCATGAAGTCATTTTCCAACCTTCAGAAACGCGAAAGAAAGGTCTCCCTGAGGCCCCATCCACCTTGAATGTCTTGCCCACTGAGGGTCAGTTTTGGCGGCCGTGGTCTATCACTTTTTTGCTTAAATTTCAAACCAAGGGCTGGATCCTAACTGAAACGGTGTCATTCTCTGAATCTGTGTTGACCCCAGAGAAACCTGATTAATTATTGACAATAGAGAAGCCAGCGGCCCTTCTCCAGTTGTCTCCTGGGCCAGGCGGGGCCGGGCTCTGCAGGACGACTTGCTGGAGACGCAGCAGACTGAGTGGGCTCCCGGGAGGGGCACGGCCGGCCGAGTTCTCCCCAGCGCCACGGCTTCACTTTTGTTCCCATGTCTCTCTCAATGAAGAATCCGCTGTTTTCATGCCGCCCCAGAACAAAGAGACCCCGGGCCCGAGTCTTGTAAGCCCGGGGCTGACGTAAAGTGGTTTTGACGGTTTTACAGCGTTTCCGACAATCTGGGGGGCGGAGGGGAAGGGGTTTCCTCTGGGAACTGGTGGGGGGCTCAGCGCTGCTCCCGCTCCGTCTCCGCCCAGCCGCTCGGCTGGGAGTTTGCGGAAAGCAGGCTGGAGGGGTGATGGACGAGGGCTGGGCCATCGAGGCTGGCCTTTATGATATGGGCAGCGGGAAGTTGTGGAAAAATCTGAGGGGTCCCTTTGGCCGGTTTTCTGGCTCATGTTGTTCAAACCCCCCGGGATGGACGAGGGGAAAAGGGCTTCTGTACCGGGACGGGCAAAGCCGAGGTGAAGCATCTCAGGTGACCCTGGATTATGGCAGCAGGCTGGGCGGGAGTCGGGGACTGCCACACACTTCTACCCACCGGAGCTGAGCCCTCGGGCTTCTGGTCCCAGGTCATCGAGAAGCTTGGGACGAGGATCTGAGGTCCCGGCGGGATCTCCTGGCCTCTCAGCAGCACACACTCGGTTCACCAGAAGGGACCCTGGGACTCAGCCCACCTGAATCCACCCCAGACCTGCTGATGCTTCTCCCACTGGTGGTTGATCAAGAGACTCAAGCTCAGGGCCCCTGCTGGGAGGGCCCCCCAGGTGCTCACATGCTCTTTGTTTTTGCAAAAGTGAGATATTTCAAGGCAGTAGGTAAAGCCGCTGTCCCTCCCTCTCTGACTCGCCCTTGCCTTGGGGTGGGAGCGGGGCTGATGGAGAGGCTGCCACATCGCCGGGGTCCAGGTGATGTGTTCGTGTGGTTCCAGTCGTTTCATATAGAGTCCAGGGATACACCTGCGTCCACAGGGATGGCCCCCTGGTGTTGTCCAGTAAAGGGTGGGGCTGAGGTCGCGCTGAGATGTGAGCTCATCTTTGGCCCCCCGGCGCTGCCTCTGTGTGTGGGCAGGAGAAATGAAGTGCGGAGTTCCTGGAGCCGGAAGCTAGTCTCCAGGAAATTCATCTGATCGCCTCAGTGTCGAATCGTGGGAAGGGGATTTGATTCTTATTGAATCAAGTCAAAATGAAGGTGCTCTTCTTTCATGAATTTACTTGATCATGCAAAGTATGCAATTATAAACAGACGATACTATCATATGTGCGCTCTGCCCTTTTTTGGGGCAGGAATCTTGGCAAACCCTTTGCTGGATTTCTGGGTTTGCAGAGCACAGCATACAAACAGCCAGAACACAGGTCTCCATGTGAATAAACACGTTTTATTGCATCTCGATCTACCACATCTCTTCTTAAGAGTGTGAGATGCATCTTATCCTGACAAAGTCCTGTGGCTCCAGGCAGTGGGGAACAGGAAGAGACACCAGAGCAGCACCAGGGCCCAGAGACGCCAGGACCGAAATTCTGCACAGATTCACTAAGAATGGAATGCCTTGAGCAGAAGACAATCTCGCTTCCAGACTGCGCAGCTCAGGACAAGGTAGTGATGAGCTGGAAAATGGACTTGAATCATCAAGGAAACGCAAATCAAAATCACAGTGAGAAACCGTCTCATACCTGTCAGTTTGGCTACTGTCAAGACAATAGAAAACAGCAAGTGTTGGTGAGGATGGAGAGAAATCGGAACTCAGGCATGTTGGTGGGAATGTAAAATGGCGCAGCTACTGCGGAAAAGCGAATGGAGAGTCCTCAAAAAATTAAACATACAACTACCATATGATCTAGCAATTCCACCTCTGGGGGTCTACCCAAAAGAGTTGAAATCAGGCTCTCGAAGGGATATTTGTACACCCATGTTCGTTGCAATGTTATTCACAACAGCTAAAATGTGGAAGCAACCCAGCTGTCCATTGATGGATGTATGGACAAGCAAAATGTGGTCCATTTGTACAGTGGAATATTATTCAGCCTGAGAAAGGAAGGGAATTCTGACGCAGGCTACCACGTGGATGAACCTTGAGGACATTATGCAAAGTGAAATAAGCACAAAAGGACAAATACTTTATGATTCTACTTACAAAGGTCCCTAGAGGAATCAAATACACAGAGACAGAAAGTAGAATAGCGGGTGTCGGGGGCTGGGGGAGGAGAATGGGGAGCTCGTGTTTAACAGGTATGGAGTTTCATTTTACAAGATGAAGAGAATTATGGGGCCGGATGGCGGTAAAACCTGCACAGCCAGTGTATGGATTTTGTCCCACTGAACTTCACACTCACAAATGGTTCAGATGTAGGTTTTGCATTATGTGTATTTTATTGTAATAAAAAAAGACACGAAGAAAAAATTCATCTGAGTTGTTTTTGTATTTGTCTTAATTCCACACCATCGCTGTATTTTTTTTTAGAGTTAGTGGTTATTTCAAAAATAAACGTAATGGGAAGGAGTATTCTACTGAAAACCTAAAACATAAACCAAAATGAAGAAGGCTGACTGTGGAAACCAGCATGGAGGTTCCTCAAAAGACTAGGAATAGACTTACCGTAGGACCCAGGAACCCCGCTCCTGGGCATGTATCCAGAAGGAACCCTACTTCAGGATGACACCTGCACCCCAATGTTCATAGCAGCACTATTTACAACAGCCAAGATGTGGAGACAGCCTAAATGTCCATCGACAGATGACTGGATAAAGAAGAGGTGGTATATTTATACAATGGAATACTACTCAGCCATAAAATCTGACAACATAACGCCATTTGCAGCAACATGGATGCTCCTAGAGAATGTCATTCTGAGTGAAGTAAGCCCGAAAGAGAAAGAAAAATACCATATGAGACCGCTTATATGTGGAATCTAAAACAAACAAACAAACAAACAAAACATAAATACAAAACAGAAACAGACTCATAGACATAGAATACAAACTTGTGGTTGCCAAGGGGGCAGAAGGTAGGAAGGGATAGACTGGGATTTCAAAATGTAGACTAGATAAACAAGATTACACTGTATAGCACAGGGAAATATATACAAGATCTTGTGGTAGCTCACAGAGAAAAAAATGTTACAATGAATATATGTATGTTCATGTATAACTGAAAAATTGTGCTCTACACTGGAATTTGACACAACATTGTAAAATTATTATAAATCAATAAAAAATGTTTAAAAAAAAAAGCCCAAAACAAAAGGAAGAAGGCTGGCAAAATCTCAAAATGTCAAAACTCCCCTTCTGTATTTAATACATTTTTTGGGGGGAAGGTGAAGGTAATTCGGTTTATTTATTTATCTATCTTAATGGAGAGACTGGGGATTGAACCCGGGACCTCGTGCATGCTAAGCACGTGCTCTACCCCTGAGCTCTACCCTCCCCCTCAAAATCCCTCTTCTATGTCACAATAGAAACAAAAACTCCGACAGTCAAAATCATTGAAGAAACTCTCCTAATCCACCACTAATAAGCAAATTTCATTGACCGGAGCCAGAGCAAGAAGGAGTTATCTTTCTAGCCTCTTCAGAGAAAAAAATAACATAATCACAAGAATACTGGCACACTGAGAGATGATAAAACTTACACAGCCCAAACTATAGGAAAACCGTGTTACAGAGATGGGTCAGGCGGTTCCGAAAGAAGCGCATCAATATTCTTCTATGGCTTCTGGTGTTTGAGATCTTTGTAACTTTTGAATTCTGATTTCTTTCCTCATTCTGATAAACATTCACGTTTGCATCTAGTTCTCTATCTGCAGTTTCATATTCATTTTCCTAAAGAGCCCACCCCTCCCACAGATCATTTAACATCCAGGGACCTTGGCATCTGATCTCACCCCCTAGTCCTCGGCTTCCCCGCACCCGTGGTTTCTGCTTTACGAGCGGATGGGCGGGGGCGGCTCCCCCCAGCATGCCCCACTTCTCCCGGCTCCTGGACCCGTCCTCCTCTGTCCTCGGTGTCCACCCCGTGTACGTCCTTCAAGTTCAGGGCGTCAGTCCCTCACGTGCCTCCCTCATTTAATTCCACAACAATCTCCTGGGCTGGATGACGGCCACCCCAGGTTATAGGTGAGGAATTTGGGGCAGGAGCCATGAAGTCACCTGCCAGAGCTCCTTAGTCACCAAGTGGTGGAAGTGAGATTTGAACTCAGGGGTCTGGTTCCAGAGCCCCTGACTGCAACCCTGTGTATGGTGTTCTCCTGTTTGTGCTGGAAGGTGGTACAATGATGACCCCATTGCATAGGTGGGGAAATCAAAGCTCAGCGTGGTCAAGTTATACACTCAGGGTGGCACAGCTCGGAGGTAGGGTGAGCTGGGTTTTGACCTCGGACCTATGGGCCCTTTCTGGTGGTCCCAGGCTAACTCCGGACCTGGGAAGGACTTCTGGGGCCACCAGCATCGACTCTGACCTTCCCGATCGCATCAGGCTACTAACAGCCTGGCCTCTTCTATGCCCTTGATGTGACTGGGAGCCGGGCTGGCTTCACGGGCGTATGGCCTGTGCAGTATATGCCCAGCCTGGGGCCCCGCTCCCCGGTGGGAGCCACGCTTGGCTTAAGGCTGAAATTCTCCACAATGTTTGAACCAGGGCTTACTCCTTTCATTTTGCACAGGACCCTGCAAATGATGTGTCTGGACCAGGTACTAGGGGCCAACCAGCTGGACCTGACCCTGTCTTCCCGGATGGTGCCGTCCGCCTCCTGCCTCATGGAGATGATTCCAGAATGTTGTCTCCTGGGAAAGCCGGGTGCTTCGGCCGGCTGACACTGACGTCCCTGCCCCTACCCCAGCCACCTTCCTTGAATCTATTTGTAAAATGAATTACTCTGATACAGAAGGAACAAGAAGGGTCTTTATCTCCACTTGGGCAAATCCATTAGGATTAACGGCCCCTCTGAAGCCCCTCAGAGGGGGTGACGTCAGCTTGTCTTTGGTGATTTGCAAAGTGGCTGCAAGATAAGGAGTCCGGGCCCATTTTTTGCCATGACGGGGCGTCCTTCCCCAGCGATGCCCAAGAATTAGTGGTCCTATCTTTCCATTTATCAAAGCCCTTTGGGGGATGAGATGGTCCGGCAGAGAGGCACGGCTGCCTCGCTGGCTCCCATCTGCAGGGTCTGCGGCTCCTGCCAGCTGCCTGGATCCCTGGGGTTGGGGGAGATGGTTTGCCACAGGGAGAACCCAGCTCCCTCCCCATGTGCTACCTGCGTGGCCCCCCACCCCCACCACGGACGGTGCTGAGTCTGTGGGGCTGAGAAAGGGAAAAACCCGAGCTTTCTGCCTGGACCAGGTTCAGTCTGAGATGCTAGGCAAGATGGCATTTCCCCAAGAGGGTGACACCCATCCCACCTGCTTTTCTTACAATGAGAGGGAGGGGCCTTGTTCCCTCCCCAGCAGAACTTGGGCAGATTTATGTAACTCCCGTGGGGTGTGGGGCAGGAAGGAGGCCCTGTGACTCCTCAGCCTGAGTTGAAAAACTCAACTTGGCTTCTGCTGAGCCCTCCCTCTGGGGGGGGGGGTCTGTCTTCCAGGCCACCAAAAGGCCACGGTGATTCTGGCCGATGGCCCCCAACATCCCAGCCAACACCAGCCTCAACCGACGGGCAGACACGGGAGGGAACAGGCTTCAGATGATTCCACCCACAGCCTTGGCACTGCCCAGCTGAGGCCCCAGATGTCACAGAACACAGACAAGCCGTCCCCACAGTGCCTGTCTGAGTCCCTGACCACAGGAGCCATGAGAGATGAAAGATGGTGATGGAGAAAGGACGGAGTTCACCGCAGGAGGGAATGCCTGGGCGCAGGGACACATGTTGAAGTCCGGTACCTGGCCTCTGTGGCCCCTCGCTGCCCCTTCCCAGGGCTGCGGATGGGCTTAGCTGAGGGGTGCTGGGGTCGGGAGAAGCCCCTCCCCGGGGTCTGCCATGGAGGCGTGCCTCTGCTCTCTCCTCTGCCGCGTGTTGACTGGGGGTCGTCCAGGGCGGTCTGCCGGCGCGACCCTCGCCAAGCGGGTGAGCCTGTCCAAGCCTGGGCTTGAGGGTTAAGAAGCCGCTTTCGCTTGGATCTGTGAGTCAGGTGATCTGAGCTTCGTCAGGGTGACAGAGATATTTCAGTGCCTCGTCTGCAGAGCTCACCCGGGATCCTAAATGATTGAGGACTCTCGCAAGGAAAATGGCAGGTCCCCTCAAGTGACATGTCCAAGTACCTGGGAACGTGACCTTATTTGGAAAGAGGGTTTTTACAGGTGTAATTAAGTGAACGATCTTGAGAAGAGATCACCCTGGATTATCCAGGGTAGGGGACCCCGAAATCCAGTGACACGTGTCCTTATCAGAAGAGGAGAGAACACAGACCGGGGAGAAAGCCATGTGACCCGGGAGGCAGACGTGGGGATGCGGCCACAAGCCAGGGACGCCTGGGGCCCCCAGAGGCAGGAAAAGCCTTCCCTGCAGCCTCTGGAGGGAGCCCGGCCCCGCCCGCACCTTGATTTCAGGCTTCTGGCCTCCAGGCCGGGAGAAGTAAATTTCTGCTGTTTTAAGCCACCCAGTCTGTGTTCATTGGTTAAGTCCTGCCTCCGAGCCCACCCCCCACCAACTGGAACCTCCAGAAACATCATCCCCGCTGCCTCCTTGATTTTAGCCCTGTGAGACCCCTGTCACACTTCCGACCCCCCGGACTGTAAGATAATAAATTTGTGTTATTTTAAGCCACCACGTTTGTAGGAATTGGTTACAGCAGCCACGGGAAGCTAATACAGAGTCTGTGTGCCACTGGAAAGGACCCAGAAGAGGGAAGATGATGTTAACCCAGGGAGCCGAGGGTGAGTTGAAGGATGATACCTTGTAATGATAAGTGGCCATGGGGTCCAGGACCCGAGCTTTAATAGTGATCTCGTCATCGTCACCATCATCACAATAATCCCTGCAGAGAGGACTGTCCAGAGGAGACCCCGGCAGGGTGGCATCCCCTGGGCAGCCCTCAGCTCTGCTCCTCCCCACAGTGCGAGGGGCTGGCGGAGGGCAGAGCCCGGAGGGAAAGGCAGGTCTTACAGGAGCAACGTCACGGGGGCTGGGGGGCGACGCTGTCTCAGCAGGAGACGTCTAACCCGTCTGGATTCTCTCCCTGCGGGAGAGCTCCTAAGACACTGCTGACAGGGAGCAGAGGAGCAGAGGAGCCCGCTGCCTGGGTCTGAATTCTGGCCCCAGCACCCATCACTCTGTGCCTCAGTGTTCCCATCTGTAAAGTGGAGAGCACAGCCCTGCCGTACGGGCGTTGTGAGTTCACACTTGAGAGAACTGCTAGCGGTGACGGGCGCGGGATGGGGCTCGGCTGGGCTGGCCAGCTTCAGCACTCTGTGGCCCCGTCCTCTTTGGTACTGGGTGGACGTGAGGAAGTGAAGGCAGCCCCCAAGCTTGGGTTTGGGGTGGTGCAGAGCTAGAGTCAGGAGACAGGGCTCCACGGGCCCAAATGCCACCAGGGACTTCCCCTCCCAGACTCCTGGTTCCTGGGCCCTGGGCAGGTGGGAAGAAGAGAACAGGCTGGGGCTGGAGGCGGCCTCTCGGTTCTTGCCTGAGGAATCAGTGGCCCAGCCGCTGCCGGACCTGACGATGGGTGCCAGAGACATCTTGGGAGGTGGTGATGCTCCCAGCGCGGGCTGGGTGCAGGGAGGCGTGGGGGAGAGCTGACCCCATTCTGCTCAGTGCCTGGCACACAGCGGGCGCTCATTAAATGCTTGTCAGATGGATGGGGTGTGGGCAAGGGGAGTTCGTACAGTGGGCAACCTGTGTCCCCCTAGCCCTTCCCTGGGCTTTGGAGGCTGTGGCTGGAGCCGAGAAGGTGAGTTTTCTCCCGCCATTTGTAGGAGGCTCCCAGCAAACCTTCTAATATGGGAACCTGTGCTATTGCTGCAGTAAGTTTCCAGGTTTGCAAATTTACAGCACTGCAAGGGGCTGGTTGGTGGCAGTGTGTGGGCCTGGGTCTCAGATCAGCAAAGTATTCAGGGCAGTGGAGGTGCAGGACCAGTGAGAGAGACTGGAGTGTTGTTGGGGGTTTGGAAGACCAGGCTGAAGAGATTACTTTGGTTTTTAAAATTTATTTTAATTAATATATTATTTTTATTGAAGTATAGTTAATTTAGAAGGGGTTACTTTAAACTGCAGCACAAAAGAGCCGGTGGTGCAGCCATAAAAAACAGGAAACAGAGGGAAAGTGGCTGAGACAATGTCACAGAGTGCTTTAGTGGCAAACGGGGACAAACATAAGCAGCCTGATTCTCAACCCTGTGCTGTCTCTCTGGTGGCGATGGGCCCACCATCCCCACAGTTTCTGACTCGAGGTGTGGCCTTAGAGGTGAAGTCGCAGGCGGAGAGCGGGGCCTGCAGCGTCCTTAGCCTGCGTGTGGGTGGTGGCGACACTTACCAGTTACCTCTGATTTGCCCTGAAATCAGACACAAGTCCTCTGCAACACTGGCAGCGGTCTCTCACGGCCTGACATGAAATAGTATTGCTATCACCTTGAATTAAAGAGTTCGACATATCTCAGAGGGGTGGCATATTGACGGAGCGGGTGGAGTCAGCCCGGCCCGGCAGAGCCTTTGATAGCACAGCTGATAACAGACCCCCGGCCATAAACGCCGGGAATCACTCAGCGCGCGGCTGACAGCCCCGAGTTCACATACCGCGGCAGATGGGAGCAAGGCAGGGACCGCGATCTGTCTTGCCTCTCGGATGGATTTCCTGTTTTTTAGGGAATGAGAGCAGGCCCATCTGGTGATCAGATCGCGGGGCCGAGATAGCCGCCTCCGGGTCAGCAGCCCATCAGTTGACGTGTCCCCTCAGCCACGCAGCCCCAGCATCGCGGCGGCTCCGGCGGCCCGGCCCCCGCAAATGGGAGCCATCAGGGGGCCTCCCGCCCAGCGGAAGCGTCCGGAGGTGGGGTGGGGGGCCCCTGCCTTTCATCTTCCTTCTGCTTCCTCTCCGGGCCCCTGGCTTTGCTCATAGTCATTTCATTACGTTTCTCCCTCAAAGGCTCTTCCCACCTTGTACATGTATGTGCAAATGCCCACGCATACTTGCACACGCGTGTGCGCGCATGCGCTCCGTGGCCTTCTTCCCTGGCCCGCCCAGGCCCTTCTCGGCCAGCTGGCTGCTGGTCCACGGTCCTGGATGCCGCGGCCAGGTGGAGGCCGTGCGGTCCACTGCCAGAGGAAGGTTCAGGGGGTTTCCATTACCGGATCGGGTCCAGCCTCCCCTGCTGCCCACCTTGACCTTGGTCGGCTCATTCAGTCTCCTGGACCTGATTCCCCATTTGCATCACAGCACCTCCTCCTAGGGTCCTTGCGCAACCACATAAAGGTGCAGTGAGCTCGGCGTGGTGCTACCCGCTCTGATGGTGGCAGTGCAGTTTCCACTCCTGTAGTGCTGGGCCCAACATCACCCAAAGCAGGTCTTGGGAGAGATGCCTTGGAGCTGGAGGGCCCACATGCCCCTTGCCCCTCCTGGGGTGTCATTCACCCTCCTCGCCACTCCCCCAGCTCTCAAGCCCCAGCTCTTGACAAGGTGTGTCCCTCCGTGAGCCCCCGTGCCGGCGGCTGGGACACGTGGATTCTCTTCCTTTCCGGGGAACTGGGTAGGGGATGCGTCTGCTGTGATCACATCTCAGACGCATCTCCTCCCCTGACTTAAGAAATCTTCTGCCTCCCCCCACCCCAAATTACATCCAGACAGCGGCAGTAGCAGGCATCCCTCCCTTGCAGCTCAGGGGCCCACCAGCCGGCCAAATGGAGCGTTTAATTGGAAAGAGAAGCTGGCGGTCTGCCCGGAAATCCTGAAGAAAGGCACCAGAGTGGACCAATTTTTAAAACCTCGCCACACACCTTCACCATGTATTTTTGTTTCAAATACTTGAAGGGGTTCCTGGAACCATCTGAGAATTAAAAGCACCAATGTAGAGCCACGCAAAACAGATCCCAATCCTGGGGGTGGGGGAGCTGTGTGATGGTAGCAACTGATCACTTTGGACAGATGGGGAAATGGAGGCAGTTCAGGGGTGGAGAGAGAATGCAGTTCAGTCCAGCTAGGGTCTTCGGTTGTTAACTGAGGGTCTCTCTGTGAAGACCACCCTGAGTGCTTCCCCTAACCCCCTCTCCCCGAGAGTCACAGCCCCTTTCCTGATATCAGTCAGAATCCCTCCCAATATTTTGGTCTTGCCAGATGCCTCCTGAGTCTACAGCATGTGGACAGTGGAATGTGGAGTGAATGAAGGAATGGATGGCTGATGGGGGAAAATCATTCTGAGAGGCCCTGCAGGTTTATCTGTCAAGCAGGTGGGGCCTCTTCCTTCAGAGAGAAATCGGTGTCCATCAGGGCTGGAGTTAGACTATGGAATGCAGAGTCAGTACCGTGAGTGTGCAAGGGAGAGTGAGGACAAGGAGGGGACTGTGGGTGCAGGGTGGCAGCGGGAGGCAGCTGGTTGGCAAGTCCAGGCCCTGAACCCCAGGGTGCTCAGCTGACTCTGCACTCCCCTGAGACCACAGCAGCTGGAATCTCGTCACCAGTGTTGTGTGGTCAATGGAAGTCATGCAATTTGTTGACAGTGAGCAGGCGGCCAGTTCTCCACCAGCCCTGGTCTCTTTCTCTGTAGAACTGGAGCTGCTGTGTCAGGGGCCGAAAGCTAACATGAAGTGTCAGGGCAGAGGGCTGCCCCCAGGCCACTCAGACAGCTGGCGCATCAGCCCAGGGGCTGTTTCAGTCAATTCAGGGGCATCCCAGCATTGACTTTTGTGAGCTTTCTGACTCTGGGCAAGTTTCTAAAGCCCTGTGCCTCAGTGTCCGCACCCGTGAAATGGGACAGTAACAATCTTACTTCACAGGGCTGATGGGGGAGGGGCAATGGGTTAATCCACATAAAGCACCTGGAACAGTCAGTGCCTAGTTGGTGTCAATGTGGGTGAACTGTTACTCGTATTATGATAGTGATGGTGATGATGATGGTGGTGACGGTGGTGATGATGGTGGTGATGGTGATGATGATGGTGGTGATGACGATAATGATGGTGGTGGTGGTGATGATGGTGATGGTGGTGGTGCTGATGGGGATGATGATGGTGGTGGTGATGATGAACTGAGCACTTGTTATATTCTAAGGTCTGTCCTAAGCACAGCGATATCACAGTGCGCAAGACAAATGTGGTCCCTGCTCTCCTGGGAATTCATCCTAATAAGGGTAAAGCCAGTGAACTGACAAGTATATAAATATGAATATATATCCGAGTAAACTGAAAAATACATGAAATTGTGTCACGGAGGGACAAGCTAGAAAGCCATGTGATGGGTGGGGTACCCTGGCAGGCCCCATGGAGGTGACATTCGGATGCAGTGGGAGGGGCAGGTGTTAAGGACAGCCCCCCTCCCATCCCCCGTTTCCCTCTATGCCCCTTCTGGCAGGTTTTAACCCTCAGCTGGGAACTTGAATCTACGACGCTCTTTGTGGCTTACTAGATCTGTGGTCTTGGACTAGCTGTGTCCCGTCGCTGGGACTCAGGGGTCCCACCCATACGTGTGTGGAGAGGTGCAGCCAGATGCTGGCTTGGCCCGTTTTGTCTCCGGGATCCCTGTGCTCACAGCCCTGACCTGCCATGGAGTAACTGGCAATGAACGGTCAGCACGAGGGGCGTCTGCGGGTCAGGGCCCTGGGGAGGATCGACCAGCCCACATCACAGCGGTTCCTGTGGCTTACCTGAGACGGAGCCGGCTCCAGGAGCAATCTCCCCCGGCTGCAACAATCTCTGGAATCCACTGTATATCATTCGCCATGACGTCTTCTGTTTGAACAGCGGCAGCCGGGGGAGGGTATGCACAGAGGCCGAGTGTCTAGGAGGAGGGGGCTTGGTCCCGGCCCCCCGCCCCAGCCCCCTTCTCTGTGAACGGCCCTGCTTGGGGGGAAAGAGGCATATGGAACCCATTTGGGAAATTCTTTCTGCATAAACCTCTTTTTCCAGGTAAGACACACACCCGTATTGACTGTGAAAGATGAAATAACTTTCTCGTTCTGCTGGCTACGTTTTTATGGATCTAAATTAAACACATGCCCTCCTTGGGTTGGGAAATTGAACCCTCTTTGAGCGGCCCCTTCTCAAGAGGTGGTGTTGGCCCAGGGGAGCACCAATTAGAACGTCCGTCCTTGCCACCTCCCAGGACCTCCCAGGCCCTCCAAGCGCTTGGAAAATGTGTGCTCCACAGAGGGGCTTTGATTCTGCACGCCTGGAGAGCGTTAGGCCTGTTTCCAGGCCTGAGGCGAGTGGTGGTCAGAGGCCCAGGCTGACAGTGGGGCGGCCTTGGGGACCAGGGCTTTGAGCATCAGAGCTCTCCTTTCACACCCAATCACACGTCCACCCCTGACACAAACCAGGTGAAGCCGCCCAGGCCCGGGGGAGGGGCACCCACGTGGCCCCGAGCTCACCCCCTGGGCATCGTCAGGGCAGGCCGCACGGTAGCAGTGAGGGCGGCACCGCTGCCCGGCTGTGCACTTAAACGTGTGCTGGGTTTGTTACCAGCATCATCTCACTTAACGGTCATAAATGCCCAGCCAGGGAGATGCTACTGTCATTTCACACTCCAGGGAACCTGGGCTCTGAATGGCAGAGTGACCTGCCCAAAGTCATCCAGCCAGGGTGGGAAGTGTGGCGTCCCAGTCCTGGAAGCCCCACTGCCTATCCGGACCGTGGCTGGGAGGCTGCTGATGGGCGCAGGGCTGTCCTTCCGTGGCAGTGATGCTCCCAGCTCTGGGGTGTGCCTCCTTCTCGTGCTGTGGTCCCTTTCCACGGGGTCTCCACGTGCACATCCTGTGTCTGGCTGAGCGGGCTGCAGGCACCCAGGCTCACCTCTTCCAGTAGGTAGGGCTGGGCGGAGTGTCTCTCAGCCCGGTGCTTCCCCACGAGGTCCTGGGGACCCCACGATTTTTGGGGAGCACCTTTGGTTAGAGGAAAAGGCATTTTTGCTCTTTTATACTTGGGGTTTCTGCAAACAGTTCATTTTAAGGAAAAGATTTGTTGATTGAAAACAGTCTACTAAGCTCAGGGTTCTCCTTCGTAAGTGGGGAGGGCCTGCCTCTCCCTGGAAGTGCTCCTGTCATGTGCGCCCGAGCCCCAGCCATCCGAAGGGGCCACTTCCCCTCTTTGGTTTTGAAGTCAGGTTAGTGGAGGGGTCATTTACATGCATTGCAAGTTATTCTTTCCAGGTGTACTGTTTGATGCGTTCTGACAAACGTGTGTAGTCCTACAGCCATCACCATAATTAAGACATAGAGTATTTCCATCAACCCGGAAAGTTCCCTCCCACCTCAGTCCTGCTCCCACGGATCTGTTTTCTGTCTCCATAATTTTGCCTTTTCCAGAATGTCATGTCAAAAGACTCCCACAATCTGCCGTCTTTTGAGTCTGGCTTCTTTCACTCTACATTACGCCTTCAAAGTCCAGCTGTCTTCACGGGGACCCTGCACCTTGTAGACTGAGCGGCTTCCGGGAGGGCAGAGCTGGGCTGACCCATGGGCACCCTGGAGCAGTTACGCTGGCTCAAAGGCAGAGCAAGGCAGGTCCAGGAGCCCCTCCCAACCAGCGCTGGCAGGGGCACGATCACTGGTGCCACCTTCATGGAGCTCACACAAGATGTGGGTCACCAAGGGCGCTCACGGCCGCAGGTATCAGATATCCCACTGGAGGGGATTCAGCAAGAGGCCTGGAGGAAGATGGCCCTAGGGTCCTTTAACCTGAGAGCCCCACGATGTGGAGGACCTGGTTGCCTCCTCTGGCTGTGAGACGGCAGCAGTGTCTTCTAGCATCACGTCCCCATAATACAATGTCCAACATGGGGAAGGGGCATTTCCCCATGATGTTTCCCTTTGTAGCTGAGGAAACTCCCAGGAGCACCCCCCAACCTCCACAGTCTTCCCTATGTCCCCTGGGTCAGGGCTGTGTCACAGGCCCACAGCTAATGCCACAGCAGGATTAAGACTAAAAGCCTCTAGGCTGGGGAGGGGCCCATGAGGCACAGAGCAGCCAAAACCTGGACACAACTGGGGCTCTCTTGGCAAGGAAGGGAGTGGGCACCTGTGCGGTGGACAACCAGCAGAGTTTGCTAGATGATGTGGGTAAGAGCTCCAAGTGCAGTGTGACTGCAAGGGGGCTCTGTACCTGAAGGACCCGGACAGAAGGAGGCCATCAGGGAAGTGGGTCACTACCATGGCCGACTGACTGTGGTGGGCCTTTCCCGCAGCTGAACTTCAGACGGCACTAGCCTTCTCTTTGGATGTTCCTCAAAGTGGGGGAATCGATTAGTAACGTACGAGCTTAGCATCCTTGCCATCCATCCCTGCATCCCTCCATCCCTGCATCCTTCCATCTTTCCATCTCTCCTCTCCATCCTTCCATACCTCCATTCACACTTCAGCCCTCCTTCCATCCAGCCCTCCGTCTTTCCATCTCTCCAGTTCTGCATTCCTCCATCCCTCTAGCCCTTAGGGCTTTACCTGGAATCACTACATAATCCTCCAGGTGAAGAGTTGCCTTTTAGTTCTTAATATTCAAGGAGTGTAGACTACCCCTTGCTTTACAAGCCCCCAACAAATTCTGCAGCCAAACAACTAACTTTTGTACCCCTGCTTGTTGTGTTTAAGACATACACAAGCCAGATCTTGAGGAACACAAGCATCCTTTTACCTGTTCCTCTTGTCTGTGATCATGCAGGCCATGGAGGCCCACGGAGATGCAAATAGAAAAAAACCATGTTGACTTTTCTTGGTGGCCAACTTTTTGGATGGATCTGAAACACCAGATTAAGTCCGTGGCCAGAGGCCACAAGCCTTGGCCCAGGACCATCTAGGTTGATATCATTTGAGAATAATCTCCCTGTGAGCACCATTTGTGAAAAAAATGAAGGATGGTTTGTTTGTTTATTGGCTGCAGTGGAATTTTCAAGACTTACAAGGAAAGAACCTTTGCTGCCCCCATCCCAGGGCCTTTCAACTTGACAGGAGAAGTTATCCACAGTCCCTCCCACGGCGATTTGGAGAGGCGAGAAGGCAGGTGGGCGAAATGTCACCTACATCATGTGGGAATACGTAGGTGACAAATCCTCAAGGTGTCTTTGTCACGATATAGTTAGGTTCGTGGTTCTGGCGCACAAGCTGGAAGGCTGTCAACAGGACCGTGAGAGGCTAGGAGATGTGGATTTCCGTTTTCAAATTTAAAAACGCATGCAGTATGGGAGGGACTGGCTGCTGCGAGCCTGGGAAGCCTGGGTGCTGGTTGCACATCTCACTGAGGATTCTTGGCTGTCCTGGGCCGTCTCCCCCCTTTCCTGGGAGGATATGGGGAGGCAGGAGTGTGGCAGATTGCCTTGGGACAATGGGCTCCTGTCCTGTTGGGTGGGCTGCTCGGCCCCGAACAATAGGCCTGGGCCAGCCCCTCTCCTGCTGCCCACGGCCTGAGCCAGATGCCCAGGAGCCCCCTGTGCGCGCCCCGGAGGTGACCTCGGGGGCTGCCCTGTTACTCCGTGGAGGAGACCCCGAGAGGGAGGGAGACAAACAATGGGGGCTCATGCCAGGCGCCTGGCCTCCGGCACGGGCCGGGGGCTCCCCGGGGAGAGCACGGCCTGGCAGGTGCTGCTATTGTCTGGGGCACGGGGCCTTCGCGGGGGTCTCCGGGCTCGGCGGCAGCGGAGGCTTGGGCGCGGAGGCCCTCTCGTTGTTCTCCGGGGAGGACCCAACTTACTGATTTGGCTGGCCCCATTCAGTCCTGACAGCCCCTGCCCAGCCCCGCACTTGGCCTCGAAAAATGTCATTCAGAAAAGCAATGAACGTTGACTGGCCTCGATCAGCGCCGCGATTCCAGCGTCAGGTTTCACGACCGGACCTGCCGTGGGAAATGCCCGACTTCGACATGACGTTCTTGAGCTGGGGCACAGGCGGACTTCTCCGGAGCGACGGCAGCCGAGGGGAGTGAGTGCGCAAGCCTGGAGTGCTCCTCTCCTCCAGCTCTTTCTTCCCTGGGAGACACCCTGCCGCTTGGCTCCGCCAACGGGTACATCACCCGGGCCTCCCTCCGAGGGAGGAACCGCCACCAAAGCATGCGCATGCACGTGTGCGCACGCGCGGTGTGCACGCGCATGTGCTTGCGGGAGTGTGCGCGCATGCGCGTGTGCGCTGACCTGCAGGTGTCTGTGCTGTGCTGGGGATTCTACCCCAACAATTACCACAGCTTTGTGTTTGTGATGTCCCCAAACTGAAAAACAAGTGAAATGTCCCTCAATAGGTGAATAAACAGAACGTGACGCACCCATGAAATATGACTCAGCGATAAAAAAGAAGCGATCTATCCACGCAGCCTGAACTGGCCTTGTAGCGGTCCACAGGGGGCGGCCGGAACAACGTACTACAGACGACAGAACTTCAATTATCTTCTCCAGGCTCAGGAGGCTGGAAGTCCAAGATCAAGGTGTTGGTAGGGTTGTTTTCTTTTTTTTTTTATTTACTTTTAATTTTTTTTTTAATTGACATACAGTCAGTTGACAATGTTGCATCAATTTCTGGTGGACAGCATAATGCTTCAGTCATCCATATACATACATATATTCCCCATCAGACTCTTTTTCATTACAGGTTACTACAAGATACTGAACATAGTTCCCTGTGCTACACAGTGGAAACTTGTTGTTCATCTATTTTGTATATAGTAGTATCTGCAAACCTTGAACTCAGGGTTGCTTTCTTCTGAGGTCTCTCCCCTCAGCCTGCAGACAACCACCCTCTCCTTGAGTCTCCACATGGTCCCTCTGCACATTCCTAGCTCTGGTGTCTCTGTATGTGTCCAAATTTCCTCTTCTTATAAGGACACGAGTCAGACTGGACCAGGGCCCTCCCTTAGGCCTCATTTTCACTCAGTCACCTCCTACCTCCAAACTGCCGCAACTGGGTCCTGGGAGTCAGGACTCCACCACATGAACCTTGAGGGGATACCATTCTGATCTCAAAGGAGGTAGGCTGAGTGAATCAAATCTCAGAAGGTCCCACGCTGTGGGATTTCATTTCTCTAACATTCCGGATGGCCGATTAGAGATGGAAGAGAAAATCGTGTTTGCCGGGGACTGTGGATAGTGGGTGCCAGGGGGTGTAACTAGAAAAGGCAGAATAAGAGTGATCTTTGCAATGACCATTCTGCTGCCCAATTGTGATAGCTGTTGGGGGGCTTTGCAAACAATTATTCAGCGGATCTTTACAAGGCACCATTATCTGACTGAACGGACAGAGATGGAGCCTCTGAAAGGCATGTAACCTGATCAAACTCTAAATCAAATTCTCGAGACTTCACAGCTTGTGTCTTTTCTTCCATCCACTTGCCTGAAGGCTGTTTCCTTCCTCACCTGCTGGTTCCATCAACTGCGAATGTGACTCCGCAGCAAGGGTCACCTAAGGCTGGACGGACCATGTCGGGAGGTCCTGGGCGCTGCACCTATGCCGTGAACTCTGAGTGAGGCTGGATCCACTGGCAGCTCCCTGGGAGGGCTCTTTGTCACTCACTTGCATCTCGGATGTTTCTCTTTGAGACACCCTCCGTCCACTTTGGCTGCTGGCCCAAGCCCCTTGCTGAGACCACTGGGCATTTTGAGGGGTGATCAACCCAAGGGTATAATGCCTCACTCATAATATAAATTGGTGGAATCAGCGCTGGCCCCAAATCTCATGCGAACTGAGCCTAGTCAGCAAGTCGCCCCTTTGGGGTTCCAGTGGGCTTGGAATCATGGGAAAACAGGATCTGAGAGCTGGAAAGTTCATCAGAAATGACTCCTCTGCACAGACACGGAAGTGCAGAGAAAAGTGCTTGTCTGTGTCCTGGGGGGTCGCAGGGCTGTGCTAGATCTGGGCGTGGACGCCCTGCAGGGAGGGTGCGGCGTTCCAGGGTCAGCATGAGGGACGGCACTGCTCTGCACCTCGGTAACACCATGATCTTCTAGGGATTTCTGCTTTGCTCATTTAGAATCACAACCACCCTAAGGGGTGGGCGGCACAGGGACATTTAACCATGTTACAGATAGTGAAACCCAAGTCCAGAAGGGAGACTTGCTCATGGCTACACATTGTTCAGGGGCAGAGCTGGGGTCCAGGGTCTTTTAGGACTTTTGGCCTTGGTCTGGGCCAGCTGGGTGGTGGGCGGGTCTGGAAAGGTCTCAGGTAGGAGGATAGTGCTGGGGAGGGTAGCCCCCCGCAAGGCGGGGGAGGACCTGGACTCATGGCTCCCTGAGCCGGGAGGGGAGCTCTGTTCTGCAGGTCTGTGCGGGGCTGGGGCGTGAGGCCCGTCAGGGGCCTGCTTCATTTGACTGGAGCTGCCCGAGGCTGTGGGGGAGCGGACCGTGGAGGCATCTGCTGGGTGACAGTGGACAGAGGACTGACTTCCGACGGCACAGACAGACGTCTGGGGACTTAGGCCTCAGAGTCTAGTCCCACCTCCACCAGTGAGCCACTTGGCTTCCCAAGCCTCAGTTTCCACATCTGAAAGACGGGTGGTGACAACACCATCCGTGAGTGGGAGGGACCAGGCTGGCAAAGCTTTCTGCGCTGTGCCTGGCGCTGGTGTGTGGTGGGTGCCTGCTCTTCTGCTTCGTAGAATCATTTGACAGTGTCGCAGGGACACTGGTCTGGTCTGCACGTGGAGAATCACCTGGAATGTGGCGGGAGAGAGCGCGCTTCTGCACAGAGATGTTGGGGGGCAGGGAGGGGTCACCGAACCCCCGGGGTTAGGAGGAGAGCTGAACACAGGTTGATTGAAGCGGAGTAGGTTTTCCCCAGGGCTTTCTCTCCGATGGGGAGAACGGCTGCGCTGGGGGCCCCGTGGGCTGAGCACTCGGTGAGGACTGGCTGGCTAGGGCATCCCCAGCCGTGATGGGAGACGCTTCTCCGGGCCCTGTGTGCCACGCGGCACAGTGACAATTACCCTGGCCCTCCTGGCAGCGTTTCCTCATCTGGAGCTGCAGACGTGACCTTCAGCTCGTCAGCCGGGCTGCGCTGCTGCTCCGTCAGGCCTGGGATCCAGAGGGGCTGGCCTCCCCGCGGGCCCGGGGAAGGGACTGGAGGGGGCGGCTAGACCGCGTCGTGGCTGGGGCCGGGCGGCAGGTCCCCGCGCCCTGCAGGCTGTCCGGGCCGTGCCAGCGCCCACCAGCCGGCCCCAGAGAAGCAGGCGATTTGGCGGCCGCTCTCCTGCTCTGCGAGACGTTTGTCCCCCTCGGCCCCCTGCCCCCCGGCCGCCTATGACAAGTGGGCTTTCAGTAGATATGACAGCCACTGGTGGGGGGTCCCTGGCCCCCGTCCACGTCTCCACACTTGACTTGCTCAGAGTTCACTGGCCCGAAATAATGTCCCCAGTGCAAGTCGGCGGACGGGACATTCGGACTGGACGTCTTGCTTTTTTTTTCCCTCCTTTTTTTTTTTTTTTAATACATTAAACATGCGTTACTGGATTTCTAGCCGGTTCCTCTGACAGCTGTGGAAAAATAAAGAAAATTCAGTTTGAACTTAAAAAGCTGGGGCTTAATTTATGTCCTGTACCTTTGTCTGCCGGGTTCTTTTTCCTCTTCCGATGGAAAGGCCCCAGGGAGCGGGAGACAGAGGCCCTGCCACCCCACGTGGCCCCGTGGTGCCCGGGCCTTAATAGGGGCGCCCAGTGGCCAACGCGAAGGGGAGTTTTCAGATGGTAATGCGGCAGAACAATGCAATCATCTGTCCAGCAATCTGTTTTGCAGGGGAAGGAGGAGCGGGCAGCGAGGACGGTCGTTTCGAAGGGGGAGGCTTCATTCAGAGCGTTTTATAGGAAAAGACAGATGTCATGAATACTGATGTGGCTGGCCTGGGTCTGGTGGGTTTTTTTAATTTTCTGAGTTGTAAAGACAAAGTGTTTTAATAACACAGGGAAACACATGTTGATGGGAGGGCCCTCAGCTCGTTCTGGTTTCTTTAACTCCCTTTCCCTTTTTCTTTCTTTCCTTTTCTCTTTCTTTCTTTCCTTCCTTCCTTTTCTTTCTCTTCCTTCCTTTCTTCCTTCCTTTCTTTCTTTTTTCTTTCTTTCTTTTCTTTTTTTCCTTTCTTTCCCCTTCCTTCCTTCCTTCCTCCCTCCCTCCTTTCCTCCCTTTCTCTCTTTCTCTCTGTCTCTCTCCCCTCTCTACCCTCTGTTTCTTTTTACCTTTTTTGGGGTCTTTCTCTTGGAAAGAGCTGTTTCTCTGTGCTGAGGGGGACAGAGTGAGCACCAACCCCTTTAGCATCTGGAGACACAGGCAGACAGCACTGGCCTCTTCCTTTTGGCCTGTCATGGGGGTTTGGACACAAGAAACATTTCCTTTCTGTGGCTCCTGGGCCTGCCGTCCAGTTGCAGGAAGGCACCTGCTTTCCTGGAGCACCGGACTTCGGCCTGAAATCACGTGTCTGTGAGTCGGGGGCAGGACGGTGCACTTCAAGAAGCATTTGTTCAGGCAATGAGCGTTTATTAAGCCCTGACTGCAAACCAGGAGCTGGGAAAGGGGTGGGTCAGGCATGCTACCTGTCCTTCAGGGCTGCTGGTCTGAGGAAGGAGGTGGAGGGCTGGACAAATGACGGCAACCTGCGGGGAGAGGTCCCTGCCTTGGCTGCTCTGGGAATCGGGGAGCTGTACCCCTGTACCCCATGCCTGGATTTGGAGCTTCTTACCTAAGGCAGCACACCAGTGCCTCCTGACAAGGATGCTAAGCTTCCCGTTGGACAGACGGGGTGCGGAGGCACAGAGTGATAGTCCCAAGAGGTATGGTCACAACTGATCCTTGGTTCTGGGAACCCCAAACCAGCGTACAGTTCACCCCATGTTTCCTGGCTGCAGTGAAGGCCCACCAAGGTCATCAGACTGGACGCCACTTGTGGACACTTAGCTGTCACCTGCTCAAGCAGCAGTCTCCACAGGAGCCCTGCAAGGGGGGCACTGGGGTGACATTCACGCTGCACACAGGGAACAGAGAGGTGATGTAACTTGCCTGTAGCCACACAGCTCACACCTGGTGAGGCCTGTTTGAGGTCAGCGCTGGTTTTTTTTTTAATCATATCAAATTTAACATGACATAATATTTATTACCTCAACCATTCATAAGCGTACACCTCAGTGGCAGAACATACATTCATAGCGTCAGGTAACCAGCATCCCTGTGCCCCAATTCTCCTCGCCTCCAACAAAAAGTACCCCTTAATTGATAACTGCCCCCCACCGGCACCCACTGTCCCACTTTCCATCTCTGTGAATGTCACTCCTCGAGGGACCTCAAAGGAAGGAGTGCACTCTTATAGGCCTTGGCCTTTGGGGACTGGCCATTTTCACTCAGCACAGTGCCGGCAAGGTCCACCCTCACTCTGGCCCTGTCAGAGTAGTCTTCCTTTGTAGGGCAGAGTAATATTCCACTGTATGCGTGGGCCCCATTTTGTTTGTTCCTCTGGGGCTGGGGAGCCATTTTTTAGAATGGTTCCACAAACCTGTGTCAGGGGATGGCGCTGGAAGCTGGGGCCCAGCTGCAGGTGGCGGCCTCGCCGGTGCGGGCCTCCGTGAGTCTCTGTGGGTCTGCACGGGCACAGAGGCTCCCGCCCGGCGCGCGGCCCTCCAGCGATCGAGGGCAGCTCTGGTGCCGGGTGTGGCCAGGGCCTGTGCTGGGCACTAGGTGGGGATTCAGAGGTGAGTGGGGGGAAGGGCAGGAGCAGCCAGCACCCGTGTTCACACGACCGGCAAGGATTGAGTGCCTTCTGTGTACTCAAGGACTAGCATCTGGAGCTGGCCCCAGTGGCCTGGCCTTGGGCCCCAACTCCGCCCGGTGGCCTGGGCCCGGGCCCTCCCCGACCTCCTCTGCTGAGGGAGGGGCCGAGGGCAAACACCTTTCCTGCTTACCCGGTGGGGACGGCCTACTGGTGCCTCTGCCTTCACTTATGCCCTGATTGTGTCCCCCATCTCAAGGTGGGGCGTTATCTTAATTCAGTCGCTGAGCAATGATTAAATGCCTGCTGTGTTCCCAGGCCTTGCACAGGTAGGTGCCGGCCGCTTCCGCAAACCCTCTTCTCCACTCCACTCTCCTGGCTGTGGCCCCCAACCCCTCACTGGGTGGCCAGGTTCCTCAGCTTCTTCAGCAGGAAAAGTCAAAAGGGTGGCCCACTCCACCCTTGGGGTCTAAGTGGCGACAGGTGGGCTTCCTGGAGAGGGTCCCCTTCTCTGAGCCTGGAATCATGGGAAACACACAGTGAGGTGACAACGGAGGGAAGAGTCCAGGCGGCCCCCACTCCCGGCCAATCTGAGGCCACAGACCAGGGCTGAGGCCAGGGGGATGGGCAGGGACCGCAAGGTGCGGGCGTCGGGGCGGTGAGAGCACCCTCTGGAGCCAGACACATGTGGACTTCCTCCTCTTACCAGCTGGTGGTCTTTGCAGACATCTTCACCTTTCTGTGCCTCAGTCCTCTCCTCTGTGAAATGGGTCTGAGCAGAGTTTTGTGAGATAAAGTTGCTGAGTGCCACTGATACAGAGCTCAGAGCAAGGACGCAGAAAGGCCAGCCATTTGAAGATCAGGACGTTCCTCCTGGGGCGGTGGGTGCAGGGACACTTAGCAGGTCGCAGGGCGGGATGCTGGGGAGCAGCTTGTGAACGTGAACTCTTGGTCCCGGGGCTTGGCTCAGAGGGCTCTTCTGAGGAAGCTCCTCCCTCGCCTCCCACACCTGCTTCCTCCTTGACCCTCAAAAGCAGCCCCACACCCCCTCCCCAGGGAGGGCCTCTCTGACCTCCCTGAGCAGAACAGACCCTTATCCTGGCTCCCACGGCCTGGACCCATCCAGAGCCATCACCCACCTCTGGTCCCCATGGGCAGGAGCCTGTCAACGGTGCTCCCCTGTGTGTCCCTAGCTCCTCAATGGTGCTGGGGACTTGCTGACACAGAGGGGAGGGGTCCTGAGTGACATTCATACTGGTGGCTGTCCCAGGAGCCCATCGCCTGAGACTCACCTTTTAATAACAGGGTGACAGGTGGCCTCTGGTGACCCAGTTTGGGAAGCATGGTGAGGGTCTGGGGCCCTCAGGCAACAGCTCTGGTTGGAGCGGGATGACCTTGGGCAAGCTGTTACCCTCAGTTTCCCTGTCTATCAACCAGTGCATTCCCGGAGGCACCTTCCAGGCTGATATTGAGTTGGTTGTTCCAGCGGTGGGGGTGCAGGGTTAGCTGGGCGAAGCAGCCCTGGTCTCGGGGGAACAGTTTGCATGGGGGTGGGGGGCTGTGCTGAGGCGAAATCCCAGGGTTCAGAGGAAGCCTGGACCTACTTCCGTTTGCATCCCCCCAGGAGCAGGTCCTAAAGGCAGGTCCTGATGGGCAGACTGTTTCCTGATCCTCAGCTTAAGCCTGCTCCCTGTGGCCTCCACCCACTGTTTCTAACTCAGATCTTTGCAGTCACCAGAACAGGAGCGCACTCTCCATCCGGGAGAGGCACACATCCCCAGCTTCCTGGAGTACCGGCTGCCTGTGCCGAGGGGCAGACGCGTGCCTGGAGACCGCAGGGAGGAGCATCCTCCTTGAGCTGGCAGTTTAGATAAGGCTCAGTGCCTGGGCCCCTCCGAGCCAAATCTCTGTGCACGTCTTTGAATTCATCAAAGTGGAGCTGTGGGTCAAAGAGCACACCTCGGTCTGGGCTGGGGGTGTGCATGGCCCCAGTGACAAAGGGGGTTCCAGCAGCCACGTCTCTCCTCACCCCATCTCATGCACCTGCTTCTACTTTCTTGTGCATCTTTGCTGGTTTGGTAGGCGCAAAATCAGATTTTAGTTGTCTATGCTTGAAGTTGCATCTCTTGGATTTCTCGCAGAATTAAACATCTTGCTCCCTGTATTTAGGGACCATACTTTCCTTTTCTGAATTACCCAGTTGTGTCTTTGGCCCATTTTTCTGTGATCGTGTTTTTCGTTCTTATTGATTTATAAAAACTCTTTGTATATTATAGATATGAAGACAGGTGAGAGTTCATTCCTGGAGGACATCTCTGTCTTCTGGAGAGATCCAATAGAACCTTCAACCCCTTCCTCAAAATTAGCTGATGTTTGAAATTCTTGTTGTACATTTTCCCCTGCTCAGTTTTACACTTTTCCTTGCATTTTGCAGCTGTCTGGGCACAGATGCTCCCGACAGGGTTAGAGAAAGCCACAAGGGGAGCTTGATCTCGGAGCAAAGGGCCCCAGCTGATGCCTTTGTGGGACCCCATGTGCAAGAAAGGGTGTCTGAGTTCAAGGTCTCTGGTCGGCAGATGACGGGGAAAGACAGAACCACAACATCCCCTCCCCGCACACAGAGCCCCCAGCCCCGCCAAAAATGCAGCCACTTCTTTGGGGACCAGCAGATTTTTCAAACAAAGTTTGCCAAATAAGCACATTTTTTTTTCCCTCCAGGGCAGATGCAAACGGTCTTTTCAAATCGGTTTGGAGGAAAATAAATGAGCCCACGCTGGGGCTTCAATAAATCTTTGCGTAGCCACAAGGGTGAGTTTTGGGCCCGATGAAGGGCCCAGTGTGTGGCTTATGAATGATGCCCAGTGATGGCTCCCCACCCCCGCCTTCCTCTCTTCCCCTCCTCCGTCCCCCAACCCAATGTAAAATTGGACATTAATGTTTTAAGACAAAGGGACCTTTGGGCATTTCTCCCCCTCCTGGAGGAAGTCTCCTGGTGAAATATTTGTCGTGGCTGTGCTCCGCTTGTGACTGGGGTCCGTGTCTCCAAGCCAGAGCCTGTCTCCAGGAGGTGATCCATGTGCCGACCTTCTGCCCAGTGGCTCGAGGACCCCCTAGGCCAGCTGCAGGCGACTCCGGTCCCCAAGGGGATTATCCGTCCTTGCTTTCCAACTGGGTCCCGGACCGCGAGGAGCAACCAGCCTGGTTCACACGGGCACTGCCTACTGACCAGTCCCCCTGTGCTGTCTCCACCCGCTGCTCAAACTGTGGCCGGCTGAGGGACGGTGTGAGAGGCTGTGCACCTCTTCCCAAGATCAAGCCCAGATCCTCTGCCCAGTAGCCTGGCTGCCATCTCCACCGTCTTCTCCCACCCTTTCCCTGATGTGAGCTCTGTATCTGCTGCCCCAGCGCCCCGAGCACGTTGCCTAGGTGGCTGTGCACCTGGGATGTCCCCAGCCGCCAGGCCCACATGGTGGATCCCTGCTCTTCCTGCGGGTTGGCCCCGGAGCTCCCGGTGCTGACATGCTGCCTCCGTTTCCCACCCCGACGCCTGTCAGTGGTGCGCCGCTCCGCTCGGCGATGAGCACGTGGCCAGCCCTCACTCCTTCCTGCGGTTTCCACCCAGCGCTACCATGGCTTTTTCACGTGTCACTCACTCCGTGTCTGGTTCCTTTCTGAGAGGAGCGTCCGGGGTGAGAGGCAGTGCCAGGTGTGGTGCACAGGCCCCTGGAGCCGTGGAACTGGAGGCCTTGGTCTAGGTGGACCAGGAGGGGGCCTCAGCACCCAGTGGGAGAACAGGGTCCCTGGCTAGCTCCGTGACACACGGACTGGGCCACTTGTCCATCCCTGCCCGAGTGTCTGTACTGGGTTGAATCATATCCCCCCGAATTCGTATCTCCCTGGAACCTCAGAATGGGATTTAATTTGGAAATAGGGTCCTTGCTGATGTGACTGAAGGAAGGATCTCGAGATGAAGGAAGGAGGACCCTAAGTCCAATCATTGTCCTTATAAAGGACGAAAGAGGAGAAGACAGACACTTAGGAGGAGGTGGTGTGACGCCGGAGGCAGACCCTGGAGGGACACGGCCACAGCTAGGGATGCGTGGAGATCCCAGAAGCTGGAGGAGGCGGGAAGGACCCTCCCCAGGGCCTTTGGAGGGAATGAGGCCCTGCCGACACCTTGATTTTGGACTTCTGGCCTCCAGACCTGTCAGAGGATCAGTTTCTGTTGTTTGAAGCCAGCGCGTGTATGGCCATTTGTCACAGCAGTCCCAGGGCCCTCATACGATATCCCAGGACCCTCAGACGACGTCCGTCACTGATGGGACTAGGAATCATTTTTGAAGGAGCAGGAGGCTGTTTTCAATTGGCAGGTTTCCCCCTTTGCGCAGTTTAAGCGTGTCCCCTCATCGCGCTGTCCAGGGCGCCCATCCGCTGGTCCGAGCAGAGAGCCACGGGCCAGGCTCCTCGCGCCCTCAGCCGCCCTGGGAGAGACTGGCCATTATCCCCTATTTCACGGGTGGGAAAGGGGCTCAGAGAGGCGGGCACGTAATCGCGGCCTCTGCCCCAGGTGAGTAACGCAAGGGAGTCAGAGCCACAGTCCCAGTGTCTGGTTTCGTGGCTCCAAAAGGTGCTTGTACCTGCAGGGCCGCGGGGATGGGAGCCCACCCATGGCCTTTCCTGCTACCAGCATGTTTGCCCAGGAAGCGGGAAGAGTGTGCTGAAGAGCAGAGCGCCTGACTACAGAGGAATGGATGGTGGGTGAGGTCGCCCAGCAGACTCTCGGGATCAAACCACTTGTTACTCAGTCCTTCCTTTGCCCCGTCTTCTGCGCGTGTGTGTACTTGAGAAACAGAGAAAGCGGAGATCCAGTGCCTGGGCAGTCTAACACACAGCTACTGGTCTAGTAGAAACGGCAGGGGTACCGCGATCCCGGCAGCCTAAACTCCTGGAAACTTGACTTGTGAGGGATGCATTTCATTCTACAAGCAGGACTCACAGCGAAGGGAAGGCAGACCCTCGGGCTGAGGGAACGGTGAGAACAAGGGCCGGCACCACTGGAACAGGGCTGTAATGCGGGTGGACGAGGGGCTTGGGGGCTCTGGGGGAGGCCCTTGGATTTTGTTCTGTGTACACTGAAGATCATTGAAGGTTAGCGCAGGGCAGCGATGTGTTTTAGTCTGGCCTTGGGGGAGGATGACCCTGAAGGGGGATATTGGAGGTGGGACCTCAGAGACATCGCTGCCCAGGTGCCAGGTGGACCAGGCTGCAAGGTAGTCGTTCACTAAGTTACTGACGGACTGACCAACTGGCCAATCAACCAACCAAGCATCCAACCACCCAGTCAACTCCTTCCTTTCTTCCTTCTTGTCTTCCTTCCTTCTTCGGTGGTGGTGGTGGTGGTGTCCCTTGTTCCCCTTGCAATGCCTCTTTGGCATATTCCACTTGGGCAGCAGATAGCTCACCCCATTTTCTGAGAACACCCCTGGGCTGTGCCCCTTGGTGATGCAGCCACCTTCCATCCCCAGATAGTCAGCTTCTGGAGGTGTTCTCAGAGTGCAGGGCGAGCCAAGGCTCGGAGCAGGCTTTAGGGTCTCCCTCAAGGCTATGTGTACATCTTTGAGTCGTCCACATCGCATCAGGAACCACCGCTGGGGGCTCCAAATTCCATCGCTCAACTCATTCCATTTCTCTCTTCCTCCACCATGATTAGAAGTTTTAGTTCTGGTTGGGAACTTGGAGAGCTTCCTCCATTCTGAGGTCCAGTTTCTTACCCCAGAGAAGAAGCTTCCAGGTTTGTCGGTGATGACAATCTCCCTCTTGGGGACACTATCACGGCAGAGACGGCCAAGGGTGGGAGTTCCTGGGACTGTCCTTTATACACGAGGGAACCGAGATTCAGAGTTGAGTGACTTGTCCAAGGTCATTTAGCTAGCCTGAAAGGAAGGGAGCCAGGATTCAAACCCTGGCTCGTGTGCTCCAGAGCTGGGAGGCTTTCCTGCCAGGCCAACGGGAGACAGCTTGTGTCTCCTGGCTGGGAGCCACCTCCCACCTCCCAGCTTCCCCAATGCATCTGACACAAAGGCTTGTCTCAGGGTGTCTGGCTGGTTTTTCAGCTCCAACCTGGCTCAAGATCCCATTTTGTTTGTTGGATCCATTCCCGGTGAAGAGGTGGGTGGGCTAGTAGCAGCAGAAGGAATCTGGGCTCCACCGCCCACCCATCCCTGCAACCAATCATCCAACCACCCACATACCCATCCATCTACCCATCCGTCTACTCATCCGCATGGCCATGTATGCATCCATCCACCCATCTATCCATCCATCCATCCACTCACATGCCTATCCGTCCATCCATCCATCCATCCACTTCCCCCCACCTATTTGTTGAGCATCTGCATGTGCTGGGTCCACTCACCTTCAACACTGAGAGGGGAGATTTACTAGAGAAGATGTGAAAACCCGTGCAGAGAGCTCCCATCCCTGCGTTTCCAAAGACCGCTTTCACGTAAACACGGGCTGCTCTGTCTTGGCTGCCTTTCGTGTCCTGCCTCCCCTGGTCTCAGCTCACGTTTTTCACTGCAGCCTTTTCTGCAACAGCCAGCTGCATGCAGGTGGGAGCTGACAGCGCCTCCTGTTGGCTGCCCCGGTGTCTGTCCTTTCTGCTTTGGGCTCCTCGGCCACCTGACTCATGCACAGACCTAGAGGTGCGATGGAGTTAACCCCTCTATGGCCACTGTTGGCCATGGGGCTGGGGGATGGCAGCCGATGGGCAAAGCTCCCCGTTTACATGTCTCAGGTTGACACTTGTGGCTTCTCAGGGCGCCCGCAGTGGTGCCAGCCTGACAGCACATCCCCGGCTTGGTTCATCCTCCTGCCCTGTCTGCCTCTCCCTGGTCCCTGCTTCTGGGCCTCATCCCCACTGTGTGCCCCCACGCCAGCCCGTTCCTCAGGCTCAGCAGACCCCCAAGCACTCAGGCATTTGGGGGGATCCTGCCAATTCAGAGCAGCAACGGCTACAAGCCGTGAAAATGCAGCACCCCTGACGCTCAGAGGCCCCGGGTTCGCCTGCTTTTTCATTCACGCTTCCGCCTGTCCGTTCACCCCCTCGCTCGCTCATCAGCTGGACGCGAGTTCCCTCGGGACTGGGATCCTGCTCGCCCTCTTTCTGATCCCCGTAGAGACCGTGCAGACCCCAATGAGGAACAACTCTCGGTGACTTAAGCTGAGAAGGCAGCTTAAAGGGCTAGGTGCTGGAGCTGGAGAGACATGGGTTCAGATCCTGCCTCACCTGCTTTGTAGAAGTGAGATCTTAGGCACACTGTCTCACCACTCTCAGCCTCAGTTTCCCTATCTGCACAATGGGCTTAAGAGTACCTACTTGAGGGGTCCTGATGGGGCTACAACGAGACCTCGTACATGAGGCACGGAGCCTGGCGTGCAGTGAGCTGGTGGTCAGGGTGAGGCCCTGGCTGTCGCCGATGGTGAGCGGGTACAGCCTCAGGCAGTGGGCTTGGATTTCTGGGACCTGGCACCTCAATTCTGTTGGTCTGCTTGAGTCCCCGAGGTTACCCAGCGCAGCCTTTGGCCTTGGACGCGGCCAACAAAATCAGCAGCCCACGGCTCGTCGGTAGGAACCCAAAGAAACAAACACCTTGGTCGCCAGGAGGGGACGGTACCTTCCCCTCCCAGTGGGACTGCCGCCGGCTGGCCCGAGGCAGTGATCAAAGGTGTCGGCGGGGCAAAGAGCCTCGCCCTGGATGGGCGAGATGTTTCCTTGGGAAAAATATCGCTCCTTTATGTGTATGTCAGCCGGTTATGAAATGAGAACTTTTTAGAGGCTTAAAGAAACCCACCCTGATCTTTGGAAATCTCTGCCCGCCCTCGTTCAAGTCCCAACAGCACTTCCCTGCCGACAGCTCATGAGTCACAGAGGCTAAATTTGTGACTTTCGTACCCCTGGAATCGGATTTAAAGATAATGAAAACTTTCCAATAGGAAAAATGCCGGGATTCTGAGGACGTGCTGAGGAGCTGAGCACCTGGTGGGGTGAATATGAGCTTCCCCTGATGGGCCAGGGAAGGACCTCCTTCCAGCAGGAACCATGGCTCCTGAACCAGGCGTCTATCCTGATGTCCGAGGAGGGTTCTTGAAGGAACAGAATAGAGCAGATCGTGTTTGTTTTTTTGGGTGTTTCCCCCTTCTCATCAGTTCATTTCAGCTGTCTTTTACTGAAAGCATTGGTCTCACTTCCGCATGTAGCCCTCACATCGTCCCTAAGAGCAAGAGGCTGTGTCATCACCCCATTTTACAGATGGAGAAATCAAGGCTTGGGAAGGGAAATAGCTTGCTAGACATGATGCAGCTGGGAGGAGAGGGGCTGGGACTTGAACCCAGGCGGTCGGCCTGCAGGGCTGTGCATCAAACCTTCCTCTGCTCCCACCTGGGCACTCGGGCTGCCCCCCTCCCCCCTCCCCCACCGCTAGCCTGCCAGGTCTCGGCTGCGGCGGGCTGGGGCTGAGGCTAAGGACGAGGGGTGACGGGAGCTCCCTGAGGCTGCTGGCTTGTGGGTGGCCTGCCGCCTTGCTGCACACTTTCATGAGCTGCCAGCGCCTTGCAGCCCTGGTCCTGAGGTTGGGTTCGGTCACCCGGGGACATGGGTCCTCCCACAGCTGCAGCCCTCATTCCTGGAGGGACAGCCCCAGGGAAGGGGTGGAGGGGCCATTTCAGGGTTGGAGGCCTGGGTCCCCCCGAATGCTCCATCCTGCAGACGGCTTCCTGCTGCCCAGTCTGACCATGAGGCCGCCCTGCCTAGAGCCAGCCTGCCCAGCCTCATCTGGCTTGCCTGTGCCACGCAGCCCATTGGACTGTCCCCATCTGTTTCCCTGTGGAGTCTGGCGGGTGTTCCCTGGCCCAGGGCCCAGCTACAGCCTGGGAAGCACCAACCTCCATCCATGGCTCTTTGTTTCAGTGTTTTATCCAATCACTGAATGTTGGGTCAGTGAGGACCTTGGAGAGCATCAGGTCCAGACCTCCCTCCCTCCCAGAGGCCCAGAGAATTTGCTCAAGTCCTGTGGTTTCCCAAGCCCCCGTTGGCCCAACTGCAGCCCCCAAAGCGCTAGTCCATGCAGCGTGGATGCTGGAGTGAGGGGGGGGCCCTTGGGCATCACACGGGCCAGTCTGGGCTCTGCCGTGGGGTCCACCTGCCCAGCAAGCATGGGGGCCAGGAGCTGGGGGCGGCGAGAATGGGGGCTCGGGGCCAGCCACCCCATCTTCCCGTGGGCAGCCGCCTCTGCCGGTTCTGTATTTGCCGGGAACCCTGTCCTCCATGGCACCCGCCTCTCTGGCACACAGAGGGGTCCAACATATGTGTGCACAACGGGGGCAAGTGGCTCACCAGCTCTCCAGCCCTCCTTCTGCTGCGTGTGTGGCCCTGAGCAGAGGACCCAGCAAAGCTGCGCCCGGCCTCCTGATGCGGCCAGAGATGACTGATACAGGAGGGGCTGCCCGGCTGAGCCACAGTAACACCGGTGAGGGAAGTGCCAGCTGATACGTCTCGAGCCTCTGCTGGCACAATTCAACGCATGTTTGCTTCTCCTGGCAGCCCTGTAAGGGGGGCAGACGCTCTTCCCACACCCCATTTAACAGATGAAGAAATGGAGGCACAGAGAGGGTGAGGAACTTGCTGAAGCTCACAGAGCCAGTAGGGCTAGAGCTGAACCCGGGCAGTTCGTACTCTTGGGCTCTACCCAAGGCTGCCTACGGGGTGGGGGGAGGGTGTGTGACAAAATGGGACGTGGGAAAGGTGTGAGGCTGGAGGGCGTGGTGGACGGGACCTGAGCCCAGAGAATGTTGGCTGGGGCAGGAACACAGCCCCACCCACTCCCCACAACCCCGCCCTGGCTTTGCTCAGTGGGGGAGCTCCTCCCCCACTGCCTGCCCTGTGGTCTGCCTGGAGGAGGAAGACTTGGGGACAAGGCTCCAGTCCCAGCCCTCCAGTGGGCCTGTGCTGGGCCCTACCGAGCCGCCGGCCCTCCCCACTTAGGTTTCTCATCCCTAAAGCGGGCCAGGAGGTCTGCCGGGCTGGCCTCTCAGATATGGGCGTGGAGGCCCCAGGAAAGCCTGGCTGCCCCGGCTCTGCACCCTGCGTCCACCCGGCAGCCTGGAGGAGGGCCCGAGGCTCTGAGCCGCTCCCTGTGCAGATGCCCTGTCTTCCCACCTAATTGTCCAACCCTGAAAGGCAGCAAGACTAGAGGCATTTTCTCTGTTGAAGGTCCTGCCCTCTTAGGACCACTCAGAGGCTGGACAGGCGCCCGGCGGGGAAAGCAGGAGGTCCCATCCCTGTCCCCAGCCAGTGTTGGGGAACAGCAGCGCCGAGCCTGGCCCTCCCGCCCCGGTTCCGATTTGCCCTAAGACCTCTCCAGTCCTCATGGCTCACCCTGAAAATGAGGAGTTTGACCTGATGACCCACCAGGTTGCTTCCAACTTCAAGATTATATTCTGCAGCTCGAGGGGAGCAGAGGAGCTCTGCCTGGCCCCTCTCCCTGCAGCCAGTGCCAGAGGCACCCAGTCCCGTCTCCTCTCCTTGGGCTGAAGGCGCTGAGGACCAAGCCCCCTTTTCTGTTATCACCAGAAGATGGGTCACTATTTTGCAGACGGGCAAGTGCTGGCAGATGTGGCAATTTGGGGGTTGAGCTCACTGTGGAGGACAGAGAGAGAGCCTTAAACAGGGGAGAATAAAGAAAGTGAAAATTTGGGGATGAGGGCAGGTCAGAGACAGATGTCCCCAGGGCAGCGCCATACAGTAAAATCTAAGGCCGGCCACAAACGTGAGCTGCTTGTGCGATACCACATTTTAAAAAAGGAAGAACAGACGGGCGAAACTTATTCTAATAACAGACTCCACCATCTCAATATTTGCAAATGTTAACCCTCCAACATGTGATCCACCTAAAACGTCCTGAGTGAGGCAGTTCACGTTCTTTGTTCGTAGAACGTCTTCAAAACCCAGCACGTCTTGTTTGGGACTGGCCCCGTTCCACGTGCTCAGTCGTCATGGGTGGCTGGTAGCTGTCTCAGCTGCGGGTGGAGGGGCTGTGCGGGTCTGGGGATGGAGATGGTTTGAGACCTGCCTGTCCCGCCAGCTGGCTTTGTGACTTAGACTTCTGGCCTGCCTGGCGCTATGCTAAGAACTTTACATGTATTAAATCACCCAGTCATCATTCCCGTTTTCAGTTGAAGAAATGGAGGCACAGAGAGGTTAAGTAATTTACCCAAGGTCACACAGCTACTGAGAGGCGGAGCCGGGATCTGAACCCTGAGTTTTATTTGTTAGAGTGCTCTATAAACTATCACACAAAGTCTGATCATGAATCAATCAGTAAGTCAGTTCACAGAGCAGCTCTCCTGGAATGGGGCTGGGCCGTCGAATGTCTCCACGCTCTGGGAATTTGCTGCAATTCAGCAGACATTTACTAGCTGCATGCTTTGTGCCAGCCAAAGGGCAGACCTGGGTTTTTCTCCAGGGACCAGCTTTTCCTCGCCTTCCCACGGAGCCCCCTCTCGCTGTTGGCTGTCCACCCAGGGCCCTAGTGGGCTGGGCTCCCCCACCCCAGCCGCGCCCCGAGAACTCGCAAGTTCAGGCCAAGACCTGTAGCAGCCTGGGCATTCTTGTAGGTGGGGGAGCTGGGCCCGCATCCACCGATGCAGTCTCGCTGCCCTGCGCACCCTGTCCCCAGCCAGGACTTCTTGCCTGGGAACCTGCAGGATGCTCCCTTTTCTCTGGGGCTTCCCGGACCTGAAAACAGGTGCACACCTTAGAGGCCGAGTCAGTTCCTGGTCTCGGTTTGTTCCCCTCTCCTCTCATTCACTGAGAAACCACTGAGAATTATTTTTTATGTTGAGTTTTACTGAATGTGTAAGTAACACGCACACATCCAAGGTGGCGTGCTCACTGGATTCACACTCAGTCTACACATGTGGAACCACCCTAGGTCAAGGTCGCAAACGTCCCAGCCCCCGCCAGGCAGCCTGGTGCCCTTGTGCAGCCAACACTCTCAGTACCCCCACCCCAGGCAACACTCACCTGCTTTCTGTCACCGTAGGTTCGTTCCACCCAACTTCGAATTTCATAAAAATGGAACCCTTCAGCACATGATCTTTTCCATCAACTTTCTTGATCGACATAATCTTTCTGAGATTCATCCATATTGTTGCGTAGGTCAACAACTTGTTTTTGTTTTGAAATTGCTAAGCCCTACCCCTCTGTGAGAATTCACCACCGTTTGCCCGCACACCTGTGGATGGACACATGGCTCGTTTCCAGTCTCAGGCTGGACGTTACCAACAACTTCTGCGAGCATTTCAGGGCACGTGTTGGGTGGATACACATGTCACTTCTCTCGGGCTGGAGATGCTGGGCCAGGGCGTCACCCTGGTTTACCTTTAGGCGACCCTGCCTCTCAGTTTCCCCAAGTGGTCTGTTTCCTTTTACTCTCCCGACAACAAGGCGTGAGAGTTGTGGCTGTTCCACAACCTCGCCCACATTAAGTCCAGCCTTTCTATTAGACATGTGGTAGACATGGCTCTGGTGGCATTTCTCTGATGACTGATGACGTTGAGAGCTTCCACCTTCCTACAGGCTGTTTTGCAAAGGCTGCGCCTCTCCTCTGCTTGTAAGGAAATCAGGTGGTCTGTCATCTCCTGACCGATCTTTAAGCGTCGTTTGTATAATCTGGTTACAAATTTTTGTTGGCTCTGTGTATTGTGAATCTCTTCCATTCTGTGGCTTGCCTTTTAATCTTTTAACTGCCTTTTTCCATTTCTTTAGTGTCTTTTTTTTTTAAATTAAACTTTTTGTTTTGAGATAACTGTAGATTCGCACACAGTTGTACAAAATATCACAGAGAGATCACGTCTCCTCATCACCCAGTTTCCCCAGGGGTAACCTCTCAACCAGGATGTTTATATAGTGTCACAACCAGGATACCGACATCGCAGCAACACACCACAGCAACCACAATATTACAACAACACAACATCACAACAAAACATCACAACAATTACAACATCACAATACAATACAACATCACAATCAGGATACCAACACGGATGCAGGCGGTTTTACAGAACATTCCTTCACCACAGGGATCCCTCCTGTTGCCTTTTTATAGCCACACCCACTTCCCTCCTGCCATGCCCCCCTCCTTAATTCCTGGCAACCACCGTTGCCACAATCAGAACCACCACAGAATCACAATCTGTTCTCCATGTCTCTCATTTTGTCATTCCAAGAATGCGATGTAAATAGAACAATACGTTAGCTTGTTTCCCACTCGGCACACATCTTTGGGGACGCATCCCGTTGCTCTACGAGTCAGGAATTCACCCCCGTGCTGCTGAGCACCGCTCTGCGGGATGGATGGACCACGGTTGGCTGGGTTGTTGAAAGGCGTTTAGAATGCTTCCAGGTTTTGGCTATTACAAATAAAGCTACTTATACACATTTGTGCACAGGCTTTCGTGTGAATGTAAGTCTTTATTTGTCCAGAAATGTAACTGCCGGGTCACATCGTCAGTGCGTGTTTAATTTTTTAAGAAACCACCAAACTGTTTTCCTGAGTAGCTATACCATTTTGCCTTCCCACCAGCTCCTCTGCCTCCTCACCGGCACTTGGTGTCGCCAGCTTTTGCTGTGGGTGTGTAGCGATAGCTTGTTGTGGCTTTAACGTGTATGATTAATGGCTAACGACGTTGAATATCTTGTCACGTGCTTGCTTTGCCATCTGAATAGCTTCTTCTGGGAGATGTCTCTTCATGTCCTTTGCTCGTGTTCTAATTGGACTGTTTGCTTCTTGATGTTGAGCTTTAAGAGTTCTTTTAAAAAAATATCCTAGGTACTTGTTCTTTCTTGGATATATAGATTGCTTTTTTTTTTTTTTTACTAGTCTATAGCTTGCCTTTTTCATCCCCGTAACAGGATTTTTGGCAGAACCAAAGGTTTATTTTTGATGAAATCCAATTTATCAGGTTTCCTTTTTATGGATGGTGCTTTGGGTGCCAGGTCTAAGAACTCCTTGCCTCGCTCAAGATCCTGAAGATCTTCTCCTGTGCTTTTTCTAAAAGTTCGGTCTTTCTACTTGTACATGTCCATGGTCCGTTATGAGTTCTCTTTCGTGAAAGGTGTGGAACTCGGGCCAGCGCTTATCTGACTGCCCGTGGCTGCCCCACGCCCCGGCACCACGTGTTAAATGTGCGATCTTTCCCCCACTGAATCGCTTTTGCACCTTTGTCACAAATTAGTGGGGCAAACTTGTGTGGGTGTGTTTCCAGCTCCTCCGTTCTGTTCCGTTGATCTGTGTGCCTTTCCCTCTGCCAGCAGGACATGGCTTTGATTTTTGTATCTATATTAAGCCTTGAAATCAGGTAAACTTATTTCTCCCGTTGTATCCATCTTTTCCAAAATTGCCTTAGCTTCTCTACTTCCCTTTTCCTTCTATTTACATTTTAGAATAATCTTGCCTGTACCTACAAAATCTTTACTGGGATTTTGATAGGAATTGCTGTATACTAATCAATACCTTTGTATCAACTTAGATAGAATTGACACCTTTATTATGTTGATTCTTCCAGTCATGAATATGGTTTATTTCTCCATTTATTTAGATCTTTGATGTCTCTCATCAGAATCGTGAAGTTTTCAGCCAGTAAGTCCCGTACACGTGTTGTTAGGTACACCTAAGTGTTTCGCTTTTGAGCACATTAAATAGTACTGTCTTTTTAATTTTGTTATCCGTATGTTTATTGCTATTACATAGAAATACAATAGATATTTGTATGTTAACCCTGTATCCAGTGGGGCTGCTTAACTTGCTTATTAGTCCTAGGAGGTTGTGGGCTGTTTGTACAGATTTCTTAGGATTTTCCACAGACACAGCCGTGGCATCTGCACACAGGAACAGTCATTTCTCCTTCCTCATCTGTGTGACGTTCATTTCCTCTTTTTGCCTCGCTGCGCCGGCCGGAACGTCCAGCACTATGCTAAGTGAGAGTGGTGAGAGCGGACTTCTTCTTTCCCAATCTTTGAAGAAAAACTTTTTTTTTTTTTTTACCATTAGGTACTATGTTAGCTTAAGGTTTTTTTTAAATAGATGTTCTTTATTAAGTTAAGGAAGGTCCTCTCTAAACCTATTGATCTCAGAGTTTTGAACCGTGAATTCATGTTGAATGCTGTCAAATGCTTTTTCTACATTGATTGACATGATCGTGTGGTTTTCCTTCTTTAGTTTATTACTGTGATGGGTTATATTGATTACATTTTGAGTATTCAACAAGTGTTGCATTCCTGAAATAAAACTCATTTGGTCACGGCGTGTAAGTCACATTATATATTGCTGAATTACATTTGCTAATAGCTTTTAAAGGATTTTTGTGTCTCTATTAATGAGGGATATTGGTCTGTAATTTCCTTTTTTCTTTCCTTTTCTTTCTTTTCTTGTACTTCTTTGTCAGGTTTTTGTATCAGCATAATACTGGATTCATAAAATGAATTGAAAAGTGTTCCCTCCTCTTCATTTTCTGAAAGGGATTGCGTAGAATTGGCGTTAATACTTCCGTAAACATTTGGAAAAACTCTCCAGTGTTGTCATCTGGGCATGAAGATTTTTGGAGGGGAGGTTTTAAAATTACAAATTTCGTTTCCTTAATAAGGCTATTCAAATGATCTGTTTCACATTGGGTGAATTGCTGTTTTTTAAGAGATTAGTCAATTTCACCTACGTTGTCAAGTTTACACGTGTGGAGTTGTTCATAGCATTGCTTTATCCATTTGACTTCCCCAGGATCTGCAGTGAAATCCCATTTCATTGTTGATATTGGCAATTTGTAACTTCTGTCTTTATTTCTTTGTCAGTTTTGCTAGAGGCTTGTCAATTTTATTGTTCTCAAAGAACCAGCTCTTTGTTTCTTCGAATTTCTTTATTGTTTTTCTGTTTACAATTTAAAAGATTTCTGCTCTTATCTTCATAATTTCTTTTCTTCTGTTTTCTTTATGTTTATTTTGCTTTCTTTCCCCCTCTAGGTTCTTGAGGTGGGAGCCTACCTTGCTGATTTGTTTCCTTCTCTTCTATTGCACGCATTTAGTGCCATAAAATTTCTTCTCAGCATGGCTTTAGCTGGCTCTCACTGATGCTTGTATGCTGTGCTTTCATTTTCATTAACTTAGACATACTTTTTGATTTCCCTTGAGACTTTCTCTTTGACTCAAGAATTATTTTGAATTGTGTTGTTTAGTTTCTAAGTGTTTAGAGACTTTCCTTTTATCTTTCTGTTGATTGATTTCTAGTTTGAGTCCACTGTGGTTGGAACACACTTTGTATGATTTCTGTTCGTTTAAATTTGCTGAGGTTTCTTTACTGGTCCAGGGTACGGTCTGTCTTGGTACACGTTCCATGAAAGAATGTATATTCCGGTGTTGCTGGGTGGAATGCTCGGTAAATGTGAATTACATCCTGTGAGTCGATGGTGGTGTTGAGTGCTCTGTTCCCTTGTTGATTTTCTGTCTGGTTGTTCTATCGGTCATGGGGAGAAGGGTGTTGAAATTTCCGACTACAACCCTATTTGCCTATTTATCCTTTCAGCTTTATTGGTTTGTCTTTGGCACCATGTTGTGTTTGGTTTTCAGATGTTTGATTGTCTGTGCCTTGGTGTGGATTTCATTGATTTATCCTATTTAGGATTTACTCAGATTCTTGAATCTGTAAGTTTATGTCTCTTTATAAATTTGGGAAGTTTTCAGCCATTAATTCTTTGAGTACTTTTCCAGCCCTGTCATCTTTCTCTTTTAGTTCAGGGACTCTGATGACATGAACGTTAGGTTCTTTTTCTCTTAATACTTCCACAGATCCTTGAGGCGCTGCTCGTCTTCCCTTCAGTCTGTTTTCTCTCCATTGTTCAGATTCAGTCATTTCTATTATTCCACCTTCTGGTTCACTGATTCATTCCTCTATCCCTTCCATTCTGCTGAATCCATCAGTGAGCTTTAAATTTCAGTTATTGTATATTTCAGTTCTAAATTTTCCATTTGATTCCTCTTTATCTTCCATTTCTTTGCTGAAGATTTCTATTTTTTTGTTTGTTTCAAATGTATTCATAATTGCTTGGTTTTTTTTTTTTTTTTTTTACCATTTTTATTGATTTATAATCATTTTACAATGTTGTGTCAAATTCCAGTGTAGAGCACAATTTTTCAGTTATACATGAACATATATATATTCATTGTCACATTTCTTTCTCTGTGAGCTACCATAAGACCTTGTGTATATTTCCCTGTGCTATACAGTATAATCTTGTTTATCTATTCTACAATTTTGAAATCCCGTCTATCCCTTCCCAGCCCCCGCCCCCTTGGCAACCACAAGTTTGTATTCTATGTCTATGAGTCTGTTTCTATTTTGTATTTATGCTTTGTTTATTTGTTTTTGTTTCTGTTTTTTTTAAGATTCCACATATGAGCGATCTCATATGGTATTTTTCTTTCTCTTTCTGGCTTACTTCACTTAGAATGACATTCTCCAGGAGCATCCATGTTGCTGCAAATGGTGTTATGTTGTCGGTTTTTATGGCTGAGTAGTATTCCATTGTATAAATATACCACCTCTTCTTTAGCCAGTCATCCGTTGATGGACATTTAGGCTGTCTCCATGGCTTGGCTATTGTAAATAGTGCTGCTATGAACATCAGGGTGCAGGTGTCATCCTGAAGTAGGGTTCCTTCTGGATACAAGCCCAGGAGCGGGATTCCTGGGTCATATGGTAAGTCTATTCCTAGTCTTTTAAGGAATCTGCATACTGTTTTCCACAGTGGCTGCACCAAACTGCATTCCCACCAGCAGTGCAGGAGGGTTCCCCTTTCTCCACAGCCTCTCCAGCATTTGTCATTTGTGGATTTTTGAATGACGGCCATTCTGACTGGTGTGAGGTCGCAGGAGCTTTAAGTTCAAGGAGGGGACTTGCCTGAAATGAGGCTGGACACGTTGGTGGGGATGGGTCCCCTAGGGCATGACTGACCTTGTCACACAGCTTGGGCTTTACTCTGAAGGCAATGGGGACCTAGGGCAGGGCCGACAGCAGGGGTTAGACACGGGCAGAGGATCCTTGGGGACAGAGGGGAAGATGCATCAGAGAGGTTGGCCCGAAGCTGGGAGAGACCCCTCAGGAGAACGACGCAATGATCCTCAGGGATGACGAGGGACCAGTCATGCAGCGGCACAGGACTGGGGAAGGGAGCATGCGTGGCACCTGCTCCCCCTAGTCAGGTGATTGTCAAGCCAGGGAAAGAGCAACTGGGCTTTAACATGGGTTCCCCAGCCGTCCTGGCTTCAGAGCTAAGTGGACACCAGATCTCCTAACTGTAGCCCTCTGAACGCAGAGACAGCCGCTGACCATGGGTGCATGGGGCAAAGGGGCCACCTGATGTAGGGGACAGCTGAGGTCTAAGGCAGTTACGTAAAGGAAAGTTCGCTATCTCCAAGGCCCTGCGGTACTCAGGCAAAGCAGACAGAGCACAGCTCGTGTCAAGTGGGAACACGTGAGACTGATCGGATAAGCGAGGTGGTGATGCGCGCCCATGGGCGGTGGATGTGTGAGCAGAGCTCACCCCGGTGCTTGGGGGCACGGGGGAATCATCTGTTTGGTTTCTGCCGTCTAAATGTGGACGTTGCACTCGTGCTCTGGCTGCAGACTTGCCATCTGAAGGGACGGATGCACTGAGTGTAGACGCTTGGCGGGGTGTCTTTCCAGCGCATGCCCTGCACCTGACTGGGCTAAGCGCCCATGATGGGCTGAACTGGGTCCCTGCGAGCCACGTCTGATTCCCAGCACCTGCCAGTGGGACCCCATTTGGAAACGGTGTCCTGGCAGATGGAATCGAGTTACGGGTCTTGAGATGAGATTGGCGTGGATTTAGGATGGGCTCGACGTCCAGCAATGGCTGCCCTTATACAGGAGAGGAGAGGGAGGCTTGAGACACAGACGCACAGCAGGGAGAAGGAGGCAGAGGTCGTAGTGAAGGGCCTACAAGCCAAGAATTGCCCAGGATTGCCAGTGGCCCCCAGAAGCTGGGAGAGAGGCGTGGAGCAGGCTCCAGAGGGAGCGAGGCCCTGCCGACACCTTGATTTAGGGGTTCTGGCTTCCAGAACTGGGAGGGAATAAATTCCTGTTGTAGGAGGCCACCCCACTTGTGGTCATTTGTTACAGCAGCCCCAGGACACTAATACAGCCCACTGAGCGCCGCTGGAGAGTGCCAGGTCCCCCCACGTTTTCAGACACTCACCAAGCCCAGGAGGCCCCGAGCTCTCAGCCCTGAGTGGGAGGGTGAGGACACCCCTCCTCCTGCTGCCTGTCCTCCCCAGGAAATTTCCATGAAGCCACCTGCTCCTCCAGGGCCTGACGTGAGTTACAAATGGCTTCAAACAGAGAGAGAGAGAGAGAGAGAGAGGGAGACAGGGAGGCGGGGGTGAGGGTGGCGGGTGGAGACAGAGTGCGAGCCAGGGGAAGCAGGAAGGGCCTCTGGGCCCTCAGGGCTGTAAGAACCGCCTGGAGGGCTTGCAGCACGTCCGTGGGAGCCCTCAGGTCGCCAGGAGGTTCTGATCCAGTCGGTGGGAGATGGGCCCGGGCTTGGGCATGTCTCACAAGCGCCCGATGACGCTGATGCTGCTGGTCCGGGGCCCGCACTTTGAGTAGCACTGTTCTAGGCAGAGGTGACAGTTTGGACCGAGGTTCGGCAACTAGTTGGGGTGGCGCAGAAGTGTGGGCCAGAAAAACCAGGACCGGGCTCCAGGGTCTACTCCTGGAAAGGGGGCCGTGTGTGGGCCTTTTGCGTGCAGGAGGGCCTGAGACTTGAGGGGCCGTGTGGGCAACTTGGGGCCTTGGGTCAAGGATCTTGAGCGTGGGCTTGAAGGCTGCCATGGAGGTTTAGAGAGCCCCCCTCCTCCCCACCGGCTGCGCGAGCCAGTTCACACAAATGTCAGTCCTCCCAACAGCGTCTCTGTCAACCCAGCTGGGTGTCGGCAAGTTTCTCAAAATTTCCAGCCTGCAAATGCTGGCATCCTGTCTGGCAGGCGAGCTCAGCTGTGAGGGGCCCAGATTCAGATTGTCTTAAGGAGGCAAAATGGAGACAAGCTGCATTGAAACCCGTCAGGAGGCCTCAGAGGGAGCCTCTGTCCCCCCGGGGAATTGTTCACGAAAGGCAAGACCCCTTCCATCTGCACCGCTAGGCCCCAGGCTTTGCAAATGCCGCCCACCCCCTAGGGAGCCAGGCGAAGCCCAGACCGCTTAATGCAGCTCGGCGGGGCCCTTATAAACAGCCCTTCCCCAGCTGGTAGGAGCTGTTTTCTTTTCCCCTCTAAGAGGTTTGTTCCTGGTCATAAATTCTGCCGGCCCAGTCGGCCAGGCTAGGATGTACACGTTGGTAAACACTGTAGTTAAAAACACGCTTCCCGGCTGAGAAAGGCGGCCCTGACAATGGAGCCTTGTCCCCGGCAGCAAATCTGACGGCCACCTTCTTTGATTCCTTAACCTTGCTGCTGGCTTGTATGAAATTGGCCCCATTCTCCGGGGTCCATCAAACGTGCATTTAAACTCCTTCATTAGCATCTTCCTCTGATCCAGAACTGCTCGGCAAATCCAACAGTCTTTGCATCGAGGGCAGCCGCGGTTTCTATCTGGTGAACATCTAAAACTCCTTGACAAAGTTCCTTTTAAAATTTACTTCCTTTGTTCCGTCTTCGTCTTCTGTTGAGATCTTTAGTGGCCAATGTACTCCGAGATGACTTGGGGACAAAAATCCCGTCTGGCCCAGACAGTAAATCTAGCCTCCATTCAGACGGGTTAAATGCGTGCTTTATGCCCATTGTCACAGGCTCTCCAAAGCTCCTGCGCCTTTAAGGGTTTCCTACGATAAATTAAACCCATCACACCGTGGTCGTGATGGAGGGAGGGGACAGGCCGGCTGCTGCGGTGTGGAGGGCCCGCATCTGCCTCGGGGGAGCCAGGCACCAGCACCAGCCGCCCTGACAGCCCACCAACGCCCCTGCGCGTCTAGCCTCGTGCTGTTTAGGAGTCTGGTTTGCCAGACGCGGAAAACCCAGCTCCAAGTGGACGCGGCCAAAATGCACTGGCCAGTCAACAGGAAGCCCTGGGGTGGAGGAGCGGCTTGCTCGAGGGTCCACTGCCCCAGGACCTGGCTGCACTGTCTCCCTCTCCTCTGGGGACACCATCCCCGGTTCCCTCCTGCTGGTCACAGGATGGCAGGCACAGGACTGTGGCAACAGCGGGAGCCTCAGGGCCCCTCAGGTTCAAGTCCAGCGGGACTGAGCAAAAATCCTTTCCCAGCATTCCCTAGCAAGAGCCTCATTGGCTGGGATTGGGCCACATGACCAGCCCTGACCAATCCCAGGCCTGGGTTGCATGTCCTGTCTCCGGCCAGGGCAGTGAACCCACCCCCTAAGTGGGCCCTGGGGTTGGGGAACAGCCCAAGAGGAAAATTGGGTTATGGTGCCAGAAGAGGGGGAGTGGGTGCTGGGTATCCAGAACAGCAGACACTGGTTATGGTCGCTAACCAAGGGTATCACCCTTGTCCCTAAGAGTCACGGTGGCAGGTGGTGGCTCAGAGGTGGGAACCCAGGCTCTTTCCCTGCACATCTACCTCTGCTTCAGCCAGAGAGTCTGTCCCCACTGTGGCCGTCGTGCTGCCTTCTGCTCCTTGCAACTCTGATGGGCTCCTGATGCCTCCCTGGCACCCCTTTCCTAGGGGAAGGCTGTCAGCTGGAAGGGAATTAGTGTTCTGCAAATCTGGGGTTCACTGGCCTGGAGACCACCCGGAATCTGAAGGCCACGTCTGCCCAGGGTGGTGGCTCCCAGGATGGGGAGCCCAGGCAAAAGGGTCAGTGCTTTCAGCAGATGCTTTTGAACTCTAGGTCTCTGACCATGGACTAGTCCAGCAGACAGAGCATCATGGAGTGTGGCAGAGACCCAGCCCCGTCTTTCTTACTGTCAAAACCACGATTTGGGCAATACTGACCCAGCCTTCTTTACCAATGTGGTGACTACATGACACACTAGTGGCCAGTGACATGGGGACAGATTATTGGATGGGGCTCCTGGGGAAACCCCTTGACAGCTAACCTACCCCTTCTGCCTTTCCCTGTGCTTCCTGCCCCAAACACAGATGCGACGGGGCCCCAGCCCCCATCGTTGCCCGTATTTGACACCATCAGACTTCCCCTTTTTTCTTTTTTGCCCGTCTGATGGAAGCAACATGCCATCACTAGCTGCTTCCACTTTCATTTCCTTAATTACTGATGAGGTGTGATGCCTATTTCAGAGTCTTTCTGTGTATTTTGGCTCTTTGTAGCCTTTACCCATTTTTTCACTTACTGATTTGTACAAGTTCTTTACATATTCTGGATTCACATCCTTTGTGGCTGATAAGCATTGTAGATATCTTCTCCCAGTCTGTGGCTGGTCTTTACATTTTTCCTGTGGTATCTTTGTCATACTCAGTTTTTTACTTCTGAACTAGTTAAATGTATTGATCTTGTCTTAATTGGGCTTTCTGTGTTGGTTTAATAAATCTCGTCTCAGGGGTGTAAAGATACTCTCTTAGGTTTTATTTTAAAGTTGTATGGATTACCTTTGTATATTTAGGTCTTCTATTAACCGAAATTTCTTTCTTTTTGTAGGTGTGAGGAAAGGATTTAATGTTATCTTGCTGTCCTTTGTCCCAGATCCATGTGTTGAATCCTTTTTCTTTGTTTTCTTTTTTAAAAAAAGATTTAATCTTTTTTTATTGAGTTATAGTCAGTTTACAATGTTGTGTCAAATTCCAGTGTAGAGCACAATTTTTCAGTCATACATGAACATACATATATTCGTTGTCACATTCTTTTTCACCACGAGCTCCCACAAGATCTTGTATATATTTCCCTGTGCTATACAGTATAAATTTGTTTATTCTATATATGCCTGTCAGTATCTACCCAGTCTGTCCCTTCCCACCCCCCTCCCCCCTGGCAACCACAAGTTTGTATTCTATGTCTATGAGTCTGTTTCTGTTTTGTATTTATGTTATTTTTTAGATTCCACATATAAGCGATCTCATATGGTGTTTTTCTTTCTCTTTCTGGCTTACTTCACTTAGCATGACATTCTCCAGGAACATCCATGTTGCTGTAAATGGCGTTATGTTGTATTCATGGCTGAATAGTATTCCATTGTATAAATATACCACCTCTTCTTTATCCAGTCATCCGTTGATGGACATTTAGGCTGTCTCCATGTCTTGGCTATTGTAAATAGTGCTGCTATGAACATTGGGGTGCAGGTGTCATCCTGAAGTAGGGCTCCTTCTGGATACAAGCCCAGGAGCGGGATTCCTGGGTCCTATGGTAAGTCTATTCCTAGTCTTATGAGGAATCTCCATATCTTGCTGTCTTTTGTCCCAGATCCATGTGTTGAATCCTTTTTCTTTTTCTTTTTTTTAAAGATTTATTCTTATATATTCTTTCTGTAAAATTTTTGTCTCTATCCTGTTTCATCCATCTGTTTATTTCCACACCAGTACTACACAGTGTTCATTACAGTAGCTTTACTGTGAATCCTCAGCTCACATACAACTCCTTCGCACTCTCTCCTTCCTTCCTTACCTCTTCCTCCTCCTCTTCTTTGTCTTCCTTCAAGACTGCTTCCTGATTTTAGCAGCTGACTCTTGCACATAAGTTTTTAGATCACTTTGTCAAGCTTCATGAAGTAGCCTGCAGGAATTTTGATTAGATTTGCCTTGGATTCATAATTGATTTGAGTAGAATTGTCGCCTCTACACTGCTGAGTTTGCCTACCACGAAGGTGGCATCCCTCAATTTATTCAGAGCTTAGTTTATGTCTTTCAATGAAGACTTATAATTTTCTCTGTGAAAGTCTTATATGTCTTTTGTTAGACCTTGTTTGTAGGTGCTGTTCACTATTTGATGCTATTTTAAATGTTATCTTTTTAAAATGACTTTTTATGGTTGTTTTTGATGAATGTAATTAAGTGGCCCTGATTTTCTTAGAAGAAAATAATTGGTCAGTGAAGAATGGCAAATAGGTATAGTTAAAGGTCAACCGATAAATAGAATTCCAAAAGATACTCAATTAAAAACAAAACAAAACAGACAGGCAATGAGGCACATGGGAGGAAATAAAACAAAGAAGACAAATAGACTTAAATCCAACTACCTGAAAGTTGTATGTATGCAAGTGAATTAAATACTCCATTTTAAAAAAAGAAGCAAAACCCAACCTGCTCTGGAGAGGAGGCGCCCTTCAATGTAAAGACACAGCTAGACTGAAAGGAAGGAGATGGGAAAATGAGAAGCCAGGCAAACAAGGAGCACAGGAAGGCTGAAGTGGCTGTGTCGATGAGATGAAACAGGCCTCCAGGCAAAGTGTCATCACTGAGATAAAGAGGAACATTTTGTAATAATAAAACTAAATAAATTTATTTCATAAATTTAGTAGATAATAAAGGAGTGTTCATGAGGAAGAGACCATGCTTGAGTGCTTACATGACATGGCAGCTGGCTCTGCAGAGTGAGTTGTCCAAGAGAGAATAAGGCCAAAGCCACAAATCTTCTAATGACCTGGACTTTGAAGTCGCACAGCGTCATTCCTGCAATATTTGATTGGTTACCTAAGTCAGCCCAATTTAGGATGCGAGGGGGATGCCAGGGTCATGGATCCCAAGAGATGGGGGCCACGGGGGACTGTCTTGGAGAATGAGGTCTTAGCTCCTTCTGCTTGATCTTTGGGTCTCCAATTATATGCACAACAGACCACTGGATACTGTCCTGCAGGTCACTGACACTCTGTTTTTCACATCTTTTTTTCTTTGTACTTCAGGTAATTTCCATTGCTGTGTCTTCAAGTTCCCCAGTCTTTTCTTCTAGAGCATCTAATCAGTTGTTCATTCCATCCAATGAATGTTTTATTTCAGGTATTTATTTTTCATCCCCTGATTTTTAATTTGGTCAAGTTGGTTACAGTGTTGTTTAAGTCACCTGTACTCCTCTTGATCGTCTGTCCACCTGACCCACCAGCTGATGAGAGAGGAGTGTTGAAATCAGCAACTCTGATCATTGATGTGTCTGCTTCTATCTTCAGTTCAGTCAGTTTTCCCATAGTGCATTTTGAAGCTCTCTTACTCTGCACACACATTTAGGATGGCCACATCTTGGTTAAGTGACCTTTTTAGCATTGTAAAATGTCCCTCTTTATATCTATTTCCATCCTTCTCTTTTAAGCCTATTTGTGTGTTTATATCTAAGGTGGGTTTCTGGTATACAGCCTGGAGTTGGGTTTTGGTCTTTTATCCAGTCTGACGGTATCCAGGCGGAATTCTGAGTGTGACTAAATACTTTCCTCTGACTCAAGATTGCCATCACACGTCCCAGGTCACAATTTTTCAGGGCCCCAGAGTGTGTCTCCCTCTCATTCCTCATCTTAAAGTGGTCCTCTGTGGTCACTGGGGAGAACGGCTTCCATTTCTCAGATGAGGATGCTGAGATGCCCGGAAGGGGTGTTGCTCGAGCCCCTCCCATCGGAGGCAGAGGCGGGACTTCCTCACTCTCCTGTCCACACGGCAGCTGCCGCTGTAGGGCAGGAGGGCGACACTGAACTACCCTGTGGGCTGAGAAGGAGACTCCAGCTTCCTACGAGGAGCTCCTCCTTCTTTACACAAATAAGTGGATCGATACAGGCCAATTTGCATTCAAATTGGATTGATCAGATACCCACTTAACCAACCACATCAGAAGATACTCTTTCTCTTTTGACACTGAAGTGAATATTGCAGAAACTATAGGAGGTAGGTTTGCCCTAGAATTAGTTGGCATCTTATACCTAGTGTTAAAAAAGAAGGGGAAAAAAGGTCTTACAAACCTCTGCCTGCATCGTCAATGCTGGGAGACTGAGTATAATTGAAAGAGGTTAGGAATTTTTATTTTAAAGAAAACCTCATGGCCTTCTGCTTGGCGCATGGCTGAGATGGGGCAAAGGGGAACCTGAGCTTGCTGGGGGAGGATTGAATATCAAAGGCGCAGTCCTGCCCGCGTGTGGCGTTCGTTGGGCCCCATCTGGACTCCTGCCCCCACACCGCGGTTGGGAGGTGGTGGACGGGGACAGTCTGCCTTCCCAGGTCACTCGATCTGCTGCCGCCTGCCCCACCTGCCCACCCTCTGCAGGCTCAGGTTCGCCCTGGAAACCATCCACATGTCTGCGAATGACACTTCTCATCTGTCCAGATCAATCAGGAGGGGACGGACGCCTCCACTGGGGTTTCCAAACCTCAAAGGGCATTTAAATCTGCAAGTACCTCCTGAACAGTATAGTGAACCCCTGTAAGGACCCTGGGAGACAATGGGGAGCCAGACGTGAGCTCGGCCCCAGGCCACACTCTGTCACGTTGTAGAGACACACACGAGGTTGAACACCCAAGGCTCAGACACGAGAAACGTGTCCACTGAACTCCGGGCCGACACTAACGGTTCAGTCACAGTGGGGACATCAGAGGCTCCAGGCAGGGTCGCAGAGGGGATTCGGACACACCCCCCGTGCGCTCCCATGGGAGGCAGGTTCGCCCCCAAATGAATTGGCAGCTTGTATCTATTGTTCAAAAAGGGATAAAAGCTTGTAAGTATCTGGCCCCCCTTACTCTGGGGATGACGTGAGCCCCGTTCTTCCGCACACACAGTCTCTTTGGCCCATCCGGGGCCACCCCCTCAGGACTGCATCCCACCCTACCTCAGCGGGGGGCACTGAGGCGGGGGTCATTTCCTGTGAACGGGAAACCATGAACGTGGCTTTGGAAGTGGGCTAGCCCAAGACCTGGTGGGAACCCAGCAAGTGGCCCAGTGTAAACTGACCGAAGGGGCTGGGCGGAGTCCCGGGTAAGGGTGCGGCTGCCCTCAGGGCCTGGAATCCCAGGCAAGGTGCCACCTCGAGTCCAGCACGTGTGGGTTCAGACGTGGTGATCGTGGCTCTGCTCCTGCTGAGGTCACCTCTGTCCTGGCTCTGTGGGGCTGGACAGGACTCAGTGATGTTGTCTTATTTCACAGATGAAGAGACCGAGGTGTGGGGGAGTGGCGAAATTTCTGGAAGCACTAGGCAAGTAAGTGGCCACGCAGAGATGAGACAGCCAGGGCTTCCCATCAGGGTGGTCTTCCTGTTCCTGGTTCTCACACTCCCAAGGGCACTGTCCTTTCCTTGGGGGCAGGGCTGCAGCCAGATGTGGCCCAAGCATCTGGCTTCTCCCCCTGGTGGTAGAGTGTGTGTGGTGGCTGTGGAATGGGTGCTGGTGCACGGGTTTGGGGCTGGGCAGCTTCTCCCACGCTCATGAAACTGAGATTTTTACTGGTTTCCCCACTTGGTGAAAATCCCCTCCCCTGTGCTCAGCAAAGGTTGCTAGAGTTGGGGGCTGCCCCTTTTCTCAGGCCCACATTCCCTTAGAGACCCCAGAGAGACACTTGGAAGGCAATGAGGCTTCTATGTCTCCAACCGCAGGACTGAGCGCCTCCCTGTGGGAATACCTGGAATTGCAGGTCTAACAGCCTGGACTAGGGTAATGATTGACAGTTCTCCAAATCCCACTGCCTGTGGGCATGGCCACATCCCTCGTCCGGGTGGGTGCCTTTTCATCTGTCCCCTCGCTGTCCTCCCTCCTACAGAACATGCTTCTTGCCTGGCTACGAGGCATCAGCCTGACTCCCTGGCCTGGCCTGTGAACCTGGCTGTGGTGGGGGGAAGCAGGGGGTGTCTTTGGGGGCCAAGCCCCTGGGCGCTTGCGGGAAGCACCACCAGACAGTCAGTGAAGATGATGAAGTTCAAGCACCAGACTCTTCACTTGCGTGGGTCCACCCCAAGGTTCAGCACGGGCCTCTCTACCCCAGCTTACAGGTCGCCCTTGTGCCTGGGTCTTGTTTCTGGGCTGAGGACTGGCTCCCAGGACAACCTGCTTCAGGGGGAGCCTCATGGAGTTTCTTGCTCGGGGCCACAATGACCAGGATTCAAGACCCATTCCTTCTGGGACCCCAGGTGACAAGGACCTGTCTGAGCTGGCCTGGCTGCTCCCCTGTGGTCAGTGGAGCTCATGAGTGATGCCAAAGGGCTGGAGTCCCCCAGACAGAGATCCCTCCCCACAAGAAACTGCAAAGGGCAGGGGGAGGGTGTAGCTAGGCGATAGAGCGCGTGCTTAGCATGCACAAGGTCCTGGGTTCAATCCCCAGGACCTCCATTAAAAACAAAACAAAACAAAATGAAAAACACGTCCTCCCCAAAAAAGAAAGGAACTGCGAAGAACATTTCCAATTTGGCGCTAATAAGAAACAAGCCTCAGTCAAACATGTGGAAGAAGGTTCTTTCATTTCCGAAGTAGAAAACCCTACTAGAAATCACTGTCACCCGAAGAGGCAACCCAAGAACACGCAGCCCAAAACATGGAGGGAAGCAAACACCCTGGGGAGGAGGTGGGCCAGGCTGTCTGTGAACCACGCTGCCAAGCGCTGTTTCTCTGCGCTTGGTGAGGTTTAAAGTGTGCCGCTTGTGATTGCTTCCTCATTCTCGATGACTGCTTTTGGACGTCATTTGTGCTGCGACGTTCTTTCTCCTAAGCAGGCCCTCCCGGCCGCCGAGGCCCAGGCCCGCCCAGTCCCAGCCCGGCCGCTTGCTCGGCCTCCTCCAGCTCGGGCTCCGGGTGGAGGCCCAGGCTTTGGGCTGTTGCCCTTTCCACAAGGAGACCCGCTTAGAAGAGCCTCTCCCATCCTCTAAAAAGGAGCAAAAGCTGTCACAGGTATTCAACCCCCTGATCCCAGGGCTTTTGGACACCTTGGGTCCCCGCAGAGGCCTCCAGTGAAAGAGAAAGTGAGGGAGGCAGACAGAAGTGGGGGCAGGGCGCTGAGATCTGGGGTAGGCCAGATGGTGGGAGCAGGGCAGCAGGGCTCCAGGAAACCTCTTCTGGGCCCCATCCCCAGGGATCTCCAGGCCCCACCCTGGCCCAGCCCAGGAGGATAAGACGCCAGAGGAAGCTGGCTTTGTGGGGCACTGCTAGTCCCGTGAGAGCTGGCCAGTCCCGACTGCGCATGACTGCAGGGGCCCTGCTGTCGGGGGCACGTGTGCACACCTCTGTGGGTCTGTCCCCACCTGCAGGACCTGGGGTGGAGAAGTGTTACCATCAGGAGGCCGATCATGCCAACAGTAAGCAACGCCCCACCAGCACGTGGAATCCAGGCCTTGTTCTATACGGCTCCTTGGCCTTCCTGGCTTCAGGGATGTGTCTGTAGATAAATTCTGAGGTCCCTTTTGGCTTGAGATTTCTAAGAACCCCAAGCAGTTACTTTGTAGGAGAAATATAGGAAAAGCCAGCCATTTATCCATCCATGTGCCATCCAGGTATCCATATATCCACCCATTTACCCATTCACTCATCCTTCGATCTATCAATCCAACCATCCACCCATCTATTTATCCACACACTCATCTACCTATTATCCATCCACCCATCATCCATCCATTGATCCACTGATCCATCCATCCACCCACCCATCCATCCATCTGATCAATGTTCAATGAACCACACATAATGCTGGGACAATCTCTGGCTGCTGAGTACTGGGGGCACAGGTGGATCAGATGTGGTCTTTGCCCCAAGGAGTCCTCAGCTCCGTCTGAAGAAAGATCAAGGAGAAACAACTGCGACATGGCAGGACCCATGCTCTGGTTGAGGCTGGGGCAGTGAGCACCCAAAGAGCCCTCAGTTCAGCAGGAGGTAGGCCAGGGAAGACTTCACGGGAGAGGATGCCTTGGAGCTGGGTCCTGAAGGAGAAGGGCTTTAGGCGGAGGGAGAGAGAGGAGGACATTCCAGACCAAGGGACACACCTCCTCCTCAGCCTCCAGGGACAGATGCAAGAGTATGGTAGCCAGCCTCCGAGGGAGTGTCCGTGTCACTCACCTCCCAGATCTCACACCTCGTGCGTTATCCTCCACACTGAGTCAGGGTTGGTCTGGGTGATGAGCAGAGGGCAGCCAAGATGCCAGGGGGTGGCTCGGTAGTAAAGGGCATTGTGGCTTCCATTTTGGTCTCATGAACCCAAGCCAGCCGCCACGATGTGAGGACACTCAATATGTCTAGTGGAGAGGGACTGATGCCTCCTACCAGCAGCACTGACTTTCCAGCCTTGGAAGTGGATCCTTGAGCCATGGTCAAATCTTCAGAGGACTGTCCCTCACTGACATGTTCCTGCTGCCTCAGGAGAAACAGCACCACTCAACTTCACCACCCCCCCAACTCTTGACCCACAGAAAATTCAAAGATGACCAATACTTATGATTGCTCTGACCCATCATGTTAGAGGTAATTTGTTATGCAGCAGTCACTGACAAATACATGGGCATTGGCCCTTCCTTTCCTGTGCCAGCCACCCGGACAAGGAATCTGGCTACTATGAATGTTCCCCCCTCCAGGGCCAGGGTTCAGGTAGAAGAAATTCACAGAAGGCATTTCTCTGCTCATTCATTCATTCAACAGATATTTTCTGAGGGCTTACTCTCCTGGAGCCCGCTGTCTGGGGAAGACAGACAAGGAAGAAATGAAGAAGTGAGTGCTATGAAGAAAAATTAAGCAGGTGAGGAGATAGAGAGGATCTGGGTCTGGGTCTAGGACTCTATCAACATAAATGTTAGGCCTTTTGACGTTGTCCTACAGGTCACTGAATCTCCATCTTTGTTTTCCAGTATTTTCCCCCCACCGTCTTTCAGTTTGGATGGTTTTGACATTGCTATGTCTTTGAATTCCCTGATCTTTTATTCCGAGGTATTAAATCTATTAAGTCTATGTGGTTAATTTTTTATTTCAGATGTTGTATTTGTCATTTCTAGAAGTTCCATTTGTGTGTGTGTGTCTGTCTGTCTATCTGCCCATCTCTGTCTGTCTGTCTATCTATCTACCTATCTATCTTCTATCTATCCATCTCTCTATCTCTTCAATTTCTTTTTCATTACATTCATGTTTTCTTTTCAATTCTTGAAAATATTTGGAATGGCTGTTTCAAAATCATTTTCTGCTAATTCCATCATCTCTGTCATACCTGGGTCTGTTCCTTTTGACTGATTTTTCTCCTGGTCATGAGTCACATTTTGCTGCCTTTTGGCATGTCTAGTGATTTTTTTATTGTATGCTGGACATTGCGTGAACCACGTTCTGAGTTTGGACGTTGTTGTTGTCTTTTACAGTGGACTGGATTTGTTTGGGCAGGCAGAAAATTTCCTAGTGGATTGGTTTAATTCTTTTGAAGCTCTGCTGGGACAGTTCTAGAGTAGCCTATACTACAGGACCAATTTGTACCTATGACTAAAGCGTGAGCCTTCTGGGGTCTCCACTTAATACCCTAGGCATTCAACAAGGTGTCTCATCTCCAGCTGGTAGGAGCTTGCATGAGTCTCGGCCCTGAGTTGAGCTCTCTGAGCTGGTCAGCACACAGCCCTCCGGTTGTGCTGTGCCTAACCTGCTGCAGTTCCCCACACTTATGTGCAGCTTAGTGTTCAACCAAAGATTCAAGGGGACCTTGTGAATATTTGGGGGACTGTTTGGTTAGTTCCTGCATTATTAATACTCTGCCACACAAATTCTAGCTGTTCTGACCTTCCCAAGCTCCCATCCGTGTTTCCTCAACTCAGCGAGATGACCAGACATACCTTCCCTGCACTGTGGTCCGGGAATTGGTCCCAGGGAAACAGCCAATGTGGCTGGAGACTCAGCTTCGTTTTCTCCTTCTCTCGGGGTCACAGTCCTGAGCTGCCCATTGTCCAATACCTGAAAACGGTTGTTTCATGTATTTTGCCCAGTTTCCTAGTATATATATTTTTTAATGGAGGTGGGAAAGTCCCATACCAGTTATTCCTTCACAGGCGGCCATGGAAATTCCACCTTCGTTTCTCCACCTGAGAAGTGGGCATGACAACGCCTACCTCCTGGGCTACTGTGAGTGCCCAGTGAGACACGCAGGTGTGTGCTGGGCCCAATCCGCATGCCTCCTCAGGTTCCTCCCGCTGGGTCTTTCTCCCTCTTGGTGCGACGCCTGCCCGTGCTGGGTCCCCGCTCTGCTTTCAGACTTGGGTGAAACGCACTCCACAGGGCATGAGGTCGGACCCCTGAGTATTTTCTCCTGAGATAAGACGAGCTGCGGGGTCAGCCTCGACCCCCAGGAAATGGGACACGGGATGGAGCCAGGCTGTTACATCTTCCCTCTTCTCTTTCTTCTGTGGACCCTTTAGGGGCAAAGGTGTGGCATCTCTCCCAAAGGAACCCCTTCCTGTCCCTTGAGAGCATACTGTAGAGTAGCCTCCGGTGCTGCAACAGTGGCTCCTCCCTGCCTCACACCTTCCTTCCCCTTTTGCTCTCAGGCTCACTGACCTGGATTTACTCGAAGTGCCAATATTCTAATCTTTCCTTGGGCTTTGATTTCTAGAGGCTTTTACATAAGGGGGCAGGTGAAGTGCTTAGCACAGGGCCTGAGCCACCATGCATCATGGGGAAATTGTAGCTCCTGTGTCTAAGAAACGCACCTGCGGAGGCACTTTTCAGGCTGTGTTCCAGGTGTGTGTGTGTGTCTCTCTTAGCTGAAGGTCAGCATCTCAAGGGCGGATGCACACCACTCACGCTGTGCCGCGCCAGGCAGAGAGCAGTGCTGGCTCATGGTAACTTACTCAGTTCTATGCATTGATCTTCCACAATTGAGCAGAATTGGTGTTCATCATCTTTTCCCCCTAAGCTTGTAAGATCTTTAGGTGAGGATGGGAGGGGAGTGGCTCCCAATGTACAAAACATCCAAGGAAGAATCAGAATCCCTTCTGTAAAATTAAGGAAATGGCTTCCAGTCCCACTTCTTCATGAGGCAAGACGCAGTGGAGATTGCCCATCTGAAGGTGACAACAAAGACAACTGTGGGGTTCAGGGACTGATTTGGCAACCCCTTTCCACCCAAGTCCTAGACTGGCAGAGGGAGCTCTGAGGACCCCAACTCATTCATTTCCTGACAAGGCGACCGAGGGCTGGGGTCTCCTTGGTGTACAGCATAGTGATTCAGTTGTGTGTGTGTGTGTGTGTGTGTGTGCGTGTGCGTGTGTGTGTGTGTGTGTATCCCTCTTCACTATAGGCTATTACAGGGTACTGAGTGTAGCTCCCTGTGCTCTGCAGTGGGACTTCGCTGTTTGCCTATTGTATATACAGTAGTGTGTATCTGCAACTCCTGAACTCCCAATTCTGTTTATATTTTGATGCAGCTGGTTGATCTTTTATTTTCTTGTTTTCTGGCCTTGGTACATTAGCTGTCACCCTCCCCTTCCCCCCCTCCCCTACCGTCCCCCATTGCCCCTGACCCCACTATGTCCCCATCTGTACTAGGCAATCCGCTGCCTCTGCCCTGGGGGCTTGGTCATCTCTGCTTCTCGCTGGCCACGGCGCTGTGTGCCCCTCAGTGTGCCCGTCTGCACAATGGGTGCTCGCTCTGCCTACAGGTGTCCGCGGGTCCCGTGGGACTCAGGTTCTGTGCTCCCTGCACACTGGGGGCAGGCGCATTCCCACCGTGCTTTCTCTGGCTCCTCAGTGGGGTCCCTTGCGGGTGGTGTGTGCCTTTGCAGGCAGCAGGGAGCCAGGGGTCTGGGTCTGCCTGTGGGGAGTGTGTGAATCAAAGGAGCCGGCCGCAGCTGAAGCCACCTCGCCTGGATTCTTCATGCGGCCTTTTGACAGACTGATTGTGTAACAGCATTCCTCCCAAGAAAACACGTCTGCCCCTCAGAGAAGGTGCGAGAGCTTCCCAGACACTGAAAGGACCCTGCTGGGTGAATTAATTCTTCATTATTCCATTCCCGGGGCTCTCGCCTTGGCCAAGTGCCCAGCACACAGACGCCCGCCTGCACAGGGTCGCCCAGACGAGGCTGACGCCGAGTTCCAGGTAGTCTCCGCCATCCATGGAATCAGAGGATGCGTTCAAAGATGCAAATTCCCATCCATCCTTGTCTCCTCCGCCGCGACAAAGGGTTTCTTGTTGACATGTGAGCTTGCTCTCTGGTAGCTAAGTATTTTACTGCCGGGGATGTGCAGGGTCACGCCCCTCTGCACACGACAGCCCCGAGTAGGGCAAGCTGCTGGCTGTTTCTCCTCCTCCCTGGGAGCCCCGGCCCCTCTATGCACACTCCCCAGGACCGGAAATGCCACCTGCTGTTAAGATTTCCAAGCATGGTTATCAAAACCCCCAAACTGGCCAGACCTAAGGCATTGAGAGTGCGGTGCAGAACTTGACCTCCTAGCAGTGGGGGTACTGGGGGCGTGGCTGCTGTGAGACGTCACAGGCGGGGACAGGGAGGTGTCTTTACCCCCATGGCGCACATGCCACTGAGCCAGCACCCCTCTCTGGTCTTTCGTTTCTCCCTCCCGTCTTCCCAGGCTAGAGGCGGATAAGCAGAGCGGGAAATTAATCACCCCCGCTGATGGGCCGGTTGGTCCTTGGCCAGTTGCCTTATTCCGCTCACCCTCAGTTTCCTCATCTGTAAAGTGGGGACAGAGGTCCTGCTTGCCTACGTGGGGATGTTGGGAAGGAAGATGAGGGCCTGTGTGGGAGTGTTTGGGATGTGCCCAGCCTAGGGTGAAGCTCAAGAAACGGCCCCATTGTCACCCAGTTCCTTTCTTACTAATTCAACAAACAGTTGCCTGGACTGAGTGCAGGGGTCCCTGCCCTGGGGAGGTGGGCTGTGGGCAGGGCACAGGCAGGAAAAGTGTGTTCAGGGAATCCTTTCTATGCATCAGCCAAGGGCCCTGCACTTGGAGGTGGCAGCCAGAGCAGCGAGGTGGCCGCTGTCACGGACACTGGTGCCAGAGGCCAGGGTTCACAACCGAGGCTGCCCATTACCAGTTGCGGGCCTCAGTTTCCCCAGCTGGGAACCAGAGGAGATGCTGGTGACAGCTGCTTATGGGGTGGTCATGTGGATTTAAATGGGTGAGTGCCTGTGTCATGCCATCATGGCGCCCAGAGGCCAAGACAGAGGACACAGAGGTTGACGGAGATTTTGTCTCTAGTGGGTCCGAGGTCAGCGGTCCAGGCAGGGCTCCTTTTTGAAGTCAGTGGCCAGGAGACCAGAGCAGGGAGGACTCAGGAAGTCTTGTCTAACAGCTGCCAGCCTGCAGCCGCTATCTCTCTGGACTCCCGGCACATCCTGCCGCAGCCTTCCTAGGGGAGCTGGCCGGGAAACCAGAGACGCTGGCAGGAGGTGCGGGCCGTTTCATCCATGTCAGGATGGGAGTGACTTACAGGTGAGGCCACTGTTCCTGAGCACAGGTGGGGATAATGCGTCCTGACAGCCTGAAGGATGGGCCCTTGGCAGGCCCGCCGGCCTGGCCCGAGCCCCAGGGAGGCCCTTGTGGGCACCTGAGTTACAACACGTCCTGTGAGCGCTCCCCTGGCCCGGCCTCTTCATGGGTTTCCAGCACTGGAGGCTCGGACACACCTGCCAGTGATGCGGCCCATTCACTGAGCGCTTTGGCAAAGGTCACCGTCAGCCGGGGACAGAGTGGGTATTGTCAAGGAGCCACCCAGCCTTTGTGCCCGGCCGGTTGCCCCTGACCACAGGAATTCCTCCTGCTCACCCTTGTCCACACCAGCGGGCACCCACTCCTGCTGGGGTTGGCCTCCCTCCCTCCCTCTGACGCTACCTTTGGGCCGGAGGCTGGAGCCTTGGCCAAATGAGCCTTACCCCGCATTTTCCAAAACCTAATTGCCGCGCTGTGTCTGTGATGGGCCCCGGCCCAGGGGCTGGGCCTGCCAAGAATTTCCCCGTGTGAATACCTGCACAGGGCATCTCCTGTGGGAACCGGGAGTCGCACAGGGCCTGGCGTTTGTCCCCGGCTGTCTTGTGACATTAGGCAGATCAAAGCCCCATTGTAAAAAGTCATGTTCGCTCTGTTCGTCCGCTTGGAGCCCGTGTCCTGGGACTGCCCTTCCCTCGTCTCAGGCACGGGGAGGGCGCTGACCCCCGGGGCATGGCTCCTGTTCCAGCCCCAGCCCTCCTTCTGGAAGGGGCCCCACCGAAAGTGAATTGTCTTTCCTGGGTCTGAGGCCCGGCACACCCTGACCAAGAATGAGAACGCGAGGCAGGCCAGCTCCTCCCAGTGTCTTCAGAGCAACAAGCTCCTACTTGGCCCTACACGTAGCGGCTCAGAGTGGGGAGAACGTCACGGACGCTGAGATCACCGAGCCCCCCGGAGCCGGCGGAGGGAAGGGCGGCTGGAAGGGGCAGGGCGGGGGCTGCAGCCTGGGGCCAGCGCCGCTCGGAGAGCAGGCAGGGAGGAAGGGACGCTCTGACGAGCACGGACACTGACTGGTAGGAAGCTGTCAGATCCCCCCAAGGGGCAGCTTCTATCACTCCCAAGTCAGGTGTCCAATGAGGGGGGCAATCAAATTATTCAACCACCTGAGAGGCAATTCAGGAGCCAGAAGGATCGCGTCGCATCTTCCAGGCTGTGGCCCCACTGGCAGAGCTGCCTGTGCAGGTGCTGGGATGGGGGAGCACAGAGTGCAGAGGTGCGTTAGTAATGTCTGTCCGGGTGCCCATCTCCTGGTGATGGTGTGTGTGTCCCAGGCCTGCCACTGCTTCTGTGTTAGTCAGGATAAGCTAGTTTTGCTGCAGTGACAAATAAACCTCAAAATCTCAAAGACTGAATGCCACAAAGATTTCATTATCTCTCATGCAGTATCCAAAGTGAAGGGGGCGATTGCTCAGGGCGGCTGTCCTCCCCGTGCGGGTTCCGCGTCCCTAACCCTAACCCACCTTGCCAGAGGATGACGGGCACACAGGGCTCTTCACAGCCTCAGCCTGGATGTGATTTGTCACTTTGACTCACTTGTCATTATCCAGAACGACTCCTGTGTGCTCTCTGCCCTGCCCATTGGGAAGTGCGGTGAGTGTCCGGGAGGGAGGGAGGGAGGTGTACCATAACCCTGCCAGGTGTGGAACGTGGTCCCCCCCAGCAGTTCCAGACCAGGCCCCGTACATCTCACCTGGTCCCCTCCACCCCCAGGGTTGGAGTCAGGGCCCAGAGGTGCTGCTGGGCCCCGGGACACCAGGGCCCCGGGGCAGGGAGAAGGTGTGGGATTAGGGGCCTAGGGCCTCCAGCTTGGTCCCTCTGCTGGCCACGAGGCCTAGGCTGTGGCCCCTGCTTATCTTTAGCTCTGGGGCCCACAGGTCTGGGCCTAGGGGCCAAGGATACAGCTCTGGTCCTCATGGGCCCTGATCAGACACCCCAATCCCAACGACAATCCAAGTGACAGTGTCCCTGCGTTCTGGAGCCATGGCCACCGCCTCCACCCTCTCGGGCCTTAGTTTCTCCAGAGCAGGCTCTGGATTGGCCCCAGGGGGTCTCTGAGGGGTGGAGTATTGTGCTGGCGGCTCCTGTAAACACTGGGAAGCGGGGAGAGCCATCAGGACCCCCAGTGGAGACTGAGGCCATCCTTCCAAGCCTTCCTGCCCTGCCTGCCAGGGAGGAGGGCCAGAGCCACCGACCCAGGGCCCCCCACTCACGCTGCCAGCATCCCTCCCTGGGGCTCTGTGTGGCCAGCTCCCGTGATGCAGTACCTTGGAGGGCTGGCTCAGGAGGCAGGGAAGGCAATGGGTCGAGTGAGCACCTGGAGTCGGGGCCACAGGCCAACTGGAGGGTGGCCACTGAGAGCGTGACCTGCGTGACCCAGTGCAGGCTTGGTGTCGGCCTCCGAGCCTTGCCCAGGCTGTTCCTTCCACCTGGAAGGCCTGCCCCTTCCCCGGCTGGCTCTCATCTCTGGGAAGGGGCATCCTGTGTGCCAGTCCTCTGCTCACACCTTCACCTTCTGTCCTCCCAGGAGTCCTCTGACTGCTCAGTGCCCTCCTCCAGCCACCTGGCTCCACTTGCCTGGGGGTCAGCCAGAGGCTGCCGCCACGCCCTGTTGCGGGAGGGCAGGGCCTTCGTCTTAGACCTGGGCTTGACCTTCTGAGATTTCCGGGGAGGGCACTTGATGGGGAAGGAGAGAGTCCCAAGAGTCCCAAGAAATTCCCGCAGAAAATTGAGGAACCTGGTACTCAGAGAAGAACCCTCTCCCACGCGCGGCTGTGCCCCCGGAGCCTCTGCACCTGCGGGTTCCCGGCACCCGCTGTTTATCTGCTGGAGAGGAAGCGTTTAAAAAAGTCAGCTGTAGCATGCAAATCCAAGCAGAGCCGGCCTGCCGTGATTTGCATGGGGACAAAAGCTCCTTCGGGTAGCCTGGGGCCCAGCCCAGAAAGAAGGTTCCAGGTCTTCAAAGTGACCCCAACTCCCCAGGCAGGCAGGGCTCCTGGAGCCTAGGACAGCACCTCTCGAAGTGGGGTCACCTGGGCACAGACCGAAGGGCAAAGCCTCGGGGTCCCCTCAGACTTGCTGGATCAGGAGCCCGGGTGGGGGCGGGTTGCTAATGGAGAGGTGTTCCATCTTCTCGGGCTGGAAGACCCGCTGTTGTCAAGATGTTGGTTCTTCCCAGTTTGATCTGTAGCTTCAACAGGAGCCCAGCCAAAATCCTGGCGAGCTGTTGCACAGGTATCAAGAAACTGACTCTGAAATCTATGTGGAAAGGCCTGGGTAGCAGAGCAGCCAACGGGATCCTGAAAAAAGATGGAACTTTGAGCAAAGGCTCAGCAATGTGCTGTGATGAGCCCCCAGGCGAGTCTGCAACGTGGTCTGGGGACTGTTGGGAGGGGAAGGAAGCGGGGGTGGGGGTGCGGAGGGAGGCCCCCTCGTTCTCAGGGCCCCTCCACGGCCACTCCCAGCGGCCTCAGTCTTCTCCTGGTGGCAGTGGCCTGAGGTGTCTTTGATCCCTCTCCCGTCCCTCCCCCTGTTCTTTATTCATCACCTACCTGGATTGCAGCCTCAAGGGCTCCTCTCAGCCTGACAGCCAACATCTCCATTCTCCATCCCTCTGGAGGGCAAAGGAGGGAGTGAATCTCATGGGGTACAGATGAAGTTCTCTTTAGCATCAAGGATTGCCTGAGGAAAAGGCAAGATACTCATACCTTAATAAAGCTTGTTTTAAGCAACCCAATCAAAAAATGAGCAGAAGACCTAAATAGACATCTCTTCAAAGTGGACGTCCAGATGGCCAGCAAGCACATGAAAAGATGCCCAGCATCACTGATTGTTAGAGAAATGCAAATCAAAACTACAGTGAGAGGAGGGCAGGTAGAGCTCAGTGGTGGAGCACATGCTTAGCGTGCACAAGGTCCTGGGTTCAATCCCCAGTGCCTCCATTAAAAAATAAGTAAGTAAACTTAATTACCTCCCCCTCCAAATTAAAAAAAAAAAAAAACAACTACAGTGAGATATCACCTCACACCAGTCAGAATGGCCATCATTAAAAAGAAAGGTAACTGCTGGAGAGGGCGTGGAGAAAAAGGACCCTCCTACACTGCTGGTGGGGATGTAAATTGGTGCAGCCACTGTGGAGAACAGGATGGAGAGTCCTCAAAAAACTAAAAATAGACTTACCGTATGATCTAGCAATCCCACTCCTGGGCATACATCCGGAGGAAAATATAATTCAAAAAGACACACGCATCCAGTGTTCCCAGCAGCAGCATTTATAACAGCCAAGACACGGAAACAGCCCGAATGTCCGTCGACAGACGACTGGACAAAGTTCTTCAGAGGTGTTCTTGCCCTCTTCACCATAGAGATCTTACACGAGCTGTATTCAACTGGTTTCTAAGTATTTCACGGCTTGCTCACTGAGGTTAGGAAATTAGGATGTGGCAGGTCTGGGAAAGCAGAGGAGAACCAATCACAAGTGACGACGAAGGAAGTGTCTAGAAAGTGCTTACTCTGAGGGTTCTGTGGCTGCACCCATTTGCAAACCTGTCTCGTGGAGACTTCTGGAGTCAGGCTCAGCTCCGAGCGAGATGTTCCCCCAGACTCCTTGGAGCTCACACTTGCTGTCATTCTACACTTGGTGTTCCAAGATTCATCTGGAAATTGCCAGGTTGACGGTGGCGATAGGGAGTGGGTTCCTTCCTTGTGCCCACAATGCACCACTTTCTTACAGCAACTGGTAGCATGGTTAAAACTCCTGGAGCCCTTTAAGACTTAAAGGGCCAGACACCAGCTTTGACAGGGCGACCTGAAGTGTTGCTGGAGCCTGGACCGTACTTCTGAAATAGCTCTTTCTGGGGGACAGAAGCAGAGCCATTTTCTTTCTCTTACTTCTCACTCTCAGACCACCTCTGCTGGGCCTCCTTCTTGCCCCAAACTCTGTCCTTGTAACTGTCCTTAATGTCACCTCCACATATTAACAACAGTCTTGCTCTCGGGGAGTGGAGAGTCCAGTCAGATTTAAATCAGAGCCTCAGTCTCTTATGTCATCCACAGCTCCTTCCTGCTTCACAGCCCCTTCCTGCTCTGAGGGTCCCTGCTCGGGCTGGGCGGGATGGCCGGGCTTTGCTCACTGGGACCCCGCCATGAATTGCTGGCCCAGGGAAGATGTCCTGCAGCTGAGCACCTGCGACTCCCCCAGCCCTGGGCGCCTCTGCAAGGAGGACCCCAGGTGGCCCCCGGTCATTGTCTCACTTTCCTGGGCAGGACTCTTTCAAGATGGCCCACTCCTGGCTTCCTTCCGTGATCAGCGACAGACAATACCAAGTGTCTGTGAGCATGTGGAGAGATGGGAGCCCTTGTCTGCTGCTGGTGGGGATGTAAATGGTGCGGCCGCAGTGGGAGAGAGCTTGGCAGTTCCTCGGAAGGTCAAACACAGAGTTGCTGTACGACCCAGCCACTCTGCTCCTAGGTAGGTGCCCAGGGAAATGAAGACAAGTTCTGGTACACGAGTGCTCACGGCAGCACTGCGCACGGTGGCCACAGGCTGGGAAGAACGGGAGCGTCGCTCGGTGGATGGATGGACAGAGACGGTGCGGCAGAGCTGAGCAGCAGAACATTGCTCAGCCGCAGAAAGGAACGAGGTGCTGATAGCGACGCATGCTACAACATGGGTGAGCCTTGAAAATGGTATGCCGAGTCAATAAGGCCAGTCACCAAAAAAGCCCACTTATTGTGTGATTCTATTCAGACGAAATGCCCAGAATAGGTGACTCTACAGAGACAGGCTGTAGGTTAGTGGTTGCCTGGGGCTGGATGGGGACTAGGGCTGGACGGGGCCTGGGGGCGGGGACGCCTGGCGGGTGTGGGGGTTCTTTTTGGAGTGATTAAATTGTTCCCGGAAGGGTCGTGGTGATGGGTACACAGCTCCGCGCATGTACTAAAAACACTTTAAAATAGATGCCTTGTGTGCTTCTTGCGTTATGCCTCCATAAGCCTGCCATCGGGAAGAATGGCCCTGCCAAGGCCTGTCTCTCTGGAACAAAGTGACCTAGGACCAGAGGGCACTCCCGAGCAGCCCGCATTCCCGGGAGCCTCTGCTCCTCTCCTGCAAGCATCTCACCTGCTCCTCCCCGCTTTGCGCTGTCTCTCAGGGTCCCGCCTGCTGGGCTGTGGTCCCTCAGCAATTCGTGTCACGCAGCCTCCACCCCCAGAGTAGGAGCAGAGGGTCTGCCCTTGAGGCCTGGCAGCGCCCCCACCAGGCCCCCAGCTGCAGTGGGCTCTCCCCCCGCTGGGCTGGCCCCCGCCGTTCATTTGCGCAGATCCACCCCTCCCTCTGTCCACCCACCCACCTGTCCACCTGTCTTAGTCCAGTCGGGCTACCATAACAAAAGTACCATAGGCCTGGCCTTCTAAACAACACAGATTTATTCCTTCCAGTTCTCGAAGCTGGGAAGTCCAAGATCGAGGTGCCGGCGGATTTGGTGTCCGGTGAGGACCCCCCTCTGGTTCATAGACGGCAGACGTCTCACTGTGTCCTCATGTGGCAGAGGGGGAGAGGGAGCCCTCTGGGATCTCTTTTATAAGGACACCAATCCCACTCATGGAGGCTCCAGCCTCATGACCTCAGCACCCAAAGCCCCCACCCCTAATACCATCGCCTTGGGGATAGGATTTCAGTACATGAATTTTGGAGAGGACACATTTAGTCTGTAGCATCAACCAACCCTCTGTCTGCCCACCCACCCCAACTGTCCACCCACCCACCCACCCGCGCACCACCACCCGCACACTCCCCCCCACATCCACCTGGCAAACGCTCACTGAGCACCTGCTGTCAGCCTCAGCCCGGTGGGAAGACAGCTGAGCAAACAGACACTGACAACTGGATGTCTAGGGCCAAGCTCGAGACGCACTTCCCACTTTGGTTGTGAAAGCATGAGTCCGACATCCCCTCCCTGCTCTCCAGGTAGCTTGACGTGACCTATTTTACTCTCTAGACCCAAAGTGCTCCTCTTAGGTTCTAAGGAGGCCAGATCGGGGCCGAGACCAGGGGACTCAGAACCCATGTGGGCCCCAGCCCCCTCCCTGACTGGCTATGTGACCCCCAGCAGGTTGCTGCCCCCCCCCCCCCCGATCCCGGCCCTCACTGCCAGCACCATGACGGCACCGGGCTGGTGCTCTCCAAGGTCCCTGCTGGGCCTGGGCCTCTTCTGCCACACATGGAGCGGCTGCTCCCGCCCCGGGCACACCTGCCGGCCTCCCCTAGTTCAGGGCTCTCTGGGCCTCTGCAGCTCCTCCTCCCCCACCGGCGCTGGGGCTGCAGGGCCTGCTCAGACTTCCTCTGAGCGCCGCGCACTTCCCACCGCACATTCTCTCGTCTTGCTCTGCTCATCCTTTGAGTCCCAGCTCAAAAGCCCCCTCCTGGGTGAAGCTCCCTCAATGCCGCAGGGCCCCGCCTCTGTCCCCACCTGTGGAACATGCCCCTTGAAGCACCCCTGCCCCACTGACTGCCACAGGTCGCTGGTGCTGGCGCTGGGGTGTGGGGTTGTCTGTGGGGCTCACTGGTGCTTGAGGCCCCGTCCCTGCAGGACCCTGGGACACTCCAGGTCTGGCTTTTCTGGCTACTCCTGGGACATCCTGGGGCCCAAGGTATGAGGGGCGGGGGCTTTGGGTGATGAAGTCACGAGGGTGGAGACTTCATGGTGGGATTAGTGTCCGTGTAAGAGATCCCAGAGGGCTCCTCCTCTGCCACGGGAGGGCAGAGCTAGAGGTCTGCCATCTATGAATCAGAGAGGGGTCCTCACCAGACACCAAATCTGCCAGCACCTCGATCTTGGACTTCCCAGCCCAGATCCTGTGCCTGAAGCCTCCCTCCCTCCCTGGGCAGATCAAGCAAGGGGGCGGTAGGGGGAGCCTTCCCCACTTCAACCCTGGCACTATGACATGGTCAGGGCCCTAGAAGGACCCAGAAAGATCCAGAAAGATCTAGAAGGATCCAGCAGGCTCTAAAGAGAACTGGGTCCTGAGCCCCATGCCTGGCAGAGAGAGGGTGCCTGGGACATACTTACCAACAGGCTGAGCCACCAGCTTCCCTGGTTTAGGGCTGGATGCTGGAGAAGGAGCTGGTGAGAGGAAGAGGGCTGAGGCAGCCAGGAGGAGGGGCTGGTGATAGAAAACTTTGCGGGGCATCTCGCTCAGCTGCCTCAGCTTCCCTCTGAGGCCCAGAGCTGGGGTCGACCAAGGGGACAGGCAGACAGAAGGTTCTGGAGCCAGAGTGCACCTACTCCGTGGAAGAAACACAGGGCCAGATCCCACACAGCACCTGTGCCTCGTCGGGACCTGCTGAGCACCTGTCGTTTCATCTTCCCCCCTGGGCAGAAGGGGACCACCCTGGGCGTCACCATGGTGGCAGATTTAGGGTGACCTGGCTGGTCTTGCCACCCCTTTCTGTCTATAAGCCACATTCCGGCTTGCCCCTGCTGTGAATCATGTCACCGCACAGACCACTAACTTACTCTCTGTGGTCACACATGTGAGTCTCCGCCCTCCTGTTTACTTCTCTCGGCTCCTACAGCAGACTCGAACGCTCTCACGTAGCACAGCAAACACACATCCCCGTCCAGTGGGGGCCCCGCTCACAGGCAGGGGCTGAGGGGAGAACCAGCACAGGGGTTCTCAGCCCTGCTGAGTGCCTACATAGCCTAACACCCACGGGGCCCCCTCCTGCAGCTGGTGGCTGGGACTCAAGTTTGGGATGAGGGCAGGCAGGCGGAAATGGCAGTGACCAGTGGAGAGTCCCTGTGCTGTGCGGGATCTCAGCTGACTGGCCCAGAAGAGAGGATACTATGGGGGATCAAGTCAGGGACCCCCATTCTTACCCTCAACGAGCATTTATTGAACACCTGTTGTGTGCCAGGTGGGTACCACCCTACCTGAAGATGTGATGGTGAAACACCCAGTGGGGACGGCAGTCCAGTGAACAGTCACATGCAGATACTGTCACCCATGGGAAGGACAGAGACATGCAGGGAGCTAAGACGGGGGGTGGGAGAGTCCTGGGGGGGTCAGGGGAGGACCCACGATGAAGGGACAGCCCAGCTGTAGCCCCTCAGTGTCAGAATGGAAGGCAGGCTGTTTCTGGTGTTTCTGCCAGGGCGAGGTGGCCGTGGGACAAGGGGCAGGGACAAGAGGCCAGAGCACAGCTGGGACTGGATGCTGGAGCCCTGTTGAGCTTCGCAGTGAGAAATCGGTCGTGCAGTTGGGCCCCACACTCCGCAGGGCGCACACTTGGTTCTGCTCTGTGTTCGCTACCTGGAAACTCTTACTTGTTTTTGTACACATCCCACCCTTATTTGGCCCTGAAGGTCCTGTCCCCGGTGCCGCTGCCCAGAGCCCCAGCCCAGCCTGTGCTCGTGTGTGGAGGAGGGCTGGGGGCAGTGTGGGGCTGGCATCTCTGCTGGGCAGGGCTGGAGACTGAGTCCAAGCAGAATCGTCCATCTCTACGCTGGCATCAAAGCCTGATGTCTCCAATGGAGGGGGCTTCCTGGGTGCCTGCAGTGGGTGACCAGAGGGGGCCTGGCAGGGTAGGGGCATGGATTTTTCAAGCCAGGATGATGTCAGAGCCTGGGCCACATTCTGTAAAGTATGGCATCCCTGGGGTCCAAGGCTCGGAGTCCCTGCAGGACTGCCGGGCGCAGCTCAGTGTGGGCGCCAGGCCATGAAATGTCAACCAGAACAGCCTTTCTTAGTTGAGTCCAGAGGACCTACACTCCTGTCCCAGCTCTCATAGCTCTGGGACCCAAGCAATTGAGAGCAACTCCTGGCCTCAATCTGCTCACCTGCATAGTGGGTGTAACCTCGTTGGCCTCCAGGTAAGGGGTGAGTGTTGTAACTGCTACAGGAGGCCTGGGAGAGCCCCCTGCAGTGCACTGTTCCTGGAAAGGACCACGGCTGTGGGCCCTGTGCTCGCACAGAGGAGGCAGGCGCTCATGGAAAGTCAGATCAACGAAGGGAGGACCGAAAGGATGGATGATGTGGGCTCCAGCAATGCACCAAGACTCAAGGTTGCCCGGCTCAGAGACCCGTGGGGGAGGCGGGGCCGTGGCTGGGACGGAGGGCGGGAGGCAGCCGGGGCAGGAATGTCAAGGGGAAGAGGGAGCTGGCCTGCTGTCAGGAGGGAGCGATAAGCAAGCAGTGCCCACAGGATTAGGAAAGCACCAAGCGGAAAGAAGAGGCGTGGAGAGCCCTTTGCAAATCAGATGGGAAGTGAGATTAGATGCTGAATCAATAGAAGAGGCTCCAGCCAGATCCAAGGTGCTGCTGGGGAAGCATGGACGGCTATTCGGGGGCAGGCTGGAAGGACGGGCCCCGGGCACCCCGCTGGCCCGCCAGCCAGGCGACTAGGGAGCTGGGCCAGGTGGTACCTGCCTGAGACCACCCGGATGCCCCTCAAGCCAGGTCCTGCATTTGCCACCTCTGTGGCCACACCTCCCAGCCCCTGGGGCTTTGCCTGCCGGAGGCTCCGGCTTGGGGAGACAGCAGCAGGTGGGGAGGGAGGTGCGGGCAGAGGTCGTGGTGGGACAGGAGCAGATCCTGCCTGCTTACTCCTCCCAGGGGACGCAGCCTCCTGCCCTCCGGAAGCTTTCTTCCCAGGCTGGGGCTGCAGGCTCTTCGGGGCCGTGGGGGCAGGTGTTGTGTCTCAGGGGCCCAGGCCGTTTGGCCTCCGCATCCCTGGTGGTGGTGTCGTGGCTTCGATGCTTCGGAGTCCTCTGAGCAGGGAGGCACCCGAAGGCCTGAGCCTCTGAGCGTGGGGGGGGGGGGGGGATGCCAGGAGCCCATGCCCACTAACTGGAACTTTCTAAGCATCCTCCTCCGAACCCAGGCTCACCTCACACTGGGCTGGGCCAAAGCACAGGAACCTAGCACTCTGGGGCTTCAGGAGCAACATGGGCAGTGTTTCTCAAAGAGGGTTCCAGGGAACACTGGTCCCAGAAGATGCGCCCAGGGAAGAATTTCTGAGGTCACATTAGCTCGAGAAACCCTGCTCGCTCTCTCCTGCTGGAGGCGCACAGCAAAGGCTCTGACTAGTCCTCAGCAAGGACTTTGTTTCGTTCCGTGATTCCCAAGCGTCTGTGATCTTACTGACGTCCCGTGGGACTAGGACTGGCTTTGGGGAACGGAGACCCCGTGCACGTGTTCTCCCCACGCTAAGAGGTGCCCGCCGTGCCCTGAGGTTTACTTTCTGGGTCCTTGGGCTCAGGTGGATTTTTGTCTGGAGGATGGATCAGGTGCTGCAAGCGGCACATCCTTCCCCCGGGCATTGGGGGTGGGGCGGCAGGGACCCCCCCAGAAGCCTCTGCACTGTGCAGATGGGTGTTTGCTCCCTTGGGTGGGAGCACCTTTCCAACTTTTTGGTGGCAAGAAAAATGGCCAGGCCACTGAGAGCAGTGGGCTCTGTCCTGACACAGTGCTGGGGATCCCATGCAGTTACAACAAAATTGCAGTGGGGTGTCTCCTCAGGCTGCCGGCCCCTGGGGAGGAAGGGGATAGGGGCCCCCTCATTTTGCCCAGGAAGTGAGATGGGAGGGCAGAGAGGGCCCCAGGGCCCAGCCATGCTGGCTGAGTGCAGAGGACTGGGGAAAATGAGATGCCGGGGCAGAGGGGACTTCCCAGACCTCAGGTTCAAAGCTGGATGACCCAGGGCCAACCAGAGACCAGTGGGGAACCAGTGTATAGAGAGTCAGCTCATGGGGCCAGGGGAGAGGCTCAGAAAGGTCAGAGTTGGGCAGCCAGCAGGTGCAAAAGGGATCTGGGAAATGTTGGGGTCAGGGAGCTCGGGGAGCTTGGTCCCGGGGCCGAGGCGGGAGAGGACAGGACTTACCTGTGGGAGCTGTGGGCAGAACCCAGACCTGTGGCGGGGGGTGGGGGGTGAAACGTCAGCAGTCAGGGGTCCAGAAGAGAGCGGGTGCCTGTGAGTAGCGAGCACCCCATCACGGGAGGTGCTTCAGCAGGAGCCGGGCCCCCAGGCTGTCATCCAGACACAGACAGCAGAGAGCAGGGGTCAAGAGCGTGGACGCTGCGGTCTTCATTCATTCTTTCAGCATCTACTGTGTGCAAGACTCACTTCTGGGCTGAAATCTCAGTTTTTCCACTTCCTCGCTCTGTGACCTCAGGCAAGTCACTTAACTTCTCTGAGCCCAGTTTCCTCACCTGTAGAATGCCTTTGTTTTCCATCTCTTGGCCAGCTGGAAAGAGTGTATCTAAAAACTGGGGCCTCAAACAGCCCTCAGGGAATTTCAGGTCCCTGGTCAGGGCAAGGGGAATGACCAGATGGGGCAGAGCGGTACCCTGAGTGGTGCCGCCTTAGCCTACATGAGAGGCTTCCAGAAGCATTCGAATCTCCAGAGGAGCAGCCCGCAGAGGGTCTGCTCCCCGAGCCTTGGTGGTAGCCCCTCCCCGCCCTCAGAGAGCCAGTGAGGAGCCCGGGAAACAGCCCCACGGGCTCCGTGATTGGGCAGTGGTGACAGTCTTGGGTGGGCTCGGTTGGCTGACTGGTGCAATGGACACACAGGGTGTCGGGAGGCGCTGGAGCCCCAGGCCTGTGACAGGTGGGGATCCTGCCGCCGGGGTCCCTCCTTGGAGGCTGATGCAGCGTGGGAACGCTCGGGTTCAGGCTGCGATGTTCCCGCAGATTGACAAGGTCTGGGGCCTGCGCTCTGCCTCCCGGGGGACGGATTGACAGCTGATCTGTGGGGGGCAGGCGGCCCAGGCAGGGTGTGCTGGGAACAGTGAGCCCCAGACTCCCACCTCGCTCCTCCCTCTCCCCCCAGGCCCAGCCCCACAGTTTGGGTATCAGAGGGAGGGGCTTGGGCCCCACGGTGACCTTGAGATGGTGGCTGCATCACAGCAGGAGGTCAGCTCTAGGTATTTACCCTGCCAAGGCCACGGAGAGCCCAGAAGGGGACAAGGGCTGTCTCTGAAGGGCCCCTTGGTCCCTCAGCCCGTGCAGGGTCTCTGCTCCCACTGCTGCCTTTCCCCTGCCCCCCAACTCTGGCGCATGTGTGGTGCATCACGGCTCCCAAACCCCTTCCGCTCTTCCTCAGACCCCTCCCTGCCAGGCCCAGGACCTTCCAGTCTCCTGCCCCATAAAAATCGCCCAGCTCCTAACCCACTCCGGCTTCCAAACTGGGCTCCAGGTAGAGATGGGAGAGGCTGACCTTGGCTTCGAGCAGGTCCAAGGGGACACCTTTGACCTGGTGAGATTAGGAGCCTAGACAATCCAAGTGCCTTCTCCCTGTCCAGCCAGGTGTGCATTGAAGGCTGCGGTGACTTGGCTTTCTTGGCCAGAATCTCAGTCTTGCTGAAGCTGGATGAGCCCCTGGAGGTGGTCCCAGTGGGTGTGTCTGGAGCGCCGTCACCTCTGAGGAGCACCAGGGACTGTCTGGAGGGCCTCAGGGCTCCACCGGCTACCACAGAACGACTCCACCTGTACCTGCCTGTGTTTTCCCTCCTGTCTGATTGCCCACCTGCGGCAGTCTCCAAGGTGGGCTGTGCCCTCCAGGGACACATATCAGGTCAGTGTCAAGGCAGGGGATGTTTGAGGGTCCTGTCTCCAGCCCAGGGCTCTCCCTCCAGCTTCTCTAGTTAGGAGGGAATGACTGCTGACACACCTTCCACGTGCCCCAGGGTTGTTGGCACAGTAGCGGGGACACTAGCTCCATAAGGTGACTCTGACAGCACCCAAACCACAGAGCTGGACCTCAGCTTGGGGTGAGTGTTGGGTGTTTGAGAAAGTCTCGTTTGCACATAGAGTTAGATCAGAAGGGACCCATCCACCCTCTCATCTCCAAAACTTTCAATCCATCTCTCCATCCAGACTTCCCCTAGCCCTCATTCCAGGCCTCCTCAGAAATAACTACTCATGGCCAGACAGACGTGGGTTCAGATCCTAACTCCATTATCTCGTTAGCTGTGTGGTCTTGGGTCAGTTATTCGCTTCTCCGTTTCTTCCTGCTTAAAACAAGAATATGAAGACGGAGATTGTTCTGGAGTTAAAGATAAGGTTTTCTGCACATAGTAGGTTTTCTGTTTGTTTGTTTTGTTATTTTGCTTGAACAGCAAACATTTATTTCTTATAGTTCTGGGTGCTAGGAAGTCCAAGATCAAGGCACTGGCAGATTCTGTGTCTGGTGAGACCTGTCTTGGATTTGTAGGCAGAAGACTGCTGGAGACAGTCTCCAGGTTATGTCCCCACATGGGGGAGGGCACAGGGAGCTGCACGTAGTAGGTTCTTAATTAAAGTTTGTATCTTTTCCAATTAGCGTTCCCTCTGGATATGTGTCCGGAAGTGGGGTTGCTGGATCATATGGTAAGTCTATTTTTAGTGTTTTGAGGAATCTCCATACTGTTTTCCAGAATGGCTCCACCAACTACATTCCTACCTGCATATATCCAAAGGAAACTCTAACAGGAAAAGACACATGCACCCCAATGTTCATAGCCGCACTGTTCACAACAGCCAAGACATGGAAACAGCCTAAATGCCCATCAACAGATGACTGGATAAACAAGATGCAGTATATTTATACAATGGAATACTACTCAGCCATAACAAAGAATAAAATAATGCCATTTGCAGCAACATGGATGGACCTGGAGATCGTCATTCTAAGTGAAGTAAGCCAGAAAGAGAAATACCATATGATATCACTCATATGTAGAATTAAAAAAAAAGACACAAATGAACTTATTTACAAAACACAAACGGACTCACACATAGAAAACAAACTTATGGTTACCAAGGGGGAAAGGTGGAGGGGAGGGATAAATCAGGAGTTTGAGATTTGCAGATACTAACTGCTATATATATGATAGGTAAACAACAAGGTCCTACTGTGCAGCGCAGGGAACTATATTCAATATCTTGTAGTGACCTATAGTGAAAAAGAATATGGAAACGAACATATGCATGTACACGTAAGACTGAAATATGCTGTACCCCAGAAATTGACACAACACTGTAAATTGACTATACTACAGTAAAAAAAAAAAAAAAAAATTTGTGCCCTAGGAGACAAAGACTACTGACCCCAGGGCGTACCCAGGGCCTGCTCCTCTAGTCTCAGAGCCCCATACCACCCTGTGCAGAAGGCCATCTGTTCACCTAGCGCAGCTTAGCGGCGCCAGCGGCAGGCAGAACCTTGCAGCCATGGCGGGTGGGCATTAGATGCCTGCCACCCAGATGTGACCCGGGCAGGACCTCCTGCTGCTGGCAGAGGAAGCCCTGCCTCCCCCGGCCAAGGCTGGCTGCTGCCAACCAAGTGGGCAACCCAAAGGCACGTGGTCTGAGCTTCCAGGACCTTGTTTCCCGTTGCCTACACCTGAGCCCAGCCGCTAGGCCCAGGATGCGTGCATACACGGAGCATAACCAAAGTCAGAGCCCAGGGCCTCTGAGCTCATCTCTGCCGCCCCCTCAGACAGGCCGGTCCCTTCCCCAAGGGGTAAATAGCAGCTCCATTTATGTGGCAACATGACGGGGCTGTGGTGGCAGCGGTGGTCCTTATGCAGTGGCAGCGTGGGCTCGGCCGCCCCCCGGGCACGGCAGGAGAGGGAGCCTTCGTTGTGATGTGACTTGCATCCTTGAGCCCACCCTGGGGGCATTCCTTGTTTGGACCCAGGAGCCCCAGATGGTCCAGGTAGCAGTGCTGTCCAGGCACAAGGCTGGGCTCCCGGCTGTCTGTGCAGCCCCTCTGGAGGTGGGCACACGTCTCCGGGCTCCCCAGGGCCCATCCGGCATCAACATGTGCTCGCACGGAATCTGCCCGCTGTCCCCACCTTACACACGGAGCAGCTGACCGTCCAAGAGGGGAGATGCTTGTCCAAGTGCACTCAGAGAGGGGCTGGTAGGGCTCAGCCAAGCTCGAGGGCTAAGGGCCCTGCTCTGGGCCAGCTGTCTTTGGCCAAGACAGACTCTGCCCTGGGTCATCCCCAAGTCCCACCCCGGGAGCTCCGGGTCTGGTGAGGCAACTGGGCCACGGCAGACCCCACCCTCCCACACCTCCCCTCCATCACCCGGCTCGGGGCCAGAAATGCACCCACCTTTCCTCCGCCACTCGAGGAACTCCTGGGTGCCCTGCTTAAGCCCACTCAGGCCGCCCCTCTGGGAAGCCTTCGCCGACCCCCCAAGTCTCAAGGACGAGGCTCCTGAGGTTCTGTGGCCCTCAGGCTCCTCTTATGCTGCAGGGAGAGCAATCCTGACGGGGGAGTTGCCTCGCAGATGAAGCGAGAAGCTATGTTAAGTTCCTTCCAGGTCCTGCATCTGCAGAAAGAACCCAACACAAGGAGTCATAAAATCCTATCGCAGGTGGGCCCGACGCTCTCAGTGCCTCGTCAGAAACTGATCCTTCTGCCGGCAGCGGCTGCCTGCTCTTCCCCTGGCCTCTCCCCTGCGCAGGTCCAGCCCTGAGGGAAGGGAGAAAGCGCCCGGGACTGAGCAGGTGGGGGGCTGGATGGAAAATGGAAAGGATAAATGGACGTGAGATTTAACAGAAGGTGGGAGGGGGAGATGGAGAGGAAGAGGAGGTGGGAAGTGGTCCAGCTTGGTTAACTAGGCTCACATCCCAGCTCTGCACACAGCAGCCGTGTGACCAGTTGGAGACTGCATGTCTCTGTGTCCCATTTCTATTCCTTTCATCTCGAAAAGGGGACATAACTACCCACCCTTAATGCTGTCATGAAGATTAAACAAAACAGTCAAGCACGGGCCCATCTTGCTGTAAGAACGCCCTCGGAAAGTGACACTCGAATTTCCTTCCTCCCGGACAGCCTGGCTCCGGCTCCCAGCCAGGCCAGGTACCTGCACAGCCATTCCTGCGCTGGGCGTGCCCCGCCCCCTCCCACCCCTGTTAAAATCCCCTGGCTCGGCGCCTCTCCCAGGTATGTCCTGGTTATGTAATCACGCCAAGCAGCAACACACCGCCGGCTCTTCCCTGGCTCCTGTTTACACTTTGGCTCAGGGGAGAGCTCCATTCAGAAGAAACTGCTATTGTGTCTCAGCTTCCCATGGGAAAGCGGCATGGGGAGGGGCTCAGCGACCCAGCCCGGAGGCGGGGGTGGTGGCAGCAGAGGGGGAGAGAGGGAAGCAGGCCCTGGCACGGCCTGGGGCTTCCTGGATACACACACGGCTTACCATTCACTTATCTCTTCAAAGACAAAAGCCTCAAAGAATTTTTTGCATGGCCTGTTTTTTGGATAAACCTGAAAAATAGTTAAAAAAAAAAAAAAAGGCAGACCATTATCTCACCCACTTCCTTAGTCATGACCTTTTGCTTCACTTCTAACCTTGTTTTGTTGCCCTTTCATTCATTTATGCATGTATGCGTGCATCCATCCATCCATCCACACATCCATCCGTCCATCCACAAATCCACTCACCCATCCATCATTCATTATTCATTCATCATCCATCTGTCCATCCATCCATCGTCTATCCATCCATCCACACATCCACCCACCCATCCATCATTCATTATTCATCTATCATCCATCCACCATCTATCCATCTGTCCACACATCTACCCACTCATCATCCATCTATCCATCAATCATTCAGTAATGCAGCATTCATATCTCACCTTCCGTCCCATGTCCCTGGTAGACATTACTAACCGATTGCAGCTCTCCTTTCCCTAGAGCCTAAAATCATGCCGCCCAATATGGTAGCCACTAGCCACCATTCAAATACGGCTATTTAAACCCATGGAACTAAAATCAACTGAATAATTCTGTTGCTGAATCTCAATAACCATATTTCAAGTGCTCAATATCTCCACACGGCCAGCGGCTCCCTGTTTGACAGAGCAAATACAGAACATTTCTGTCACCACGAATGTTCTCTTGGAGTGTGCCGGCCTCTGGCAGGTGACCGTAACCGGCCCCTTACTGCTGGGAAGGACAACAAACATCCTGCCTCCTTGGGCCAAGTGGGGGTGAGTCCTGCCAAAGCCCCGACCTGCCCGGGGACACATCCCGCTGCCGGTTTTGTTTCTGTCTGAATTTTGCATATGGCAAGGTCATACTTGAAAGCGCAAAGTCCTTCCACGCTGACCCTTCTCAAGTTCACTTTCTTGTTGTCTCTTAAGAAAAAAAAAAGAGAGAAGAGAGAAGAGTAAAACCCTCGCCTTGCCTTATGGCCACACACGTAACCTGCGGGCGGTGCCCCTGCCCTAGGCGCGCCCCTTACCTCTCCAGCCTTCAGGGACTTGATGCTTCTGTTCTGCATCTATTTTTAGTGCCTCTGGGAGAATGTCATTGCCGACGGAGGCAGACATTTCATACTCTGGGAACCTTGACCTGCTGCTCTTCCGGTTGTGAGCTGAACCTGCTTTTTCATGCCCCAGAAGGAAAGAACAATGATCGTGAACGATCAGCATCTTCTGGAAAATCGGAAGTAGAGCCTCCATGATCCGAGGCTGCCCTGAACCCCGGCAGGGCTGCCTGCAGTGGCCGCCGCCTCCTGGCCCACCTGCTGAAGGCCCCGGGGCTGCGGGGCTACAGTGTGGGGCCGCCAGCCATGCCAAAGCAGGGAAAGGGGGCCGTAGGCGGTGGGCTGGCCACAGGACCAGGGGGCAGACGAGGCTGAGGCAGAGTGATAAAAACTTGTGAAGAAAGCATTTCCAGCCCTGCAGAGACCTGTGGCCCACCCCCAGAAACCAGCACTGGGAACACCTCCCCAGGGCAGGGCGGGGTGGAGCAGGAGGGGGAGAGGGTGCCTTGCTCTGGGTGGGTGGGGGTGTCTCTCTTGGGCTGGGGAGCTTGACTGATCTGAAAACGCCTGGCCTCTGACCCTGGGCTGGGTCCTGGGCTGGGTCCTGGGGGGCACCAAGGAATGGGATCGGGTGAGTAGTGGGGGGTATGGAGACAGGGAAGGAGCACCAGCCGGCTGCTGGCTTAGGGGTGGGACAGAGTGGGGGGCCTCACACATGCTGGCAGGGACAAGGCTGAGGTTCCCCCGGTGCCCCTGCCTCCCCAGGTGCACAGGTGGCCCCTTCAGCCCCTGGGGCAGTGGGAAGCGAGACTGGCCTGGCCTTTAGGGAAGCGGGCGGTACTTGCCGAAATCACCTTTGACAAAGAAAGCAAAGGTCATGGGAACAATTCCTCCCTTTCACGCTGGGCGACCTGGCAGGAGTGCGCTGGAGCTGACAGAGGGCGGCAGCCCCTCCCCAGCGGCCCAAGACAAACAGGGTGGCAGGAAGTTCCCACGCTCCCAGGGCTGGCACCCAGAGGCTCTGAGTCACCTGTGGGGGGCTGGGGCTGCGAGGAGGGTGGGGCCTCAGCCACCCACAGGTGAGCCTGGGGCGGGGCCAGCTGCGGCACGTCTGCTGAGCGCCTCCTCCGCGCCCCGCACGCACTGCGAACGCCGTCTCCCTCGGTCCTGACCAAAGGCCTGCTGAACTAACAGTAGGGCCTTCACTTCGCAGACTAGGAACTTGAGACCCAGAGAGGTTAAGTGACTTCCCTCGGGTCACCCAGCCTGAAAGGGGAAGAGTCAGGGTTTGGACTCAGGCTCCTCTGGTTCCGAAGTCTGTGCTCTTTAGTTTGGACTTGGATTCACTCAGCAAACCTTTGCTGAGCCCCTACTGTGTACCAGGCTCTCAGCCGGGGCCCAGGGTGGAAATGTAACCAGGGCCATGGCCCCGTGGGAAACGTCTACCATTAGCAGTGGCCTAGGGTTTCACCTGCAAAGTGGGTGAGTGGGTCCCCCAGCTGACCTCTGTAGAATGTACTAGAAGGTGATAGGACAGCACACCCAGCCGTGGGGCAAAGCGCTGGAGGAACACGACATCCTAGGGTCCCCGACGTTGGTTTTGGTGCTGCTGCTGCTGCTCTGTGGGCCAGGGTGCTGTGGCCTGGCGGGGGCATCTTCTGCCCTTGAGATCGGGGTGATGGAGAGCACCCGCCATGAGCACCCGATTCCAGAGGAGTGGATGAAATGGCCAGGGACCCCTGGGGCATGGCCACACGGGTCACCTCCCCCTAGCCACTCAGAGGTGTGCCCGGGCTGAAGGTCCTGGAGGGCAAGGCCATCCCTTCCCTTCAGTGACGTCGATCGAGGGTCTGCTGTGTGCGGGCTCGGGGCTCCTGGAGGTGCAGCCCCTCCCCTCCTCAGGACCCAGCGCAGTCCTGACACTTTGGAGGTGCCCAGATGAGCCAGCTGAACCATTATGGCCACTGCTGGGCCATTAATTGTCACTCTGCCCCTGTGGACAGAGGCTTCAGAGGCTCCCTGGGGCTTTGAGGGTCACTGGGCCTTCAGGTCTCAGAGGACCATGCTACTGCCAGTCCCCCAAACAGGACACCATCAGGCCAGTTCTGGGGCCACATCGGAGCCCACAGTTACCATAAGGTTAGGCCAAGTCAAGCAGGCAGATGGCAGGCTGGAGTTTGGGGCAGGCAGCAGCTGCTAGAGCCCAGAAGATGGTTAGAGCTGAGAAGCTTGGACAGAGAGGGTGAAGCTCAGGTGATGGTTCTGTCCGCAGAACCATGTGTCCGCAGGCGAGGCGCTCCCCATCTCTGGGCCCCTGGCCAGGAAACCGGTGTGACCCTTACAGCTCCTCTCGCCTCTCAGATTCCAGAGTCTCAAGATCAGGAACCACTTGTCCTGTGGGTGTGTAGCAAGTGTTCCAGAATGACCTGTCCTTGGAGGGCCAGTGTCCCCCTCCCTGGAGGAGTGGGGAGGCAGTCGCAGTCAGGGGACAGCCCTGCCCACTCACCTGCCCCTCTGCCCACCTCCTTCTGGACCTACCCATCCCTTCTAGCCAACACCTACCATCATCCACCAGCACGTACGCAGCATCCCAGAAGATCACGCACTAGCCAGCCAGCCAGGTGCGTCCTATCCTCTGACCACTGGACCACCTGTTCACCTGCCAGCATTCTCCATCAATTGTCCACCTACCCACTTAGCCTTCACCCATTGAGTGGCTCCTCTGTCCACCGTTTGATTTATCTACACATCCATCCACTGCCTTGAATCCCTAACGCCAGGCCTGAAGTCATCCGTGGGCGCCACGCAAGGCTGGCTGGTACTAATTCTGGGTGATGTGGCAAAAACCAAGATTGTTTAAAAGTGCACATTTTCAGTCACTGGTTTTGCAGCTCTCCCTCCCGCCACACCTGCCCTTCCTCTCCTGGGAAGTCAAAGCGCTTGGGATCTGCCATGTATTAGTTACATGACCTTGGACATGGTGACCAACGTGTCTGTGTTGCACAGTGTGAAGTCACCCCGGCACATCTTTGCTGAGCCGCCGTCACAGCGAAATGCCCGCGATAAGCGTTCGGCTGGGTTGCGCGACGATCGCTTCCGGAGGCTGCGCTGTCCGACTGCGTCTGATTGTACCAGGGGGAAACTTGCTGACTCCTGAACGCCCGGCCAGTAAGAAAGGATCTCTTTCTGCAGTTTTCCATCCACCCAGGTCTTCCTTTTTCTCATGGGCTATGTCCTGTTTTCAACTGCATGTTTCTTTTCTACTGAAGCAGCACTGATAACACCTTTTTGATAAAAGGCCAACAAAGCTTCCAGTAGAGATAAAGGAACAACCACGTTCTTTGCCGGCCCGGGAAGGACGTTTCCCATTCCATGTCATTTTCCCACTGGAATGTGAGAAGGGAAGTGTGAAATATTTGTCCAGATCATCTCTCATCAATGAGGCATTCCAGTAACCACAAGCAGCGCTGGCCCCTTCTCCCAAGCACACCCGGAGGGAGCCACTGGTCTGGCTAATCTGGATTTGTGGGCGTAGGAGCCCTGGCTCCCTGGCTGAACGGGGGCAGTGTGTCTGTCCGGGCCAGCTGCTGTCCTGCTGCCGGGTCTGGGCTGGTTCAGAGGCGGCCCCAGAGGCTTTGACGTGTGCCAGCCCCTGGGCCCATGTGGCTTTCCTGTCTTGCCTGGGAAAAGTGATTCATTATCCCATTTTAAAGGAGGAGACTGAGGGTCAGAGTGGATGTGGGAGACTTACTCAAGGTCACACATGTTTTAAATCTGTCTGCCACAGCGAGCAGGACGGCTCTTCCCCCGGTCATCTTATCCTCAAGTTCCCGGCGTGTCTCTGAGCAGGTGAGTGTTTGAGAAGAGCGCACACCCGTCGCGTTTCCCCCAGAGCAATGACGGCCCGGCGTGAGCTTCTCCGCTGAGTCTGCGCACAGGCCCACGCTGCCTCTGTGGCCTAGGCTGTCACCTCTCAGCAGGGCCCCCACCTGGCGCGCCCCCTCCTCCAGAGCATCTCAGTCCCAGTTGTCTCTGAAAACTCCTCTGACACCAGCAGCCACTGGTCTTAACACAAGCGCCCGGTGGGAGAGTCAGACAGGCCTGGGGTGGCAGCCCGTTCAAGGTGGCCTCTGATGACCCTCACCGGTTTGTGTTCACGCCCTCTGTGGCCCCCTCCCTCCTCGAATAGGGCTCACATGGTAAAGAGCGCATGCTGGGGGAATGATGGAGCGTGGTTCCCAAGGCCAAGTTGTGAAAGGCATGGCAGCTTCTGCCTGGTTCTCTCCAGCCACTCACGCTGGGGTAAAAAGTCCACCGTGTCACCAGGGCACTCAGGCAGCCCTGTGCAGAGGCCCACGTGGCAAGGTCCTGACACCTCCCACCAACAGCTGGGTGAAGGGGCCGTCTTGGAGGTGAATCCTTCAGCCTCAGTCAAGCCTTCAGATAACTTCAGCCCTGGCCAACATCTTGACTTAAGCCTCCTAAGAGATTCTGATCCAGAATCTCACAGATCCAGCAGCTCCGTGGCCCACAGTTATGAGAGATAAGAAATATTTGTTGTTTTCAACCACTAATTGAGTTGGGGTTATTTGTTACACAGCAGGAAATAACTAATGCATGAGGTTTGAATTGTGTGCGTCTCCTAACGAGATGAGTCACCTGGGTCAGGTGGTTCAATGTGGAACCTTGGTTTCCTCCTTTACGAGACAGCTAATCATAAGCCCCTTAGAGAACCTTGCTAAGAACAGAATGGGAGGCAGCCTGTCCTGTGCCCGGCATCCCCAGGGGCCATGGGGCTGCTATGATTGCTGTTGCAGCCATGTTTGCCTGTGCAGGGCTCTGGCCTCTCTGCCTGCAAGAAGAGACACGTTCTTAAACTCCTCATATGCCCCGACATAGACACATGCACACACGTGCATGCGCGCACACACACACACACACACACACACACGCTTACCTCTCCCGGTGCCTGGCCCAGGGCTGAAGGAGGCACTGCAGGTTCTCAGTTACTACTGAGAACCAATGAATGAAGCAAATGGCATTCATTTTAATTAAAATATTTGAGTTGTGATCAAATACAAATAAAATAAAATTTACCATCAACATCATTTTTAAGTGTACACTTCAGTCATGCTTAAATGCCTTCACATGATTGTGCAACCAATCTCCAGAGCCGTCTCCTCTTCCTACACTGACACCCCGTCCTCATTAAACCACCACTCCTCATCCCCTCCCCCGGCCCTTAGAACCACCATCCTGCCCTCTGTCTCTGTGACCTTGACTCCTCGAGGGACCTCCCATAAGTGGAATCATGTACATGTGACCTGGTTTGCTTCACTGCCCAGGGGTCACCCACGTTGGAGAATGCGTCAGAATGTGTCCTTCCTCTCTGAGACTAAATCATTCCACAATGAATTGTTGCTTCATGTGTGTTTCTTTTCCTCTGACCATGAGATCAAGGGGGTCAGGCACGAAGTTTAACTTCTCTGCTTATGCCCAGCCCCTGACTTAGAACTGGCCCTGAATAAGCCTGACTCAAGATGTATCTATGGAAGAAATGACTAAGGTCCCCATGTCTGGTTTGTGTCCTGGTTCTGCCACTTGTTGGCTGGGTGGCCTCTGCAGGTGTCTTGCCCTCCCTGACCCTCTGTTTCTGCATTTATGGAGTGGGGATGGTGCCTCACTCACGAGACAGATGTTGGGGTCAAATGTGGTGACTGTACTTCAAATGGTGGGGTGTGGGGGTGTAGCTGCTTCCTGATTTGACCCCCAAGGCCAGAAATGGTGACACTCCTTTGCTTGACCCTGGCCTGACCCAGATGCCACTCAGCAGGGGGCCAGGTGTGGTGGCTGGTCTGTAGTCTCAGGTTGGCAGCACAGGACATTTCATTACCAGCCGTCTTCTGAGATAAAGCCAGTGGCTCCCACATTCCATCGATAAGACCCCGGGGCTGAGCAGAGATGACTTATGCCCCAGAGCGCCGGTGAAAATGACAGCAGGGGAGGAGTTGGACCCAAATTTGCTTCACACAAGGTGTGATTTCAGATATGGGCTGATAACTTGTCAGATGGCTAATGGCTCTGGAATTCCAACCGATCCTGGAGGAGAGGGCAAAGGAGTCGGGAAAGCAGACTTTGTGTTGAGCCTGATTCCCTGGGGGTGAGAACACAAGCTGTGGGGTCCTTCTCAGGTCCCTGCTTAGGAGACCTTGGGAACCTGGCTGAACTGCTCTGTGCCTCAGTTTCTCCATCTGTAAAATGGGGATGTTAGTGATTCCCACCATTTTCTGGGGTGGGGGTGTGGACTGAACACGCCGAGGCTGGTGGGGGTGGCGCTCGGCACATGCTAAGTCCCCCTCGCCTCTTGGCTGTGTCTCTCCTCGCTGAGCCTTGGTGTCTCCATCTATAAAATGGGGAGGCCCTCCCCCTGCCCTGTAAAAATAACCTGTTTATCCCTTTTCTCCAATCCACCCCGTGGACTGGCCAAGTCATCTTTCCAGAATTGGGGGGCTCCTCAAATGTGCTTCTCCCAAACTTGGGTCAGCCCACTCGCCCGAGCCTCTCCCAGCATCCCCACCGCGGGGGCTTGTACACTGCTCGCCTGGCGTGGCCCCCACGGGCTCTTGGATTCAGCCCCCTGTGCCCCCTGCTCCTGTCCTTGCCATCCCTACTCAATAAGTGTGCTGTTCTCTGCCCAGGGGCTTGGGCCAGAACCTCCTTGGCAACCCTCCAGCCCGCACTGTCTGCTCCTAGCCCCTCACCCAAGCCCTTCCCTCCTGCGTCACTGCTGGAGGAGACCCCCCAAGAGGTCCCTTGTTGGACCAACAAGTGTGAAGGACAGATCTGAGGTTTGAATTTCTTTGTCACAGCAGCACAGCCTGGCTCGTCCAGACTAATGCAAGGCTCTCACCATAGACAGAATTTGCCCGGAAGACTGCGCCCTGTGCTGGGGAGGTTCAGCAGCCTCCCCTGGGCCCCCCACACTCGGCCTTTCCCATCGTATCCCACCTTGCTGAAGCTCACGGGACCACCCCCTGGCCTGACCAAGGGCAACGGGGGCAAGTGCGTGCTACCCTGTCCACGTCTCTGTCCCCAGGCCTGGCTCCGAGTCCATCCTCCCCAGGGCTCAGCTCTGCCTGTCGAGCCTGCTGAGCGACTGGCCTTGGCAGGGACCCAGCTGTCCCCCACGTGCGCATTCTTTCCCGAGGAATGTCCCGGATCCAGGTTCCCACAGAGGTGCCCGAAACGAGGGGAGTGACTCTGAGCTCTGGCTGTTGTTCTGTTGCAGAAAAAGCCATTCTTTTGGACTCTGCGAAGTGAGCCCACGAATGGGGCATAGCTGAGATGCAGGAATTCCTGGGTCAACGGGCCTCACTCGGGCAGGGCCGCCCTCCCCCTGCGGGTCAGCAGAAACGTCACGTGAAACCCATTCTAATTAAAGGGAGCATTAAGCCGGGGCCTTTAAAACATGGCCATTTCCTAAAATCCTTTCTTGATAGCAGTTAATTTCCCTGAGGAAGGAGCAGAGATAGGAGTGGGAGGGGGCACGGAGCCCCCTTGGAGAGCCTGGTTTTCCCACCCCAATCACTCACTCTGCATTTATCTAGAACTTCATCTCAACAGTAATTTAAAGACTTCAGGAAAACTTCTCTAGGCCCTAATTCATCAGCTGTTTAATGGGAGTGCTGTCCCTCAGCCTCCACCACTTCCAGGGCAGGGGGCCGGGGGGACGGGGATGAAGATCAGGGTTCTGGAACAAGGGACCCAAGGTGTTGACATGGCCAGGAGACAGTGCGGGTGGGGGCAGGCTGGTCTGAAGACAGCTGGGACCCACAGGTGCTCCTTCATGCAACAGACACTAATTGAGGGCCTTCTGTATGCCAGGCACTGTCCTAGACACTGGGACAGAGCCTCAGACAGGTCAGACAAGTATCCTCTGCCGTGTGGTTTACCTTTCATTTTGCTTCAGATGATTTGTGATGCACGTGGCCTTGGAGAGGAGAGTCAGCCCTAGTGGGCTTCATGACAAAGCTGGGTGTCCACCCCCCTGCAAACAGTGGCTCTGACCCTGCACATCCCCAAGAATCAGTTGTCTGAGTCACTGGGTTGAGAATTCTACCATCAATTAGTTTTGTCTGCCATGAGTACAGGAATGGAGAGTAATGGCCTGTGCACTCTGCATGTGCTGACCCTGCACGAAAAGCTCAATTAAAGTAGCATTTGAGGAAAAATCATGAAAGCTCCTGTGCAAAGCCATTGAACTTTATCTCAAGGGGCCTCGAGTACCTTGTGACATGTCCTAAGATTCAAAACCCACATTGGCTCCGCCCATGGCCCAGGGTCACCTGATGGCGTCAGACACCTGTGAGGACTAAACCTCTCCCCGGTGAGCCCACGATCACAGCTTAATGGCTTCTGCTCTCACCCTCTGGGGTCTTCCTTGTATCCTATTTGGCAGCCAGCTTGCAGTCGTGTGCAAAGCTTGCTGGGAGAGTGCTGCATTTAGTTAATTAATGATCTGTGGCAGTTTTGGAAGGAACAGAAGTGAGGCCCAAGGCTCCTTCCCAGAGGAGATGGCCCACATCGTGCTAAACAGCTTGTGGTTCCCCTTCAAGCAATGTCCAGCCTCTGTACCTTCGCCCAGGCCATTCCCTCTGCCTGGGATGCTTTTCCCCACCTGGCCTGCCTGGAAAATTTCTCCTGGCTCCACGGGGTTCAGAGAAAGCCTCCTACCCTGTTCGGCCTGCCCATCTGAGCTCTGCAGCCTTTCCCGGGCTTCTCATCCATTACATCACGTGGTGAACAACCTGTGTACTGGGTCTCTCCTCTGCTCAGTTCAAGGGGCCCAGAACACAGTCCAATGGCCAGTGTCCAGTTCATCCTGAGCCCCTAGACACAGAAAAAAGGCCCTTGTAAGTTTTAAAGATTTCCTTTTTATGATTGCTTAATAAATACCTTCTTGAATTCCTCCAAAAAGTTCTCGAGGGCATGAAAATGTAGGCTCTTCCAGTGTGGATGGGCAGGGTCCCTGTCTGCCCTGGGAGCTGGGAGGCCACAGCCTGGCCCCTCTGTGGGATGAGATTCCCACGTGGGGCTCTGACTGGGGAGGCAGAGATGTCAAAGCCTGTTTTATTGCTACAGGACTTGGCTGGGACTCCTGTGCTGTTTGGATAAATATCATAATACAATTATTGTTAATATTAGCATATTATGACCACCCATAGTTTCTTAAATACCTACTGTGTCCCAGGCACTGAGCTGAGCACTTTTCAGGGCATTCCTTTATTGCATCTGCCCACAACTTGCTGGCATCCATTTCGTTTTGCCAGTGAGGAGCAGGAGGCCCAGGGCGGTGGTGCAAGGTGGGGGTTTCGGACCAAAGTCTCCCTCCCCCTCCCCACACCCTGGAGCCCACCTTGGCACCGGCTGATTTTTCTGCCTTCTGACCCTCCACGCCCTCTATTCTGACCCTAGGGAGAATTTGGGCCTCAGGAACCCTGCAAGAAAGGCCTTGCTGACTCTGACCTCCAGAGTCCCACTGGAGGCCACCTGAATGGCTATTTGTATCAGGTAGCTATGCTGCATAACAAATTACTGTCAACTTAGCCACTTAAAATTCACTAGCTCACAGCTCTCTAGGTCAGCAGTCAGACGCGGCTGGGCTGGGTCCTCCACCCTTGGTCTTACCTGGCTGAAACCCAGGTGCTGGCCAGGCTGTGCTCCTTCTGGAGGCTCTGGGGAAAAATCCACTTCCGTGGCATTCAGGTGATTGGCCAGATTCAGTTCCTCAAAGCTGTAGGACTGATGTCCCTATTTCCTTGCTGGAGAAAACCCTCTGCTTTTTTTTTTTTTTTTTTTTTTTGGTATAATCAATGTTTTTCATAAGTTTTAGAAACTTAAACCTGACCATAGCCAATGTCAAAGTTCAAATCTGCCACTCACGTTGGTTGTAAGTGAACCCAATCTTACGTGTGGTTAAGCAAGGCTGGTGCTCAGCCTCACACACAGTGCTCAATCCTCACCACAGGCCTCGTCTTTGTGATGCAGTAAATATGCTTGTGTTTGGGAATCTTACATTCTGCTCGCGAACAGACAGTAGGTATACAAACAAGCAAGTAACTAATCTAGCCTGTCTCAAAGCTCTTTATATATATATAAACATACATATTCATTATAAATATATATTCTTTATTATATATATATATATTGTTTTCCATTATAGGTTATTACAGGATATTGAATGTAGTTCCCTGTGTTATACATTAGGACCGTATTTTTTGTCTATTTTATATATAGTAGTTTGTATCTGCTAACCCCAAACTCCACCTCTCCCTGGCTGCATGGTCTCAGGCAAGCCTCTTTGCCTCAGTTCCCCCTTCTTTAAAATGGGGACGCATGGAGACACTACTGGGGGCCTGCCCTGAGCATCCTGTAGGTGGTGCTGATGCGCATGAAATTGGCCCCGGGGCAGGTGCAGGGGTAGTGGGTGTGGAGGAACTGTAGGGGGCCTGCGGCAGGTGTCAGTGGGAAGACACCCCGCGAGGCTGCAGAGGCCCCTGGGATTCCGGGTCTGAGGAGCTGGCTGGCGTCAGAGGCTCTCCCTTCAGTGGAGCTGCAGGCCCTGCCTCGGGTATCTTAACTGTGGTCCACAGGCATCTGCAGCTCAGTGGGAACCAAATGAGGGGTCACGACATCCGTCCTGCATCACCTGTCTCCCCATCTCCCCGAATGATGGCCCTGTCCTCCCAGGAGCTGTCTGGACTGCTTCTCCATCATCCCCTGGTCCCCTGGGGGGCTCCAGGATTCCTGAAGGAGGTGGCCTTGGAGGTCCCCTGCAGCGGGGATCCAGACCGGCAGGGGAGCCCCGACTCATCCAGGGCAGGTCTGGAGGTGGGTGTGGCTCCACCCTGACCTTAACCTGAGGAAGGAGGAATGGTGGCGGGAGAAGGCCCCGCCCACCCAGCAGCCCCGCCCACCTCACTTCTGACGTCTTGGTTCTGTTCTCTTTCTCTTTCTGTTACGGCCCCATCCACCCACCTACTCTCTTACAAAGGAGGAAGGTAAGTCTGGAAGAGGGCAAGTGACTGTGAGCCGGGGCTGGAACTGGGCGAGAAGCCAGGTGTCCAGACTCTCTCTCACCCGATGCTGTATCTCCCCATCCTCCAACTCTGCTGTGCTGGGAGACAGAGGGGAGGTAAGTGTGATGTCATCATTTCTAGATCAGGCGCTCCCACCAGCCGTATCACCCCCCCACCAATCCCCACGTGGAGGGCCTCCGCTTTCACACCGGCGGGGCCAGGGGGCTCACTACTTGAGAGACAGGCTCTTCAGCCACTGGGCAGCTTGTACCAGGGAGTCCTGCCAGCCACTGAGCCACGAGCTGCTTTCGGACACTCCTGCTCGTTGCCGGGGGCTCTGCCTCCTGGGGGTGCTCAACTTAGCTCAGGCCCTGTCCCTGCGGAGATCTGGGGCTCATGGTTGGCATCTCCCAGGCGGAGGGAACTGGGGCCTCCCTTGGGCTCATACCTTTTGGTGGAGTAGTTGTTGGGTCTGTCCACCGGCCTGGGACCCCCAGAGGACAGACTCTGCTGAGGGGAGGAGGCCATCTGGCCAGGAGGGGACACAGCCACTATGGAGGGAGGGCCAGGGGCTGAGTGTGGGGAGCAGGGAGGGTGCCCCCTCAGCTTGGGTGCTGAGACGGCCTCAGAGAAGGTGACCAGAGGGCTACGACGAAGAAGCAGACAGCAAGAGTCAACCTGGGCTGGGAAGACCGAAGTTGGCCGAGTTCCAGGAGGCAGAACAGCCTGGTTAAGGCCCGGAGCTGGCGGAAGTCTGCGGGGCGGGGGCTGCGGGTACGGAGAGCGGGCAGTGCCGGTGACCACGCGGGGCCTCAGCGCGGTGGAGGGGCTGGGTTTTACCCAGGGCAAGATGGCCTTGTTGGGTCTGAGTCGGGAGAGCAGTTTATTATGCTTTAAGCAAAACCCTTTGGCTGTTGGGAGAAGTGCCTGGAGGGGACCGAGGGCAGTGGGGGACCCACTCTGAGGCTGGCATGGTCGTCCCTGCAGAGCCGAGCACGGTCAGACCAGGCAGGTGGGGCTGCAGGTAGAGACCAAGAGGTGTTTCCGAAGTGAGACCCGCAGGCCTCTTGGGAAGGGCGGGGGCCGCTGCTGAGCGGTCCTCTGGTGGGCACCTCCCACCCCAAGGCGGTGCCAAGACTAGGCCACTACCCGGCACAAGGGCTCCCACCCAGGATAGCCCAGCTGAGTTCTGCCTGCTCATCGCCCGTGTGGAGGGCAGGATGTCCCGAAGCCGCCAGAGCTGGGACTGAGGGCCGCAGTGTCCAGGTCAGTCTCCAAAACTCGTAAACTCAGGCGGACAAGGCTGCTCACCCACTTTCTCCAAGGACAGCGGGAGGGACTCCTGGGCCGAGACTGCCCCAGGGGTTTGGGCAGGTCTCTCTACCCCTCAGGTCCTATGCTGGTGGGGTGAAGGTGGGAAGGGACCCGGAGGCCGGGGGACCCAGGCACAGCGCGGCCGCTGGCCTTCGCCTTGATGGAGGCGGTGGGAGCACCCAGCCCGGGGGCGGTGCTGCATGGGCACCCAGGCTCCTGCAGGGGGGCGGCCCCACGTGGGCTGTGCGGGTCCGGCTCTGCTCAGAAGCAGGAGCGCTCTCCTCGGGTCGTAAATCGAGCCGTGTCACCCCCATTTACTGCCTCCAGCGACGTCCCCGGCACTTAGAACGGTGTCCATTCCGCATGCGGACGAGTGCGCCAGCTGATGGGTGGGTGTGTGGCTGTCTGTTCTCTCGTCTGCTGCCTGTGCCCCTGGAGAACAGGGGCTGGCTCTTCTTTCCCGCTTGACAGGATGCTCCGTGGGGGGATCCAAAACTGGGCCCCTGCAGCCTGGTCCTTCCCTCTGGGACCAGCCACCTGGTCGGGAGACAGTCTCTCAGAGTGACACCCGCCGCTGGAGCTGGGGCAGGGACAGAAAGAGAGGAAGCTGGAGGACGGGCAGGTGTGAGCTCCAGCCAGGAGGCTGGGACATGGGCACGCCTCGGGAGGGCCATGGATGCCACCAGGGATGAGATCGAGGGATTTGGGACGTGACTTCTGCGAGGGTGGTTGGTGCCGGGACCCAGTGCTGCTCACCCTGAGATCAGCCTGTCAAGTGGAAGTTGAAAATGCCGTGAGCTCGTGGTGCGAGGAGGTGCACGGGAAACAGCTCTGGGTGGAAATGACATGGTCCCACAGGAATGCAGCGGTGGGCTGTCACCTCTCTGGACCCTGAACAACCCAGATCTGGGAAGAGGGCCAGGCCAGTCCAAGAGGGCTGCCCTTGACTGTGACCGGGGAAGAAGGGCAGGCCTGACAACCCCGCCGCAACCCCTCACTGCTGTAACCTGGGGGTCTGGGGGCCTGCTGAGTGCTTAGATCCTCGGATCTGCGGCCTGTGAGTTAGGAGAATGGGCCAGGTGTGGCCACCTGCTCCCACCTCCAATGTCATGCCCTTCGTGGTGATGATGAAGGCCACCATTGTCATCTTCATTCTTGCCCACTGGGGACTCCCTGTGTGCCAAGGGTCCCCAGGCCCAGCCTGTTTAATCCTTGGGACAATTCCATGAGCTTTGTACTAAAAACCGCCATTTAACAGATGAGGAAACTGAGGCCCAGAGAAGTCCAGTGACTGGCCCAAGTCCAACCCCCGCTGCCCTCCCTCCTTCTGTTCTCCCCCTTCCCTTCTCCTCCCCTCTCCCCCTCTCATTTCTCCCCCTCCCTCTTTTACTAGACAATTTTTTTTAATGAGTTCTCATGGTGTGTAGGCATGAGCCAGGTGCTGGAAATACCAAGATGACTGGGGCCTTCCTGGGCCTCTCCTCAGCTGGTTCCAGACAGGATGACAAGCAGGTGGGTCCCTAGGCCAACTCGGGCACATGGCTGGTGGTTCTCTGGAGAACCGTGAGCCATGGGGCTATGAGGCGGAATCTGGCTCAGGAAAGTGTGCTGTAACCCATTAGTGATGTCTGCCCTGCACGAAGGTGCAGGAGCCAGGGGTGACTGTGCTGTTTGCCTGTGAACTCTAGACTAACAGACCCTCTAAAATGCATTCAGGCAGTGCTGTGGGCCTTGCCTGGCCCTCCAAACCAGTTCAGCACCCTTCTCTCCATTTTCAGATGAGAAAGCAGATTCTATTTAAGGTCTTACAGCTCAACTGTGGCAGCTGGGATCTTAACCCAGGTTCCAAGGATCCCAGTTTTCTGTGGTGTCATGCAATTATGCCTTGTTCCCCTCTTCCCTTTGGCTGCTAGGGAGCTCAGAATGGAGCTTTAGGCTTGCTCTCGGGTGCCACATTGGCCTAGGGTTTGGAGCATGTGTGTCACCCTCTCCTTTGGGCTGGCTCTCCTCCCTGCTGGGCCTCCCGTGGAGCAGGCCGGACATAAGTTATCAACTATAAATAAAACCAAGACTTCCGTTCTGGCTCTCACTTTAGTTTCCTGGTGCATTTTTTTAAGTCCTGGATCGGGAGGGGGGACCCTCCTAACGGAAGATGACATCACCATCAGCTGGCCCTGGAGGGCAGGCCCCCAACCCCACAGGCCCGCGTGGGCCCTGAATGCCCCCATTATGAGGGGTAACCTCATTACACAAGTCGCGCCGCACGATGGAATTTCAAATGGGGTTTTGTGGTTTCTGTCCTTCTCAGCAGAGCGCACACAGGCAGCTGCGGTCACCCGGCTTCCTCTGCCGCCGCAGCCCTGGCCCCCAGCCAGCCCAGTGACCACCCGTTCTACCGTGAGTCAGTTTCATTCTTAACGCTCTGACTCAGGCCCCTTTAAAGGGACAGCCAAGCTGATTCCTCCCGGGCCGGGAGGCGGTGGACGGAGGTCAGGAGGAAGCCTGGGGATCTCTGGCCCGCAGCTGGCTCCGGAGCTGGGTGAGCTGGCCCTGCTGCAGCCCTCCATCCCCCTCCCTGGGGTGGAGGGGGTTTCCTGCCCGCTGCAGCCTGTGACTTTCCCCGGAGCTAACCGTCTGCAGGGCGGGAACCCCCGGGCACTCAGCGACTTTGCTTCTTGCTGGGCCAGGAGCCCTGCCCAGGCCCTGGCCCAGAAGCCCAAGGGAACTTCGCAAGCCACCCACTTTGCCCTGCTTTTCTTCCCCATCGCAGCGTCTCCCGCAATTCCTAGAACGTCCGCGCTGCCTCCCGGGCAGCCCCTCCTGCCACCTGGAATGCACGTCCCTGCTTTTTGTGGCTCTGTCTCCTCCTTTAGGGCTCCTTCCTGTCCCCTCCTCTGAGATGCCCCTGCCAGGCCCTGTCACCACAGCTTGCTCGCCCCGGCAGCATGAGGCACCACCCCCTGCTCTGTTCTGTCCGCTTGTGTGTTCACTGGACTCTCCCGTCCAAGACTGCCAGCCCCGAGGGCAGGGACATCAGGTGTCTTGTTCACGGCCCCAGCCCTGTCGCATCGTAGGTGCTGGATATGAACTCGCAGAATGAACAGATGAAGGGGTTTATGGCCCCAGTTCCTCCATGGCCATCCCCTGTCGAGAGGGTGGGTGGCTCCTCCCTGCAGATGGTGCACCAGGGGACGGGACGAGGTTACCAGTGGACGATCCTGAGTCCCGGGGTCTCCTACAGGGACCAGGCCTGAGTCCAGCCCCTGGGGCAGATCTCAGTGTGAGGCTTTAGTGAGACCTAAGAAGAATTTCCTTCTTTTTTTCCTCTGTCTGACTCACACTTTTGAAGTTCCCCTTTTGGTCAGCACTTCTGCCGAGGTTACCGGGTGGTCAGGCAAGGCCGGCAGGGCCTGGGGAACTGGAGGGAGCTGGGCCACATTTTCATTCACAAACACAGGGCCGGCCTGGTTCCTGTGTCCTGTCGGCTCATGGAGTTTGCAGGTTCTCGGGGGCGGGAGTTCTCGGGGGGATTCAAGAGGCCTGAGTTCGTGCGTGCACTTGGCCAGTGTCCACCTGGGCCTCTCTCTTCAGCGTCCTGACTCATCTTCCCTGTCATCTTCACTGGAGGCTGGAACAGGGGTGAGGCACAGGGACAGGAGGTTGGGCCTGGTCACGGAAGCCTTGGTCCTCCCCGGGGTACCACAGGTCTTTGCCCCAGGCAGCTGGGCTGCCAGGGCCCAGGGCGGGCCGCCGGCCTCCTGCCCGGTGAGCCCACTCCCCTCCGTGGTTCCTCCCTCCCAGGCTGGGACGGGTCAAGGGATGAGGGAAGGTGAAGGGGTGAGAAGAAAAGGTTGCCATCGGGCGCAAACTCCCAAGCCCAGCCCTGCGCCCCTCCCGGAGGCAGCATCTCAGCTGCCTGCGGGCAGCCCTGGGCTCTCGCCGACGTCACTCATTCTTTGCTCGTCAGCTGGCCCTGGGGTCCCTCGGTGCCAGGGCGCTCCGGGCACATCCGCGACTTGACACAGTCCCGCCCTCCTGAGCTGTCAGTCCGATGGCGGAGACGGACGGGCAGCCAGAACGCAGGGCGGGAAGCGCCTCAGCAGGAGGCATGCAGAGAAGGGGCCGGCCCTGTCAGGGGGTCAGCGAAGCCTTCCAGGGGAGTGGGCGCCGGGGCAGACCCCTGAGTGGTGAGGAGGCATTGGCCGGGGATAAGGGTGCAGGGGAGGTGGCGGGAGAGGGCTCCGGGGATGGTGACAGAACCTGCAAAGGCTTGGAGGTGAGAGACGGAGGCCTCGAGAGACGTCAGGGCAGGTGGGGAGAGAGTGAGCTCTGGGATGGGGCCCAGGACTGGAAAGCTGAGGCTGGGGTGGGGCTGCAGGGGCCCTGCTGAGCCAGAGAGCCAAACCGAGCATCTCAGATGTTTCCCAAGGATGGTGAGGAGCCGTTGTGGGACTGCTTTCCTTCAGGAATTGTCTTCTGGGTGCTCGCGTGGGCAGGGTGGGTGGGGAGGGGCTGACTGGGCTGGGGGCTGGCAGGGGAGGCATCGCTACCCTTCCTGCTAAGACCCTGCCTGAGCCATGGGGCTGCCCCAGGACGTGCCAGGATCACCCCTGGCCCGGCAGGCAGAGGGGAATCTAAGACCGGACGTCTTGGCCAGCCTGGGAAGAGCTCAGGCAGAGTGCAAGCAGGGTGGGCCTCGGCCCTGAACTTGAAACCACAGAGAAGGACCTGCTGAGTGAGAGGCTCGGCCAGTCCTGCTCCTGCTGCCTAGCGCCCAGGGCCCCTCCCTCCGGAGCAGAGCAGTACCCCTGGGGCTCTCCCCGAGATGTCTCAGCGGCTCCCAGGTCTGCAGGCCCCAGGGGCTCTGGAACCCAAAGAAGAGCAGGGTGGAGGTGACCCAGCGCAGCCATCAGCCAGCCGATGGCCTTGGGTCCTGGTCTGAGCTTGGCCACGCGGGTTCCTGCGTTGTGGGTCCTGTGTATCATCCATGGCCCTTTGTTACCCGTAGAGAGAATTTCAGTCAGCTTGCTTGTGTCTCCCAGTTAATAACAGAGAATGACAGGTAGCAGGGAAAAGAAAAGAAGCTGGTGGATGCTCAGACGTGACCCGCAGGGCGTGGCTGGGCCGGAAGGTGCCGGATGTGGCCACGGAGCCTCAGGTCTGCGGCATCTCTGGACCAGGTGAGGGGACAAGGTCTTTCAAAGGCAGATGGGAGGGCCCCGTCCGTTCTGCCACCCTCACCGGCTGACCACAGCCTCCTGTCATGAGCCCGCGGGGCACTATGTTGGAGTCTCCAATAGAAGATTTCATTTTGACCTCATGCCCCCCCGCCAGGCGGGCGCTGCCTGCCCCGTACAGCTGAGGAGACTGACCCTTCAGAGGACCGTCCAGCCCAGGGTCACCCAGGGCTGTATAGTCCAGTGGTCTCCCAGCTGCCCTCCTGACCCCCTATTCATGGTTGCTGCAGGCACTAAATCCAATCATAGGAGAGAAGCCCTTTGAGATGCAAAAGCTGTAAGATATTATTACGATTGTTAAAAACACAACCACTTATGGTTTTACAAGGCTGAGCTGCCCCTCTGGAATTCCCTCTTATCCAGCGATCTCAAAGCACTGGGCCTGTCCAGAATTAATTAGGCCCTGCAGCCAAGGACTGCAGACTGCACCTAGGAGCACGGGGAGGGGCAGGCTGGGGCCTGTCAGGAAGCAGCAAGCACTGCTCACACTCACCCTGCCCTGGAGTCTGGGGCCTCCAGCCTTCTCCTGGCGGCCCCAAGCCCGCTCTCCCCGACCAAGCTGGCAGGAGAATGGGGAGCTTGGAGGCCCCTCCTCCCCAACCAGCTGAAGGGTGAAGACCAGCAGAGGCAGAGACTAGACCAAGATCCAAGGCCAATAAGGAGGGAGCAGACAGTCTTGCCGAGTCTAGAGCTTTCCCGGTCCAGATCCCAGAAAACTCGTGACTGTAAGCACCTGAAGGTCATGGGCCATGACCTCAGTCACAGAGTTTCTTGAGATAGACAAGGTTTGATGGCTGGAGAGAGGGGAGTGGGACATGGAAGAGTAGGGAATAGAGGAAAGCCTCAGGACTGGCTGTCCTGTCAAGGCTTACTAAGCTTGGTTCAGTGAATAAATAATTGATGGATGGATGGCCAGATGGATATGTGGAAGGATAAATGGATTGATGAATATTTTGATAGTCTAAGGGAGGATATATGAGTGTGCAGCTGAATGGATGGAAGGATGGATGGATGGATGGATGACAGTGTGGATGGATGGATGGATGACAGTGGATAGATGGATGGGTGGATGAGTGGATGAATGGGTAGGTAGATAGATGATGGGTGACTGTGTGGGTGAACAGATGAATGAATGCACAGATGATGGATGGATGGACAGATTGGAGAATGGGGCATGAATGAACATAGGATAAATGTGTGTGTCTGTGTGTTTGTGTATGTTCCAAAGGGATGTTGCAGACAAGGCCAGGCTGCGAGGAAGGGGTCACACTGGGTAGATGGATAGATGCGGGGATGGATGGATGTGTGGACTGGTGGGTTGGTAGACAGTGGGGTATGCACGTGAGTCCACCTCAAAGCAGGAATGTGGGCCATGTGAGATGATTCCAGCAGAGACCTTGGTGGGGCCAGCAGGATCTCCTGGATGGCAATTTGACATCCATTGCATGGTGCCCATGTCCTCCACCTACTGGGCAACAGCCTGGGGATGAGTGAGCCAAGCCAGGCCCAGGGGACTTGGATCTTTTTCAGCGGCTCCTTGCCTTTTGCCAGTCACCTCCCCTCCAGGCCTCGGTTTCCCTGTCTGTGACGGGAAGACTTGCTGGCTGAGGTGGGCTTTGGAGGACGGCAGGAGGAGGCTTGGGGCTCCCTGGTGGGAGGGGCAGCAGCTCGGCCCCCCTGCCCTCCTGCTCGCAGTTAGTCCTTTGCTCCTTTCCCGGGCTCCGTCCGGGCACCCACTGTGCTCCCCCTTCCCTGCCGTCTCCGGGCATCTGGGCACGAAGCCAGCTGACAGACGGGCCCTGGGGACAAGAGGAGTGGCCCCTGCCCCGAGGTGGGAGGGTGAGGGGCTGCTGTGGCCACAGACGGCCGTTCAGCGGGCCCCTGGGAGGCTCCAGGCTGAGTAACCCTGAGTCATCACTGTCACTTCCTACCGCACATTCCTTCATTCACACCCTGTCTCATCCCGAAGGCCACCACCCCGGAATCTCCTCAGCCAGTTGCCAAGGGTGTGGAGGGCACTCAGCCTGTCCTGGCCGGATGGACCCAGGGCTTGGTCCCTGGAACCCTGGCAGGGAGAAAGGACTGGACAGTGTGAGATCCCAGGAAGAGGGGGGGACTCCCTCTGAGCCCCACTCCGGCCCAGGAACTCTCTCAGCCCCACTGGCCAGATGCCTGCAGATGGGTGGACCTGCCCCCTCGAGATGCGGGCCCCGGGGATCACAGGGCCTCTTGCAGCACACCGGACTTCCCTGGGCTGAGCAGAGGGAAGTGGCTTACCTGTGCCCTCCCCATCTCCTGCGCTCCACTCCTTCATGCATGCATTCATTCATTCCCCACATATTTCTCGTATGCATTCAGTCTGCCCGGCACGGTGCCATTGCTGGAGAAACACCGACCCCACCCCTCGCCGGCTCTCTGCGGCTCTGCCCTGAGGAGGGAGCGGGCATGGCCAGAACGCCGCATCCCTCCCTCCGCAAAGCCTTGTATCCCAACAAGGCTGCAATTGTTTTGGATTTGAAATTCCACTAATTTTTTCGTGTCTTTGCATTAATGTTTCCTCTTTAAACATCAAAGGGAACCGTAGGACTTTTTTACTCCTAACCGTTTTGTACGAGAGGCGGCTGGTCATTATCTGAGGCTCCAATGATAGGCTGCACTCTGTTCGGATTCCCAAGATTACAAAAGGAAATTCAGCTAATTATAGTTTGATAGAAATTACAGTCCTGCCGATTCCTGATTGACTCGGTGGGCTGGCATGAACCATTGTGTTCTTGGATAAGATTTTATTCCTCTTTCGCAGGAAAATCATGCGGACCTCACTGTAGGAGAAATTTCTTTTGTGTGTTTCTCTTCATGAGAAAACCTGACCACGTTACTCCCAGAAGATGTGGCGTTGGTGCGTTGAAGCAAGAATCTTGGGATTCCTGGCCGAGGAGTCCTGGGTTTGCGTGCAGTCAGTAACCTGCTGTGTGACCTCGCACAGTCCCTTTGCCTCTCTGGGCCTTCCCTGCTTCATCGGAAGGGAGGCAGTGTGGTGCAGTGGTTAAGAACAGGGGCTCTGCCCACCAGTCAGAATGGCCTTCATTGAAAAGTCTACAAATAATAGATGCTGGAGAGGGTGTGGAGCAAAGGGAGCCCTCCGACACTGCTGGTGGGGATGCATTTTGGTGCAGCCACTGTGGAAAACAGTATGGAGATTCCTCAAAAAACTAAAAATAGACTTACTCTGTGATCCAGCAATCCCACTCCTGGGCATATATCTGGAGGAAACTCTAATTTGAAAAGATACATGCACCCCAATGTTCATGGCAGCACTATTTACAAAATGTAGCCAAGACCTGGAAACAACCTAAATGTCCATCAACGGATGACTGGATAAAAAAGATGTGGAATATTTATACAACGGAATACTACTCAGACATAAAAAAAAAAGGAATAAAATAATGCCATTTGCGGCAACTTGTGTGGACCTGGAGATCATCATTCTAAGCGAAGTAAGCCGGACAGAGAAAGAAAAATACCATATGACAGCACTTATATGTGGGATCTAAAAAAAGACACAAGTGAACTTATTTACAAAACAAAAACAGACTCACACACATAGAAAACAAACTGATGGTTACCAGAGGGGTACAGGGGTGGGAAGGGATAAATTGGGAGTTCAAGATTTGCATATACTAACTGCTATGTGTAAAATGGATAAACAAGTTTCTTCTGCACAGGGAACTCCATTCAATATCTTATAACAGCTCATAATGAAAAAGAATATGAAAAGGAATATATGTATGTATACAGCTGGCTGAAACATGATGCTGTGCACTAGACATTGACGCAGCATTGTAAACTGACTCTACCTAAATAATAATGATGATGATGATGATAATAATAAAGTTTAAAAAAACAAGATCCCAGCCAGCTGGAGGGCTGTCTTTGGTGAAGCCATGATGAAGGCTCTGGTCCCCTCCGTGCACGGGCCCTTTCCAAGGCCTGGTCCTGGTCACACGTATCTAAGTCATTTGCAGAAGTTAAGATTCCTTCACTGTAACTGGTCGTCAGCATTGCTCCCACGCCTGTCTTCTCTGTCAGCCCTCCCCGTGCGTTGGGGCGTTGGAACGACTGCAGACATGCTGGGCTGTGGCTGAGGAGAAATGGAGCTGCAGATCTGTGTCGTTTGGGCTTTCGGGATGTATTTGTATAGTCTGTCGACACGTCAGTGTACAGCCGAGTTGTCTGTGCGCAGTTGGCTGTCCTGGTGTGGGAAGGGCCTCCAGGGGCACGTGCCAGTCTTGGAACCCGCCCAGCCCCTTGCTGGGAAGTCACAGTGTCGGGGAGGACACTGTGACATATCGAAGCCAAGCTGGCAGTGTAGACAGAGGTGGGGGAAGGAGGAGACTGAGGCCAGGCAGCCTGGGATTGGAATTCTACCAATCCATGGGGGCTATGACAGCTCATAGATGCTGGCCAAGGTGGACGGTCCCCTTTGAAGAGTACACCAACAACACAAACAGGGGACACAGAGGCACGGAGGCACAGACCCCATTGCTGGGAGGACCCCAGGAGCCCAGGTCTTCTCTGCCTCTGCCACGTGGTGGGCTTGGGGCTCGAAACTGAGGTCACCCTGCAACATCTCAACCAAAGAAACACATCGAAATGAAAACCGCTCACCGACAGAACGGCTCCCCAGCAACCCCCCGTGTGACTGTCTCCAGAACGTTCTTCCTTCTCTTTCAAGGAACATCTGCAATCTTGCTGACTCCACATCCCTTGGTCACCAGGAAGTTAGCTGCAGGGTCAGAGGTCACCCAAGCAGCCTTCTGAGTTGGAAGCTTCTGGCTCGGGACCCAGTGGGTACCCAGCCCCCCACAGCCGGACCCCTTGGTCATTGGTCATTGGTCCTGGACGACCTCGGGCCTTGGCTGTACCTTTCACTCTAAGACCTGTGGGGCTGCCGGGTCCTGCCCAGCCAGGCCCCTAGGGGTTGGGGCCTGACAAGGGGGAGGCAGGAGTAGGTAGTGTCCCCCAGTTTCTCCCATCACCGCACATCTTCCTGCCCGTCCCTTCCGCGGCCTCCTCCCTGCCCTTCCTCGCCTCTGGCCACAGTAGCCTCCCTGCTGCTCTTCCGACCCCGAGGATTTTGCACTTGCTGTGTCCTCCACTTGAAATCCTTTCCCAGACACTCAGTCTCTGCCCACATGAAGGTCTGCTCGGTCAGCCTCCCCTGGGCCCCTGTGTACCTGGGGCAGGAGCCCCTGGGCTGAGCCTCGAGGAGGTGACAGGGAGAAGGGGTCTGGCTTTTCTGAGGGTGCGGGAGTAGGAAGAGCATTCTGGGAGAGGGGGTAGCATGTGCACAGGCTGGGTCACAGGGAGGTGGGTAGTGGCGGGGACCTCAGGACAGGGCTGGAGGAGGGCTGAGGGGTGACAAGGTGCACAGGCAGAGGGCCTCAGAGGCCATGAGGACAGCCCAAGGTCCACCTGGAGACCAGTGGGAGCAGGAGGTGATGTTGCTTGAGAGGCTTCTGTGACAGGTGCAGGGTGCACCGGGAGGGGAGCGGGGTGAGGCAGCAGCTTGGGGGAGACGCCTCATGGAAGCATGGGAGCAGAGGCGAGAGCAGAGGAAGGAGGCTCTGTGGGGCTCCATGGAGGAGACGATGTGTCCCCACGCCGGTGCCTGGGTGACCAGGTGCAGGAGGGGCCGGAGGTGAAGAGGTGTGTTCAGCTGGGGGTGTGCTGAGGTTTTGCTGCTTACAGATCGCTCAAGGGCAGGGGAGAACCTTGGGCTGCCTCTTTTACCACTCTGGGCCTAGGGAGGGGTCTGGGTCAGATCTGGGTTTCCCAGCGGTCCCGTGGTGACTTCATGGAGGAGATGAAGTTCCTCCAGGAGGGGGCGCATGGAGGAGAGAGGGCAGTTGCCTCCCCTCTAGGCCAACTAGCTGCTGTCAGGCCCTCCGGCCCACAGCACCTGCCGTTCACAGCCACAGAGCTGCTGGCGCCCGGCTCGCAGTGGCAGGTTCTGAAGCGGGAGGCCACCGGGGCTGGTAATGTTCCGAGGGTCCTCTGTCTGCTGCCTCTGATTTCACAGTGTTAGTGACCAAGGCAGATCTGCTATTATTTTTCACCAGAAAAAAAAAAAAGTATAGATTTTGAGCTCTTGCCAATGATTCAAGAGGAAAACAGCTGAAAGGATTTGGGTTTTCAAGGGGACATTCCTTCCTTGGGCTTTGTCCACCCTGCATCCTCTTGGAAAGTCACAAGGAGACCTGGAGAGAGTCTCCAGGCTGGGGTGGAGGGGTAGCAGAGACCTGAGCCCTAGTCCCATTTCTGCTTGTAGCTCAGTGTGACCTTGGGGGAGAAAACACAAACAGTAAATGCGATCTTTCCTCCGAGCCCAGATTCCTTCTTCCAGCCATCAAAATGTCACCCTTGGGTGCTCAAAGACACCCCAGACCTATCTCCCAACCACCAGTTGGATGTTCAAAGGCTCCCTCAACTCAGCACACCCCAAACCAAGCCGATGACCGAGCCGAACCTGGTCTTCCACGGCCCTCCCCATCTCCGGGACGGTGCCACGCTTCCCAAGCGACCGTCACCCCGACAGGTCTTTCCAAAGCCCAGCCTGTCCACTGACTCTCTTGGACGCAGCTCTCAGACTCTCCCTCTTCGTTCTGGCATTCCAGATCCTTCCGGGAGTCTCAATCCATCTCATTCTCTGCACCTCGGCTACCGCCCCTACTCAGCCATCATGGCCTCACTGCAGGTTCCCTCCCTCCACCCCCGCCGTGCCCTCTGACTCCCCTCCCACACTAGAGTGAATGCTTCTGGGTCGAGATCCCCCCCAGCCTTCCTGGGGTTTCCCACAGCACTCGGGGGGGGGGGGAGGAGCAGCAGAGAGACACGCGGAGGGAGACCACAGTCCCTGTGCTCCAGAAATCAAGTCCAGTGGGGCACTGGCATACGTTTAACACACCAGGGCCCTATGAAGTGCTGAGCACACGGTGGGGGGGGGGGTATGTGGAGTCCAGCCCTGGGCCTGGGCGTGTGGGAAGCCCCCAGGAGGACGATGAAGCCCGATGGTGCCCGATGATGCCGGGTCTTGGGACACAGGAGTCCACGCCGTGCGAATGAGGGCGGAACACTGGTGCACCCTGACCTCTGCCTGGGATGATGCTTGGGAAGCCAGCAGTGTCTCCATCAGCTCCAGGACCACCCAGGGCTGGCACTGAGCTCGGGGATGAGTGAATAACAGCCATGGATGTTATACTAACACTTTTTGAGCACCTACTGCATGCCAGGCCCTGGGCGACACATGACATGCATAAACTCACTGATCGTCCCAGCAGCCTAGTTATTACTCTTAGTTTGCCAGTGTAGAGACGGAGGCTCAGAGGTGCAGGGACTTGGCTCGATGCCACACAGCACGAGTATGGGCTGAAGCCGCTTGGTTCCAGGGCCTGGTCGTGGAGGGAGGGGGCTGGGTCCTGGGAGGGTGAGACGGGGAGGTCCCGGCCGCTCCCTTGGCCATGGCTCTGGCACCAACAGTCTCTCCCGATCCTGTAGCCTCTCCCCCTCATTACCCTGGGGCCTGAGGTCCCCTGGTGCCCCCAGTCTTCACACCCACTGCTTGCCTCTGCAGCCTTGCAGCAGCCCTGTGCTATCCCAGCCGTCTCACAGGGGATGCGGAGGGTCCACAAAATCAGGTGACTTTCCCAGCCTAAGCATCTGGGACTGGAACCCAAGCCAATCTGATTGCAAAGCCCACCCAGCCAGCTCCAGAGTGACCCACGGGGTCACTGCCAATGTCTGCTAAGCTTTCCTGCGGCAGGCCCTTTATGAGGGTTAAGTCACATAACCCCCAGGAAGACGCAGTGATGTAGACACTGTAAGATCCCCTCTTACAGACCGGGAACCAGGTCACAGAGAAGCGGGACGCTTTCCCAGGGCCTCACCTCCCTGCTGGGTAGGAAGGGGCCAAGCGGGCGTGTGGACCCCGGCAGCCCACTATACCTCTGTCTGTGCTCTCCGTTTCAATAGAAGAGCCTGGAGAACCCCATGTTTATATGCTGCATTTCCTCCTGGAGGCTGGAAGAGCCTGGTACGTGTCAGCACCTACTATGTGCAGGCTGATCTCAGATCATTACTTTTCAAATGAAGATTCTTAATATTCTTAAGCACATTTCACGGGAAATGAGATGAAAAAGGAAACGTGCTCCAGGTCAGCTGGAGAGTAGGGGCGGGAGGTATCACCCAGGACCCCAGATTTCCCGCTGAAGATGCCCAGAGCCTGGGGCCCCGGGGCAGGGTGGGGGGCGCCGGCTCCCCTGCAGCGGGCTCCTCCCACTCCTCCTGGGGAGAATTCAGTGGTGAATATTTTCAAAGACGACTGTCAAAAGAAAATGGTTGGAGGAAGGAAATGTGCAATTAGGAGCTTCAGAGGAATTTCCATCGTGTGGTTTGAGCTCGACTGTAAACACTCAGGATGGAGAGGACTCGGCTTTTCCCCTGGGTGGGGTTCCTGCCAGCTCCGCTGGGCCCCAGAACCCGGTGGGCCCGGCCGGGGGCAATAGCTGGGGGCAGGGGGTGGGGCAGCCAGTGTCGGACCAGGGAGGTGCTGGAGGCCCTCGGGAGGCTCCCATTCCCAAGGGAAGCTTCCTTCAGCAGAATGTGTCGGCATTACAGAAAGGAAATATTAACGTTATAATTATAATTCTGTTTATTTAATTAAGTTATTAAACAGGCCTGGCCTTGGGGGAGAGAGAGAAAAAAAAACCCTTAGTTTCGTTCTAATTGTTTCTCCCAGGATGTAATTAGAGCCTTTTAGAAGGAATCAGAGCCAGAAAAGGCACCAGCTCTGCGGGGCCTGGGATCGGGCCTGGGGTCTGGTCGGCGGGCGGGCAAGCAGGGCTGGTCCCAGGCGGAGGGGGGCTGGGAGGGCAGGGGTTCGGGCCTGCCCAGCCCCCATCCCTGGGCGCAGTAGGTGCTCCAGAAATGGTTGTGGGGTGGGGAGGGACATATCCACTGCCCTGAAGACCCTCAGCGGATAGTTCGTCCCGAAGAGACGCAGCAGCTCCTTGCTGCCAGAGCGCGGGGCTCTGGCCTCTGCGGTGGCCACCCCTGGTGTCCATCCTGGCTGTGGGTGACGAGCACCTGCCGCCCAGTGTGTCTGCGGACCTTTACCTCGTCCTGTGGTCTCTGGCCCAGTCACTGGTGGCTGATGACCAGGGAGGACAGCGTCCCCAGTGGGAGGAGGCCGTCAGATTTCACCAGCCCCCAGACCAGGGCAGCTCCTGACCCCTGCGCCTGCTAAAGGGGTGGTTTCCTAAGGGACTAGGCGTGGGGTCTCAGAAGCTGAAGCCCCTCCCCTGGGCCCCACCTCCCCCACCCCTGCAACCCCCTACTCTGCGGAGCCCATTCAGGGACCCAAGGCTAGGCCCGGCACAGCCTCTGCTGAAGCCCGGGAGGGTGCTGGCCCCTGGGAGGCCTTAGATCCGGTCCTGCACCCCCTCAGCTGACAGCTGCCCCCAGGCTCCGTGCAGAACCTCCCATCGGACGGGAAGTGTCTCATTCCAGCTGGCACGGCCTTATCGAACAGTCGGGCTTTGTAAGTGTGGACAGCTGCGGGGACAGGGGCTGGCTCTGGGCTGGGGGTGGGGGCCGGCTGAGGAGCTGGGTTTGGGAAGCTCAGGATGAGGAGATCAAAGCCAGCTGAGGAGGGGCTCATGGAGAGGGTCATGGAGATTTGGTTCTGGTGGGGACTTCTGGGAAGCTGAGCCCCTCAAGTGAGTGCCAGGGTATGAGGCCTAACTGGGGAGGGACTGTGAAAAGAAGAGGAATGTGCTTGGGTAAGGTGGGAGGGCTTGGGCCTAGCCTCCAAGCCTCCCGGGCTTGTCCCCGTCACATTAAAGAACCATCCATCTGTGGGTGACACTGAGGCAGCCTCTAAACTAACAATTTTGAAGGAATGGAAGGGTGTGGGAACCCTTTCTATACACAACCATCCACCCACCCACCCATCCATCTACCCATATATCCATCCACCCATCCACCCGTCCTTCCATCCATCCATCCATCCATCCATCCATCCATCCATCCACTCATCCATCCACCCACCCACCCATCCACCTATCCATCCATCCACCCTCTCATTTATCCATCCAACATTCATATAAAGTTTTCACTCAGCTGCCTCCTCTACTGGGCTCCTGGGATCCAGAAAATGATCAGATTTTTCCTGCCTTGGTGGCACCCCCAACCAAGTGTGTATGGAGGTTGGGGCAAGGGAAACAGACAGAAGACAAACAAATCTCTATGTGACTCAGTGAAGTTCTGTAGCTGAGAAGGTGTATTTGTTAAGTTGTCTGGGAAAGGCTATATGAGGCAGTAACACTGACTTGAGACCTGACAAGGTGTCTGCTCTGTGAAGACCTGAAGAAGACATAAGCACAGGAGCAGGCAGTTAGACTTTTTCAAGAACTTAAAAAACCCTGTATAATTGGAGTTGAAAAAGAAAAAGGGCTTATGTCTTGAGCTGAGGGTGTGAAGCCAGGAGGGGCCGGTCATGCTGGGCCTTGTAGGTAAAAACTATGGATTTTATACTGAGCAGCTTGTGAAGTCAAGGAAGGGCGTTAAGAGGAGATGATGGGCCTGAGTAAGTTTTTCAAAGGCTCTCTCTGGCTCCCACGGGGGGCTATACAGAATGGTGCAGGAGCGGAAGCAAGGAAGGCAGTGAGATGTGCACGACAGTCGCCCAGGCTGCAGAGGGCAGAGGAGGGCCAGCTGGAGAGGTGGGGCGGGTTCAGGACGTACATTGTAGGTAGACACAACAGGACCGGCTTGTGAACTGTCTGGTGGGGGAAGGGAAGAGGGATGGTTCCCAGGTGTTTAGTCTGAGCAACTGGGAGGAGGATGAGCCGTTTTCAGAGACCAAGATGACTCTGAGAAACAGCTCTGAGGGACAGGTGGACACACACCTCAGTCTAAACATCCAGGCTCTGGAGTCTGAGAGACCTGGGTTCAAATCCTAGCCCTGCCCCTGTCTGTGTCATCCTGTGGCAGCATCGAACTTCTCTGAGCTTCTGCGTCCTCACCTGGAAAATGCGGCTTGTCACTTCGTGGTGTTGTTAGGACGATAATGTAAATATGCTTAGCACAGTGCCTGCCCAAGGCAAGAGCTCAGAGAAAGACTACTGCTCCTCATTAGCTGTCCGCTGGGTGGGGAGCTCCTCACCCCCATCTCAGCAGCCAGCTTCTACTTTTTATTTCAATAAGCCCTGGAACTTGGGCTGCCAAGAGCAGCTCCTGACAGCTGCCACTCTCCCCGCTCCCCTCCTTGGGTTCTGGAGCCTAGAGGGTTGAGACATCCATGTGGAGGTTGTGGGTTCCAGAATCAAGTAAGAGCACAGAGCGCGTTTTGCAAGAGTGGGAGAGAGCATGAGAACTCGTCTGCCTGACACCCAGCAAGGAACCCCGTTCACAGCAATTCTCCCAAAGCAGCTCTTATTTGCAGAGAAGGATTCCCAAGTCCCCTCTCTGCTTCATAAGGAGTTTGTTAATTAGTAGTTGGGGATCAAAAGAGGCACTGCTTGGGGGACAGGGTCCTCTGAGATGTGGGGTTGAAAGGGTGGCTGTTATCTGCAGCCACCTAAGCTCTCCAGAGCTCAGCGTTTGCGTTTTGTTTGTTGCTTTCACTTCCCAGGGGTAGTGAAGGCTGTGGCTGCGGTGCGGATTCCACCGCTCTCCGCAGCCTGGGATGTGAGCTCATCCGTTCTCATCTGTGCAATGATGCCTTTCAAATATCTGTCTCCCAGCCTGGTCGCCCTCCTGAACCTCTCTGCTTGGACGTCTTCCAGGCAAAATGGAATGTTTCAAACCAAGTAACTCATGATCTCAATCAGTGAATTTATTTCAGTTGTTGTTCTTTTCAGTTCCAGAGGTTCCATTTGGTTCTTTATTACAGTTTTCACCCCTCTGCCTAGATGCCTTATCTGCTCCCTTATTATGACTATATTTTCCATTAATTTTTCAAGCAAATTTTTCTTTCAACTTTTGAGCATATTTATAGTAGATGTTCTGGAAGGTTTGCTTGCCTAGTGGATCATTCAGGCCATTTCAGGACTGATTTCTACTGACTGTTGTTTTCCCCTCTTGACTGTGACTCACATATTTCTGTGTCTTTGTTCATTTGGTAATTGCCGATTACTTACTGGACATTGTGGTTAATATGTTGTAGAAACTCTGGGTTTGAATATCTCCCTCTGAAAAGGATTGATTTTTGTTCTAGCAGGCAGTTCAATTACTGGCTGGTTCTTTGAATGTATGTGGTCTTGGTTTATTATTTGCAAAGCCTGAGGTATCTCCCAAACTTCTCTAACTTGATGAGAATCAAGCTCTGAATTGCAAATCTTGTTGAGGCTTGGTTTTAGGCTTTGTTATAGAACGTCAACAGTAGGCTGTACTCTAAGGTATGGCCCTTATTATTAAGATGAGGCCTTTCTGGTGTCCCACCTGGACGCCCTAGTGTCAGTGAGATTGTTCCTCTCTGGTTGGGCAAGAAGCCCAAAGTCCCCCTGCACTGCCTGATGTCCAGCACCTCCGTTCCACTCTCAAGACTTTAGGAATTGAGACCACCTGTTAAGCCTCCAGGTGGTCTTGCCAGAACCCAAGGACCCTCACGTTGACTTTTTCCCCTTCCCCCATGCAGCTTCCTCTTCTCCAGCTTCTAGCCCTGAAGATTCTAGCTGCTTCCACAATCCCAAACCCTCATCTCTGCATCCTCCGTTCAGTGGGACCTCTGCGTTCTACTCGGATGCCCACCTGCCGCACCACGGTCAGGGAAGCAACCCCAAGGCCAGATCCAGGGAGATCCTGGGGCTCACTTCATGTGTTTTTCTTCTCTTGCGGGATCACAGTCTCGCTCTGCCTTTGATACAATGTTGAAAACAGTGGCTTCATGTATTCTGTGCAGTTTTATGATTGTTTATGACAGAAGGGTTGGTCCGGTTCCAGTTACTGTGCCGTGACCAGAAATGAGAAACTCATCATCTTACCCCAGCCTCCTTCCCCTGTGTTCTCCATCTGAGGACTTAGAACAATGCACTTATTTCTCCAGAACAGAACCCCAGGAAGTCACCTTTGGTGCCACCCTCTCAATCACTCCCTGTGGGGGACCCATATTGGCCCCTTTGGCATTCACTGGGGGTCTTGGGTCTGACGACATTTCCTTCTTTACTCCCAGTGCTATAGCCTGTTCTTGCTAGGACCCCTCTGACAGCCTCCTTGCTGGCCTCCAGGCGTCCGGTCTTGCTGTGTCCCATCCACTCCCCACCTGGCAGCCAGGAGGCTTATCCCCACACCCCCTTTTATTGCCACTTCCCCACATTCCTGCCACACGGGCCAATTTGCAGCCCCCAGGCGGTGACATCACCTCTTGTTTCAGGGCCCTGGTTTGCTGGGTGAGTGGGTTGCCATCCATGCCCCGGGTCTTGTTCCTCTCAGCCCCTCAGATTTTCTCTCATCCCACTTTCCCTGATCTTCCAAACCTGTGTTAGGTGCTTTTTCTACATATAAACACAGTGCCTGTGTTTCCTTCATCATAGCAGGCTCTGAGCTCCTTAAAACCTGGAGGAATGGTAAGTTCACTGTGTCTCCCCACAGCCTGGCCGGGGGCATGCCCCACCACCGTGCGATGAAGGAGTCAGTGCCAAGGGTTGCAGAGGGACCAGGTGTTGACGCGTCATGATGCTGGAGGTGGAGCCTGGGGTTTTCCCCAGAGGATGCAAGTCCCAGAGAGGGAAAGGATGTTTCCATGGGCTATTCCACTGGCCATGATTCTGGGGTTTCTGTTCCCTGATGGTCCCCCACAGGGAGAGAGATCACGAGAGCTCCTTGCTGGACTAGCAGACACCCTGCAGAATGAGAAGGTGCTGCGGACAGGGCTGTGTGCACACTTGTCCCCAGATGGTGCACCCAAGGCCACCTGCAGCCCCTGGAGGTCCCTAGACATGCTGGAAGACCTGACATTGGATGGATCCTATGCCTCCTGCCTGCTTCACAGAGGGGACACTCCCTTGGGTCCCCCATCTCTCCTTCCCAGTGCCCCCCCCCCCCATTTTTAGTAGGGAGACTCCAACAGATATCTCTACTTACTGTGACATTTCAACTTCTGACCTCAGACACATCCCAAGAGTTCCCAAGCCGAGGACATTTTCTCTGCATCCCAGGAGGCCCTGTGGTTCCGCTCCGGGCCAGATGCCAGGTGATGAACATGCTCCTTTGCCCCTCCAGGCCCACTCTCCCCTCTGCTCTCTGCCCCAGGGGCTGATCCCCATGGACCCCTTTCCTGGGCTCCCATACTCTCTGGCTCCCTGTTGGGTCTGGCCTTGCACAAACTCTGGCTGCAGGTAACAGTGGGGGACAGTGAGGTTCCACGTCACAGCATCTCCCCTTTGGGGTCACCTTGGGCAGGCTGTGTCTCTGGACTGCAGGGCACATTTCCCTCGGCAGCCCTTTCTCCAGGATTCCCTCCTTCTAGGCTCTGGCAATGGTGTCTCCCCCCTACCCCTTCTGCCTCAGGGTGCCAACAGCCCGGGGTGCTGTATGCCGCCCGCTTTGCGCGGTTCCCTTCCACCCTACAGTTTTCCTATCCTGAGTCACCTCTTTCCTGGTGGACCTGGACCGACGCTCAACCCAACCTGTGGCCGCCCAGGAGGGCACTCTGTACCCCAGAGAGGCTTCTTTTTTTGTTTTTGAAGAAGGTGCTGGGGATTGAACCTAGGACCTCACGCATGCTAAGCACGCAGTCTGCTACTGAGCTGTACCCTCCCCGCCCACCCCCACCAGAGAGGTTTCTGAGTGCCCCTGTTCAGTGGGTGACAAAGGGGCACCCCCTTGGCACCACCCACGACCACCTACCCAGCCGTCCTCCCTCAAACTTGGGTGAAAGTCACAGAAATCCCATCTCAGAGGGGGCTCCATGAGCAAATGGCAGAGCCCAAGGGCCAGCTTGGTGACAGTGACATTTGTGGGCCCTGCAGTCACAGATTTGGCTCAGGTTCTGCTTCTTCCTGTTACCTTGGGGTGTGCCATCCCATCTCTCTGAACCTCTCTTCCATCCCAGCTTCCACCAAGGAGTCAACAGAGCCCAGATACACAGCCCCAGGGACCCACCCTACCTCCAGTGGCCCCAGCAAGGTTTACGAGGAGGGCGTGCTCCCAGCTTCGCCGCCTGTTTGCTGGATGAACCGCTACTGAGTCAACTTAGCAGGTTCCCAAAGTAGAAAGTCAGAGCCCAAAGAATGTCATCCCCAGTGACTCACGTGTGTTGCTCCCTGAAACACGATCCCAGACCTTGGGGAACGGCCCAGACATCGCGGGGAGGCATCACAATGTGGTGAGTGGAATGCTGGGTTCTGGCCACAAAACAGCCAGCTCCAGGCCTGGCTGCCAAGAAAGGAGTTCCCACTAGGAAAATCTGATTCAATCAACCTCTCTTTTTTGGTTTAGGTGCACAGTCCCCTGGCTGTGCCTGCAGCTAAGAACTCTGAGTCTGCGATGAACCGCCTGGTGGATGGCATTAGGCACGTTTTTGTTACTGTTATGGGCATGGTGTCGATGACGGTGGCGGTGATCCCGGTGGTGGTGGTGGTGGGCTGTTTAATGGTGGTGGTGGTGATGGGGGTGGTGGTGACGGTGGTGATGTCTCACAGGCTGAGCCGGAGAGCGGAGGAGCCCAGGGAGATCTGATTGCTGGTCCCAACTCTGCCACTGACTACCTGGTGAGCTGGACCACTTGCCCGGCCTTTCTGAACCTCAGTTTCCCCATCAGTAAAGGGAGAATGACCTCGTCCGCCTTTCTGGACTGGCTGGGGGTCAGAGTGACCAAGGCTTGTAAATGCTCGTGATTACGTGGACATCCCAGAAGACGCACAGCTGCGAAGCCCTGAGGCTGCGCCTGCGGTCCTGACCGGTACCGGCGTCTGGGGAATGCGGTCGCAGTGGGCCTTAGCTCCTGCAATTTTTTTTCATGTGGGGCAAGATTCCCCTCCTTTTTCAGGCCGAAATTCCTTCGGAGAATTCTGTACAATTTCTCCCCCCGTCAGTGTGGCTTGGAGGGAGCTGTCAATCTCGGTACCCCACACCCCCTGTTCCAGTGCTGAGCATGTGGCCCAGGCCAGGCAAACCAAGTTCCCCCTGGGTTGCGAAGTGCGGCAGGGATGAGAAGACCTGAAAATAGAAGACAGGGAGAAAGGGGAAGAGAAAGAGCACCCCCGGGGCTTTGTTTCAGCATCTGATCCAGCTGTACCTGAAGATAGCCTGATCCAGCCCCGAACCTCCAAGTTATACAGATCATGTAACACCCACAGGGGGTCTGAGTTGAGGGTCTGTACTTTGCAAACCAAAGTGTCCTTTCCTCTACCTCTGACCCCCTCAATCTCCTAGAATCCCCAGAACCTTTCCAAGAAAGCAAAATTTAGGACAAGCTGCCTTCCAAGTTTGAGGACAAAAGCCTCTTGTCTTTCCAGACCCAAATCTGGCTCCTTTGCCCCCTCTTTCCAGGGAACAGACTGGAACTGACTCAGCTCCTGAATATCAGGGGGTAGAGACCGAGATCTGTTGCTGCCCCCACCCCACTTCCCCAGGGGGCACCTTTACAGGGAAACTTCATTGTAAACTGTAAAACGCCGCGTCTGTTTTTGCTGATTGTGTAAACAAAGCCTCATCCAAACAGTTCAAATACTATAAGTAAGCACGAGTGAAAAGGTGAGAAACCGCCTGGTAGCCACCACCGCCTCCAGAGGGAATCCCGGACGCCCGCAGCCTCTCTCCGAGTCTCCGCAGGTGTAAACACCCCGTTTCCTGTCGGTGGATCACATATTTGCTGTTCTGGAACTTTATCCAGATACCAGGACATCGTGGCAACTTCTGGACGCTGAACGCAGCTCTCCGCTCTGTCGGAGTGAGCTGCTCAGCGGAATCACGTGGACGTGTTGTTCAGTCCCCAGTGATGCGTATTTAGCTGGCTGCCAGCTTTTTTTTTTTTTTTTTTTTTTTTTTTTTTTTTACTATTTTAAACATCACTGCAGTGAACATATGTTCAGATTTTCCACATGTCTAAGCATATTGGTGGGGGAATTTCCTAGAAAGGGAATGGCTGAGTCAAAGAATATGAATAATTTAAAGGCATTTGGTGCCTTCTGCTCAAGGGTTCCCAAGGAGTCGTGGGTCTAGGGTAGGAGAGGGCACCCAGCTCCAAGTTCACCACCACGCTGGGTTTTATTCATCCCCTGAGAAATCATTTTTGAGGTAGGAGAGAAAATCTAGGGAGAAGGCCCCACTTTGAGGAGCGGTGGCTTCCTCTTTGCTCAGCACTAGGACTGTTTTTGGGGAAGGACAGGTGGCCGGAGAGAATGTGGCACCGTGGGTCTGCTAGCCTTTAGCGTTGAAAGTCCCCTGGCCTGGAAGCCCCTTTTCCTAAGCAGACGCAGACAATCAGTCACCTACTTCTAGCTTCTGGGGCTTGCCTCCTGCTCTGGTGGCACTACTGGGACACTCTGTGCCTGTCTCCGGGACAACAGGTCCTGCTGGCACCTCCCACACTGGCTTCTGGGAAAGCGTGTGCTGAGAAGCGCCAGGTCCAGTGCCCAGGCAGCCTTGGCACCTGGCTACCAGGAGCCGGCAGCACAGGCTGGCCTCGGGTCCTCTGGATCCAGGGACCCAGGGGATGCTGTGCCCGCTCCCATCCTGAAAGTGCTTAGCTTTAGTCCACTTGGTGAGGGCACTGATGCTGGCGGCTCACAGGTTCACACCTCTCCCAGTCGCATCCTGCACAGGGCAGGAAACAGCACAGAGAGGAGGAGTGGCTTGGCAAAAATCACACAGCTCTGAGTGGCTGAGTGGGGAATGGAACCCAGGTCTTCCTACTCCAAATGGGCTGCCTCCTCTTCCCTGGACCCAGGAAGAGGTGTCCTGCTTTGAGAAAGCACTCCTCTGCCTTCTGTCACCCTGGACAATATTTTCTAGAATTTTATAGGGATAGGATCGTACAGTACGTGCTCTTACTTCGCCTGAATTCTTTTGCTCAGCATGATTATTCTGCAACTCCTCTGTGTTGCTGTGGGTTTCAGTAGTTCAGCCCTTTTTATCACCGAGGAGGAGTCAGTCATGTGGATGCTCTAGGGGCTGTTTTTATCCGTTCACACCTGTTGACGGACAGTTGGGTGGTTTCTAGTTTGGGGCCGTTACAAAGAAATTCTGAATATTTATGTTCGAATGCTATGGACATTTGTACCTAAGTCTTTGTGTGGACACACACACCCATTTCTCTTAGGTAAATGCCTAAGAGTGAAACGACTGAGTTATATGATAGGTGAATGTTTAACTTTTGAAGAAACAGTCATTTTATATCCCCACCGTCAGGGTTCCAGTTCCGCCCCATCCTTGCCAACACTCAGTATCAGAAATCTTTTTAAGTTTTGACATCCTGATAGGTACATAATGGTATCTTATTGTGGTTTTAACTTGCATTTCTTAATGACAAATGATACTGAGCATCTTTTCACATGCTAATTTGCCATCTCTCTATCTCCTTTCATGAAGTGTCTGCTCAAATCTTTTCTCCGTTTTTGTTGGGTTGCTTGCTTCCTTATTGTTGGGTTTGTATAGTCTGGATACAAATCCTTTATCAGATATATGATTTCCAAATGTCTTCTCCCATTCTGCTACCTGACTTTTCATTCTCTTAACAGTATCGTTCAAAGAGCAGAGAGTCTTAATTTTAATGAAATCTAATTTATCAATTTTTTTTAAATGGTCATGCTTTTGGTGTTATATCTTGAAAGTTTTAGTTTAACCCAGGGTCACAAAGATTTTCTCCTGTTTTCTTCTAGAAGTTTTATAGTTTTAAGTTCTGCTTTTCAATCTATGATCCACGTTGGGTTGATTGTTGTATATGGCATAAGCGGTCAATCAAAGTTCTTTTTTCCCCCTTGCATGTGGATATACAGTAGTTTCAGAAGCAGTGAAAAGACTCTTTTTCATACTGACTTGTTTCTGCACTTTTGTCAAAAAGCAATTGAGCGTAGGTGTGTGGGTCTGTTTCTGAACTCTGCAGTTCCGTTGATCTATTTGTCTACTGTTAGGCTAAGAAATCTTCTGTCATCTTGGGTGTTTTCAAGATTCCATCTTCGTGACCCAGTTTCTAGGAGAGCCCCGTCATTCTGCACAGTGTGCAGCTGAGGCCTCCAGCCAGCAGCCGAGTGGGTGGGTTAGATCCCCCAGCCTTCAGATACGGCAGTCCTGGTCAGCATCTTGACGGCAGTCTCATGAGAGACCCTAAGCCAGGACCACCCAGTGAAGCTGTTCCCAGATTCCTGAACTTCAGAAACCATGTGAGATAATAAATGTCTTTTTTCAAACTGCTAAGGTCTGGGGTAATTTGTGCCGAAGCAATAGATAACGAAAGCTCTCTGTTGTTTTAAGCAATTTGATGATGATGTACTTTGGTGCATTTTTCTTCATGTTTTTTGTGTTTGAGTTTCATTGAGCTTCTTGGATCTTTAGGTGTAGAGTTTTCATCAAATTTAGAAACTTTTTATCCATTATTTCTTCAAATATGTATATATGTTTTCCTGCCTCCCCACCCGCCTCCAGGCTTTCCAGTGATGCGTGTATTTGGGCACTTGAAGTTTTCTCACAATTTATTGTCACCAGGCAGTTTTTGGTCCATTTTTTCCTCTGTGTTTTGTTTTGAATAATTTCTATTTTTCTGTGTTCAAGTTCACTTCTCCTTCCTCCTGTGATGTCTAATCTGCCATCAATTCTATCCAGTGTGTATTTGGTGTGCAACATTATATTTCATTTCTAGAAATTTAAATTTGAACTTTTTGTATCTTTTATGATTTTACTTAACACATTCAATCTTTCCTCCAGCTTAAAAAAAAAAAAAGGATACTTGGGAATAATCTTAGACTTACAGAAAATGAGCAAAGGTAGTACAGGAGTACAAAGGCAAATCCTTCACCCAGTTTCAGATTCCTGCTAGAGCTTTCACATGACATTACCGTGGCGCCGGAATATGGTTTTAATATCCTTGTCTCTTAATCCTATCATCTTTGCACTTCTGTGTCAGTTGAGTGGGTAGATTTTAGTCCTCATTTTGGGTTGTATTTTACTGTTGATGTGCATGCTAATAATTTGGGGTTTTTGTTCTTTCTCTTCTGGTTTTGCTAAGATATAACTGACACATAGTGCTGTGTAAGTTTAAGGTGGACAGCGTAATGATTTGACTTACACATATCATGAAATGATTACCCTGCTATGTTTAGTGAACATCCATCATCTCATACAGACACAAAAATTGAAGAAATAGAAAAAAGTATTTTTCCTTGTGATGAGAGGACTCTTAGGATTTACTATCTTAGCAACCCTCACGTATAACATACAGCAGTGTTAATTATATTTATCGTGTTGTACATTACATCTCTAGCACTTACTTATCTTATAACTGCAAGTTTGTACTTTCTGACTGCCTTTTCCCAGTTCCCCCATCCCTTACCCCCCGCCTCTGGTAACCACCAATCTGATCTCTTTTTCTATGATCTTACTTGTTTCTTTCTTTGTTTTTTTAAGTGTAACTGACCTACAGCTCTGTGTTAGTTCCTGTTCTACAACATAATGATGCGATATTACTAGGCATTTCAAAATGATCGCCGTAAGTCTAGTTATGAACGGTCACCATGCAAAGATATTACATAGTGATTGACTGTATTCCCCACACTGTACATTTCATACCTGTGACTCATTTATTTTGCAACTGGAAGTTGTCCCTCTTGGCCTCCCTCACCTGCTTCTCTCCTCCCTCACATCCTCCTCTCTGGCAACCACCTGTTTTGTTTTGGTTTTTTTTTTTTTCTGTATCTATAACTCTTTTTCTGTTTTGTTACATTTGTTCATCTGTTTTGTTTCTTAGATTCCACATACAAATGAAACCATCCAGTATTTGTCTTTCTCTAGGTCTGACTTATCTCACGTAGGACAATACCCTCTAGATCCATTCATGTCGTCACAAATGACAAGATTTCATTCTTTTTTTATGGCTCCGTAACATTCCATTGTATTTATACCTGACATCTTCTTTATCTTTTCATCTATTGATGGGAATTTAGGTTGCTTCAGTATCTTAGCTATTTGTAAATTATGCTGCAATGAACATAGGGGTGCATGTATCTTTTCATATTAGTGTTTTTGTTTGCTTTGGATGAATACCCACAAGTGGAATTGCTGGATCATAGGATAATTCTGTTTTTAATTTTTTGAGGAATCTCCGTACTGTTTTCCATACTGGCTGCATCAATCAACAGCCCCACCAACAGTGCACAAGGGTACCCTTTTATCCACATCCCCACCAACACTTGTTATTTTTTTGATAATAGCCATTCTGAAGCCATTCTGACAGGTGTGAGGTGATAGATCATGATTAGTTTCATTAATATTTTCTATTGTTTTTAAGCCTTTATTTTACTTATTTATGCTCAGTTCTTTATGATTTCTTTCCTTCTACTAACTGTGGATTTTGTTAGTTCTTCTTTTTCTAGTTCCTTTAGGTGTAAGTTTAGGTTGTTTATTTGAGATTTTTTTAAATTTCCTGAGGTAGGTTTGAATTGCTGTAAATGTCCCTCTTAGAACTGCTTTGGCTGTGTCCCATAGATTTTGGATCACTGGGTTTTTCATTTTCACTTGTCTCCAGGTATTTTTTACTTCTTCCTCGATTTCTTTGGTGAGCCATTGGTTTTTTAGTAGCATATAATAGCATATTGTTTAGCTTCCACGTGTTTGTGTTTTTTTGCAGGTTTGTTTTGTTTTTGCTTTTGTTTTTTCAGTTGATTTCTAGTCTCATGATGTTGTGGTGGAAAAGCTGCTTGATAGGATTTCAATTTTCTTACATTTACTGAGACTTGTTTTGGGGCCCTGCATCTGATCTATCCTGGAGAATGTTCCACGTGCACCTGAAAAGATTGTGTATTCTGCTGCTTTGGGATGGAATGTTCTCTACAGCTTTATTAAGTCCATTTGGTCTAACGTGCTGTTTAAGGCCAGTGTTTCCTTGTTGATTTTCTGTCTGGATGATCTGTCCATTGATGTAAGTGAGGGAGATGTTAAAGTCCCCTACTATTATTGTGTTAGCGTCAATCTGTCTCTTTATGTCTGTTAATCTTTGCTTTATGCATATAGGTGCTCCTAGTTGGGTGCATATATACTTACGATAGTTATAGCTGCTTCTTGGAGTGATCCCTTGATCACTATGTAATGTGCTTCCTTATCTCCCGATACAGTCTTTGTTTTAAAGTCTGTTCTGTGTAATGTAAATATTTCTTTTCAGTTTCGTTTGTGTGGAATACCTCTTCCCATCTCTTCACTCTCAGTCGCTGTGTGTCTTTAGATCTGAAGTGAGCCTCCCTTAGGCAGCATATATACGGATCTTGTTTTTATATCCATTCAGCCCTCTGTCTTTCGATTGGAGCATTTAGTCCCTTTACATTGAAAGTAATTATTGATAGATATGTACTTATTGCCGTTTTGTTAATTTTTTGTTGGTTTTTGTAGTTCTGTTCCTTTTATCTTCTTTTGTCCTCTTTCCCTGTGATTTGATGACTATATTAACGTTATGTGTGGATTCCTTTCTTTCTTGTGAGTGTGTCTCTGTTATAATTTTTTATTTGTAGTTACCGTGAGGTTTATATATAGCAATCTCTATTTATGCATGATGATATTAAGTTGCTGCTCTCTTAAGTTCAAAAGCGTTTTAACAGCTCTGCATTTTCACAACCCCCCAACATTTACTGGTTTTGACATCGTATGTTACATCTTTTTGTTTTGTCTGTCCCTTAACTACTCATTGCGGATAGAGAAATGTTTACTACTTTTGCCTTTTACCCTTCCTACTAGCTTTATAAATGGTTTACCTTTACTGTGTATTTGCTTTTTACTAATGAGACTTTTCCTTTTGAAATTTTCATATTTCTAGCTGTGGGCTTACTTTCCAGCTTAGAGAAGCCCCTTTAATGCTTTCTGTAAAGCTGGTTTGGTGGCGCTGCACCCTTTTAGCTTTTGCTTCTCTGTGAAACTTTTGATCTCTCCCTAAGATCTGAATGACAGCCTCACCAGGTAGAGAATTCTCTGTGCGAGTGTGCGTGTGTGTGTGTACACGTGCTGACTGGAAGATGCAGTAGATGTCATTTTTGCTCCCAACTATTGCATCCCCTTCTCAGACGAGAATGGCACGTCCCCACGGTTGCCTTGTGACTTGGCAGTGCCTCCTGCAGAAAGGGCCTGCATTCCTGCCCTAGTGCTACTGGACGAGGACATCCGCTTACTTGGGCCAATGGAATGTGACAGGACACCCTTCTTCCAGGAGGAGCTTTGAAGTGCCACTGCGTGTTGTCACAAGAGTAGCATGTCCCACCCCAGGTCTGTGCCTTCAGCTCGGACCCTGGCATGAAGAATGTGGACAGACTTGTGTCTCCATGTAAAGTGTATAAGACAAAAACCTTTGCTATTGTAGGCCTTTTAAATGGGGGTGGCTGTGGCTTGTTGCCATGACAAAGCTGTCGGGGAAGGCGGCTCTCACGGGCGGGGATGCCACTGGGCTAAGCTCATTCCTTCCGCTGGCTCCCGGGAACCCAGCGCTGGCCAAGCCCGTCAGCAGCGTCTGGATCTGGGCACAAGGTGCCCCATTAGCTACACTGTCTAGTCTGGGGCAAAGAGAGAAGGCAAGGCACCAATGCCTCAGACTTTTAAAAAAAATTAGTCTCATGGACGTTTAATTTACACGCAATAAAATCCACCTACTTAAGTGTTATATTCAGTGAGTCAACACGTGTACACAGTCAGGCAGCCATCACCTGTACCAGAATACAGAATGCTTCCAGAAAGTTCTCTACTGCCACTTTGCAATCAATCAACCCTTCCCTACCTGTGGTTGACAACCAGACTGCCGCATGGAGCCACAGCTCAGGTTTGCAGACTCTCCCTCCGGGGGCCCACATGTGGCCGGCCCTCTCCTGGGCCAGTCTGCTTATGCTCAGCACGGTAGCAGTGAGGTCTGGGGGGCTGTGTGCACCTATGCCTTGTTCCTTTCACCGCGAATACACTCTGGATTGTTCATCCTTCACATGCTGGTGAGTGAGAGGCTGTTCCTGCCGCTGTGAACTCTGTGTCTTGAGTCTTTTGTGGGTGTGGGTTATCTCTTCCTTGGGTGAATCCCTGGGAGAATCCCTGGGAGGGGAATGACCGGGTTGTATAGTCATAGTATATTTAATTTATAAGAGACTGCCAAGTTCTTCTGAAGTGGATGGATACCTTCACATGCCCCCTCCATCAGTGTATGAGGACCCCAGATGACCCGTATCCTGGCCAACACCCGGCGGTGCCCATCTTTGGCGCACACCACTTCCGTGGCTGTGAAGCACCACCTCACTGCGGTCTCAGTTTGCATGTCTGTGATTATTAACAACGGCGAGCAGCATTCCGCGTATTTATTGGCCGGTTAGATGCCTCCCTTGATGGTTTCACTGGCCCGTGAGTCGCCTTGTGGCTCGTGTTTGTTGAGCGCTTTCTTCTCAACAATGGGTCACAATTTGTTGTTGTTTTTTCTTTTTCTCATGGCTACTAATTGTTTGCTGGGTGCTGGGCCTTCTGAGGCTGTATCATGAGGACATGGCATTCTCCTTTCTCCCTCGGGGGAGGCTTGATATTTGTGCTGCTGGGTAGCTCCATTTGTCTCTGCTCCCACTGAACTTGTATGTACCTGACTTTCTACTTTGCTTGTTCCCAAGCCCCTTTAACTCGGGGAGAGCCCCCTCCCACACTGTCTCCCGTAGATTCTGTCAGGGCTTGATTGAAGTTTGTTCAGGGGAATCTAAGGTGGGTCTTCCCTCAGGATGGCGTCCTTACCCCTAAGGCCAGCCCGTCTGGTACCCAGCTGGATGTCCAGGGCTCAGGGAGGCTCTGACCCCAGGCAATGCCCAGCCCCTAGAATCACACTCCCCCCGCCCCCAACTTCGGAGCCCTCTCAGGTGCCCCACCCTGCAGCTTCCGGAAGCACCAGTGTCCTGATCTCTGATCTCTGCCGCCTCGGCTTGGTGAGACCAGCGTGCTTTTGAGGACCCCAGCCCGCCAGCTTGCTGAGCCGTGGTGGGAAATGTCCCAGCGGGTCTTTTGGCTCCTCTCTCAAGCATCCTTCTCCTGGGACCGCAGTCATGCACATCTGGCTATTCTGCACCTGTCAAGAGCTGCCTCAAACATATTGTCCCGGTGTGTGGCCATCCCTGAGAGGAGGGTCAGCCTGGCGCCAGGTACACCAACAGCGTTGGAAGCAGAAGTTGCCTAGAGTTTTTTTTTTTTTTTTTTTTTTTTTAACAGACTCACTGGACATCACCTAGAACCGTGAGCCAAAGGCAGACCCCCCAGACAGGTAAGTCGTTCCTCTGCATGGGGTGCAAGAGTGAAGAAAGGGGGCAATGACCAGGGCGTGACTCCAGAAGAGCATCAGACAAGAGTGTGGGTCCCCCAAGTCCGGGAAGAGCTAAGCCCAGTGCCTGGCGCACGGAAGGAGTGGCACAACAGTGTCCCCACCAAAGAGACCACCCGTGGTGCTGGCCACAGCTCCCCCCAACTCCCCGCCCCACCCAGAACCTTTTCTCTCATGGATTCGGGGAAATCTTCTGTATTTCCCATTCCCTGCCCGGAGACGTGCAGATCGCTAGCACCCTGACCGCCCACTGCCCGCTGCTCAGAGCCCATCCTGGGGGGTCTCACGTCGAGCAGCCGTGTCCGAGCTACAAGGGTGCCCTGGAGACAGTGCACCCGCCTCTCCCCCGCACGTGGGACACCATGTGCCGTGGACACAGGGACACCAGCAGGGCAATGCTCTGCCCTCAGATGAGGAGAGGAGAGGCCCAGGGAAGGCGGATCCCCGAGCTCAGCGCCGACCGCTCTGCCCCGCCTGCTCCCAGGCCCCCTGCTCCGCGCGGCCTCTTCACCACGCGTGTTCACTATTCCAGTATCGTGTCATTCATTCAGTCACTCGCGCTGGGGCCCCTGCGTTCCGACCCCCCCCCCCCGCCGCCCCCTGGGAGGGAGTATCCCTCCGCTGCTCCCAGGGTGGGCCTGGTGGACGCAGCCTCAGGACGAAACGCCCCTGGGGAGGGAGGTGGGTAGCAGGCACGGTGCGGGGAGTCCCGGGAAGGGGCCACGGCAGGAGCTGAGGCCCCCTGGGGCAGGCTCTGGGAGCCCTTCCTGGGGTTCGAGAAGCGCAGAGACACCACAGAGGACAGCTGTGGGCTTCTGTGCCGGACGCGCACAGCTGGCTGGCTGCCCCAGTCGCACTCCTAACGGTTCCTGCCTCCCCGCCTCCCATTGGGGAAGCCAGGAGAGCTAATCATGCCTGTCCCCAGCCTCTCAGCCATGGGGGCTGCCACGTGTCCCATTTCTGGCCGTCTGTTGAGACGTAAGGAGAAGTCTTCTAAGAACTTCAGGGCTGGGTGTTTTTTGTTTTTTTTTTTTAACTTTCTTGATTAAAAACAAAAGACAAGACAAACACATCTGGCACTGTCCTTCCTATTTTTTCCTACCTTGAAGGTGACAGTGATGTCCAGCGCTGTGGCAGCCATTTTGCAGACATGAGGCAACAAGTAGGAATGGCAAGCCAAGAGAACTGCAGAGGTGCCGGCCACAGGCCCGACCACAGCAGCGTCCTGCTGCCAGACTTCTTGAATGAGGCAGAAAAAAACACTCCTGTTTGTCTGAGTCAAGGTTGTGGGTTCTCTGTTATTTGTTATTGATGTCAGTCCTCAGCGCTGTGTAGATTCTGTGTGTGTGTGTGTGTGTGTCTGTGTGTGTGTGTGTGTGTGTGTGTGTGTCTGTGTATGAACCACACACTGAGACTGAGCTCCAACAGGGCTGCCCGGCTTTTGGCAAATACTTGCTGAACATCCTCTCTATGAGCAGTGTTAGGTCAGTGGTGATTATAAGGCTGAGGGACACCTGTCTTCAAGGAGTCTGGAGAGGAAGGAGCAGGCATTGAACAAGCAATCTCATGGGATGTGTGGACCACAGAGGAGACGCAGAGGGGTCCATAAGTGTATCTGATCTCTTCTGGAGAAGGAGGGTCAGCGAAAGTCTTCCCGGGGCAAGTACACTGGGGTTTAGACCTTGTGATGGGCAGAACTGTGCCTCCCAAATTTATCTGATGGAGTCCTAACCTCCAGTATCTCAGAATGTGACCTTATTTGGAAAGAGGGTCTTCACAGAGGTAACGAAGTTCAAGTGAGGTCTTTGGGGTAGACACTAACCCCACGTGTCCTTATGAAAAGGGAAAACTGTGACACAGTGACATACACACAGGGAGAAGGCCATGTGAACGTGACAGTGGCTTTCCGCAGGTTTTAGGAGAAACCAACACTGCCGACTCCTGTCCTGGACGTCCCGACTCCTCGACTGTGAGATGATACCTTTCCGTGTTGCAGTGCCCCCGTTTGTGGTCCTTTTCCATGGCTGCCAGAGCAGACTCAGAGGGACCTGGAAGAGGGAAGGAAATTAACAAGAAGAGGGGAAGGAAAGGCGTTCCCAGCAGAGGGAACAGCATTGCAAAGCCGAGGCAACACAGAGCTCAGGTTCTCTCAAGGAACAGGAGGCGAGGTTCGCAGCTGGAGCAGAATGCACAATGGGACGAGGTGGGGCCAGAGGCCGGACGGGCAAGAGGCAGGTCCTGCAGGCCCGGCATCCTGCCCACACAGTGGGATGAAGCAGGAACACGGTCTGCTCCAGGATTCTCAGGCTTTGGTCTTGATACAACAGAGGCCACGGGCCAAGTCCAGGGCAGAGAAAGCAGAAGGGGCTCTGAAAGCAGCGCGGCACACCCCAAGCCCAGCTTCGCAGTGGGGAGGGTGGTCCCCTGGCCCCCGGGACCCACGTGCAGGCCGATGTCCAGTGAAACGGCCAGGCCGTGGGTTTGGGGCTGAGGGGCTGAGCCCCAAGGAGGCCCGGGCTGTGGGGACAGGGGCCAGGGGTCAGCAGGTCCCTTTGAAGAAGCCACCCCGAGCCCCGGGCCAGGCCTCACCAGGAACCCACCCGCCAACCCGCCCTGCCTGACACACTGCATTTGAATTGAATAAGAAGGGAGATTTCTCTCCTGGAGGTGGGAGGAGACGCAGCCCAAGAATTTTAATCACTCACATAAATGGCGAATGTGCTGCAGCTTTCCTCCGCCGCCTTTCATTTCCTTATTTGACTGTCACCTTGGACCAGGACTGCGAGTCCGTGGGGGAACACAGCTCCCCAGCCCTCGGGTCCCTGCAGGGTGGCGGGGGCGAGGGCCTGAGACACCCGCCTCCCACCTGGAGCCTGAGGAGCCCCCGGTCCCTCCTGCGGACCAGCCTCGTGCCGAGAGAGGAGGGACCCGGCGGCAGGCTTGGCGCTGCTGATACATAGCCCTGAGCCTTGGGACCACGTTCATCTCTGTGCTACAGGTGGGGAAACTGAGGCTCCGGGAGGCCAAGCACCCTGCCAGGTTCACACGGCCTCAGTGCCAGGCCGCCTCCAACCTCTGGGGCCGCTTCCCGGGCAGCCCCGCATTTGTCCCCGTGGGAAAGGGCAGAGGCACCACCCAACCGTGACTGGGTGCCAGCCGTGCAGTGGCCGCATCAGCCTTGAGACCTGGGCAGGAGGGCCCCTCCCCACACCTGTGGTATCTGGAGGGCTCCGTGCCTTCTGGAAAATTTCCAAGTCCCCCTACTGGGTCACCCAGGAGCCCTCAGCCCAGGCCTGAACCGTGAGCCCCAGCTCCTGCTTCTCCCTTCAGGGTTTTGGACCCTCCCTGCCCCGAGCCTCCTCCCATGTGCGTGCAGAGGGCTGAGTGGCGACCTCCGAAAAGCCACGTCCATGGCCTCACCCCCGAGGCCAGCGAACCTGCCCTCATCTGGGCAGAGGGCTTTTGCAGATGTGATCAGATGTAGGATCTTGAGATGAGGTCGCCCTGGATTAGTCTAAATCCAGTGACAAGTGTCCTTGTAAGAAGGAGGCAGAGGAAGGCTAGACAGACAGGGGGAAAAGGCCACGTGACCAAGGAGGCAGAGGTTGGGGTGACGCAGTCACAAGTCCGGGGACGCCCGGAGCCCCCAGAAGCCGGAAGAGGCAGGAAGGACCCTCCCCAGAGCCTCAGGAGAGAAAGAGGTCCTGCCCGCACTTGGATCTCAAACGTCTGGCCTCCAGACAGTGAGAGAATCCACTTCTGCTGTTTAAATCGCCCGGTCTGTGGGCATTCATTACGGCGGAGACAACGCGTTTCCGTGGCTTAAGCCGCCCCACCCATGGGACTTGGTTACAGAACCCCTAACTCGCTAACACAGTGGGGTTCCAGGTGTTCAAATGAGAAGGGCCTAGAGTGGGGAGAGGACACGGTGGTTTAAGGAAATTGAAGCCCTGCCGTGAAAATGGTGAAGCGTGCATTTCATCCCAAAAGCAATGGGAGTCACTGAAGGATTAACTTGTGGGGTCGGGGGTTCCATGATCGCGTATGCACTGACAATTTTTATGTGCTTTTTTATTGAAGTATGCATTAGAGTAAATTTAAATGTCCAGCTCAATAAAATTTTGATTGAATTTGATTGAGATGTAGTGGATGTACAACCAAGAGTCCAGATTTGAAGTGTGCAATTCTGTGAGTGTGACCTGTGGAAATACGTGTGAAACCACTGACACGAGCAAGGTTACCAGCGTATCCACTGCTCCCCAAAGTGTCCTTATGCTCCTGTAGTCCCCCCTCTCCCCCACATCGTCCCCAGGCAACCACTGATCCGCATTCTCATTATAGATTCCTTTGCATTTTCTGCAATTTTATACAAATAGAATCACAAAGCCTGAGCTCTTTTTTTTTTTTTTTTTTTTTTTTTTGGTCTGGCTTCTTTCACTTAGGGTGCTTACTTGGAAATTAATCCATGTGGGAGCAGGTATCAACAATTCACTCTTTTTTTTTTTTTTTATTGAAGTACGGTTGATTTACAACGTTGTGTTAGTTAACGATTCAGCCCTTTTTGTTGCTGAGTAATGTTCCATTGTGTGGACGTTCCACACGTTGTTGATTCATTCACCCACTGATGGACTTTTGGGTTGCTTCCAGTCTTAGGCTGTCACAAATAAAGTTGCTGTGAGCCTTCGTGTGCAGATCTCCGTGTGGACGTAGCTCTCCATTTCTCCTGAGTGACTATCCAGGAGTGAATAATTGGGTCACAGGACAGATATCTGTTTAACTCTTTAAGGAATTGCCAAACTTTTTCCCAAAATGGTGATCCCATTTCAAACTCCCACCAGCATATATGAGAATCCACGCCTAGACTTGGAATGTCTAGTCTTTAATTTTTAGTCATCCTAACGCGTGTGCGGTGATATCTCACCATTGCTTCAATCCACATTTCTATACCAGCTAATGATGTTGAAGATTTTTTTTCCTGGAGCCCTTTGCATAGCTTATTTAATAAAATATGTATTCAAATCTTGATTAGCCCGCCTTCTTATTGAGTTGTAACAAACGTTTATATATTCTGGATATGAATCTGTTGTCTGATATATGTGTTGTAAACATTATCTCTTAGTCTATTGCCTTTTCATTTTCTTACTGGTGTCTTTCAAAGACCACACGTTTTTAATTGTGATGAAGACCAGCTTACCTTTTTTTTTTTTCTTTTATGGATTGTGCTTTTTGTATTCTATCTAGGAAATCTTGGCTTACCCCAAGGTCACCAAGATTTTCTCCTCTGTCTCTACCTAGAAGTCTTACAGTTTTAAGGAAGGGTGGATGGTCATTCTTTTTTCCATTTGGAAATCCAGTTGATCCAAACCATTTATTGAAAAGAATTGTTTCCTCTCTCTGCTGAATTTCCATGGCACCTTTGTCAAAAATTAATTGACCATATGCATATGGGTCAACTTCTGGACTCTCTGTTCTGTGCCCTTCATCTGTGTGTCTTTACACCAATACTAAACTGTCTCAAATTATGTGGCTTTGCAAGTATGTCTTGAAATTAGACAAGTGCTCCAACTTTGTTATTCTTTTATAAAAATATTTCATCATTCTAAGTCTTTGCATTTCTATATAAATTTTAGAATGAGATTGTGTTAAAAATATAGATATATTTGAGAACAATTGCCAATCTATGAACATGGTATATCTCCTCATTATTTAGGTCTTAAATCTCTCTCAACAATGTTTTGTAATTTTCAGTTTGAAGCCTTGGTTGCCTATTGTTAGATTATTTCTAAGTGGCTTTTTTTTTGGTGCTGTTCTAAATAGAATTAAATTTTTTTTCTTTTCCAACTGTTTGCTGCTGTTTGTATGAGAATATGATTAACTTTGGTACATTAACTTTGTACCCTGTGACCTTGCTAAGTTCACTTATTAGTTCTAGTGGTTGCTTTGTAGGTTCCTTGGGATTTTCTACATAAATAATTATATCAGCTGCAAATAGGAACAGTTTTATTTCTTCAATTCTAATTTTTAGTCTCTTTACAGCTTTTGTTTGTTTGTTTACCTTATTGTGACGGCTAGGGTTGCCAGAACAATGCTGAGTAGACATGGTGAAAGCAGGAACTTTACCATTCCTTGATCTTAACGAAAAGAGATTTTAGTCTCACCATTAATTCTGATGTTACCCGTAAGTGTACTGTAGATGCTTTATATCAGTTTGAGGATATTCCCTTCTTTCCTAGTTTACTGAAATTGTTTTATTATGAATGGGCTTCAAATTTGATACAATGCTTTTTCTGTGTCTATTTTAAAATTCATGAGGTTTAGCTCCTTTATTTGGCTAATATTTTGAGTTATATTAATTGATTTTCAAATGTTTAGCCAACCTTATATTCCTGGTTTAAGCCCTACTTAGTCCTCATGTGTTATTATTTTTATATATTGTGGGATTTGATTTGCCAATATTTTTCAAGAATTTTTGTGTCTATATTCACGAGGAATGTTGGTTTCCTACAATTTCCTTTTTGAAAATGTCTTTGACAGATTTTTAAATATTATGGTTGAATTGGTCTTAAAATGAGTAAGCAATGTTTCTTCCTTCATTTTCTGAAGAAAAAAAAAATGTGTGTATGATTAGTTTATTTCTTCCTCAGCTGGTGTAATTAACCAGTGAAATCATTTAGTTCTGAATTTTCCTTTTTGGGAAATTTTTTTTTTTTAATAAAATGAATTAAATTTCATTTTCCAATGTACAGCCATTCAGATTTTCTGTTTCTTGTTGTATCGATTTGTGAAGTTTGACTTTTCCTGCAATTTGTCCATTTCATTGAAATTTTTGAATCTGTTGGTATAAAGGTGTCCATGATGTGGTTTAATGGTCTGTGCGAGCTGCCAGAATTAGATTCTTCTACTTTCTGATATTGGCACTGGTATTTGTATCTTCTCTCTCTTGCTCTCTCTCTCTCTCTTTTTTTTTTTTTTTTTTTTTTGGTTCAACAGTCTAGCTAGGAGTTTATTAGTTTTATTGATCGTCTCAAGGTATCAACTTTTAGCTCTGTTTTTTAAAAGTCTGTTGTCTACCTTTTTTTTTTTTTAATTTAATTGGTTTCTGCTCTTTTTGCTATTTCCTTCTTTTTTCTTCATTTGGCTTTACTTTGCTCTTCTTTGCCTAGCCTCCCAAGATAGAACCTTGAGTAATTGACTTTAGATTTTTCCCGTTTCCTCACACAAGCATTTGAAGTTCCCAGCCTCCCTCTCGGCACTGCTTTTGCTGCGTCCCACAGACCTGATATGATAGCTCTCTGTGATCATTCAGTTCAAATTATTTTCTAATTTCCCTTGTGCCTTCATCTTTAATTTGTGACTCATCTGTAGAGTCGTGAATCATTTATAGGTATTTGGGGTTTTCCTAAATGCCTTGTTATTAATGTCTAATTAAATTCAGTTGTTGTGAGAGACTGCACTCTGCATGACTTCCATCCTGGAAGACTTACTGAGACTTCTTCCGTGGCCCAGCATAGACGGTCTACCTTGGTGAATGTGCGTTTGAGAAGAGTGTGTACCTTGCTGTTGCTGGGGGCGGGGGTGGTCTGTACGTATCAATTAGATCAAAGTGATCAGTAGTGTTATTGGTAGCCTTCATGTCTTTACTGATTTTTTGCAAATTCGTTCTATTGATGGCTGAGAGAGGGGTGTTAAAAATCTCTCTTTAAGATTGTGAAATTGGCTATTTCTTCCCTTTATTGTGTCATTTTTGCTTCATGTGATTCAAGGCTCTATTACCAGGCACATAACAACTAACAATTGTTCTATCTTTCTGATTAGTCATCCCTCCTCTTATAATACATCTCTACCCCTGGTAACACTCGTCTTGAACTTCACTATTTAAAATAAATCTTAATTAATATGAATATGTCACTTGGTCACCTTATGTGTATGGTTCTTAATTTATTTACTTTCAACCTGCCTATGTCTGTATATGTAAAATGAATCTCTTGTAGGCAGCACATAACTAGGTCTTGCTTTTTTTAATCCATTTGGTCAATTTCTTATTTTTAATTAGAGTGTTTAGAGTTAACACTTACTATTGGTCCTTTCTGTTTTTGTTTCTTTGTTCTCTCTTCCCTGCATGCTTTTGGATTACTTAAATATTTTCATTTCAATTTACCTATTGGCTTTCTGGCTCTATCTCTGTGTGTGTGTGTGTGTGTGTGTGTGTGTGTGTGTGACAGAGAGAGTGTGACTGTGTGTGAATGTGACAGTGTGTGTGTGAGTGTGGGGGTGTGTGAGTGCACATACCTAACCTTTCTCAGGCTAATTAGAACTAATATTGTGCTACTTCATGTGAAATATAGGAACCTTCCTACCCTATACGTCCCTTCCCACCTCCTCATTTTTTTAATTTTATGGTTGTATATACACACAAAAGCCCTACCAGTGTTATAATTTTTGCTTTAAACAATCGCTTGTATTTTAAAGAACTTGAGAGGAGAATGATATCTTGATGGAATAAAGAATTCTGAGTTTGCAGAGCGCTTCCCCATTTCAGCACTTGAGATGTCTTCCGCCGTCTTCTGGCCCCCAGGCTTTAAATGATGAATCTGAGGTCACCGAAATCGCTCCTCTCTGTATGCAATGTGTCGTTTTTCTCTAGCTGCTTTCAGGATACTTTCTTCGTCTTTGCGTTTTGTCGGTCTGTTTATGGCGCGTCTATGCACGGTTTCTTTGGATTTATCTTGTGTTGGATTCTTTGAGCCCTTGAATCCAAAAATGCAGATCTTTTACTAAATATGGGAAGTTTTAGGTTATCATTGCTTCAAAGACGTTTCTGCTCCCATCTCTTTCTCACTTCCCTCTGGACTATAGTTAGTGTTCGATCTTTTGATACTGACCCACGAATCCCGGATGATCTGTTTGTTTTTTTCTCGATCTTTTTCCTCTGTGTTTTTCAGGGTGGGTAGTTTTTACTGGTCTGCAAGTTTACTGATTTTTGCCCCTGTCATCTCCATTGTGCTCTCGAGTCCACCCAGTGATCTAAAAATTTCACATATTTTATTTGTTAGGTCTAATATTTCAATATCCTTTTGAAATACATTCTCTGCCAAGACTTCCTACCTTCTCATTTGTCTCAGATGTGTCTCCTTTACCATGCTGAGTAAGGTTGTAGTAGCTGCTTTGAATTCTTTGTCTGAAAATCCCAATGTTTGAGTCATCTTGGCGTTTGCATCTGTTGATGGTTTCATCCTTTGGGAACGGGCTGAAATCTCCTGTTCCTTTGTATGTGGAGTAATTTTGGGTTGTACCACGGGCAGTGTGAGTGCTTTTTTGTGTAGACTCTGGATTCTGTGAAGACCTTCTGAGGTATGCTGGTGTGCCTGTTTTAGCTGCAGTGAACCCCGTGGGCTTCAGACCGCAGAATCAGTCTTACCTTCTGTGTGTGTGGTGGGGCAGGGAGGGGGTCACGTATCATTTCAGCGCTCAGTTCGGGACTCACCTCCGCTGCTTTGGGTCCATCTCACATGCACAGCTCAGGGTGAGGCTGGGACTTGTGACGGTTCCTGCACACAATTAGACGAGCCCCTTCTCGGCTCTCCCCTTCCAGGGTTCCTCCCTCACTCTACGTCCAGACTGGGGTGCTTTTCCTTTATCCAGGAAGACGGCAGGGTTTCTGTCATAGTTGTAGCTGCCCACACAGCACTGACTTGGGACTGGGGTCCACCTCTGAGGCAAAGTTATAAGACAAAATAAAAGGAGGAAAATTTACCCTTATGCAGGTCTCTGCTCTAAGCTTTGAGCACCTTCACAATTTGTGTTTTGTCCCGAGCATGTAATTGTCATCCATGTGGGCTGAGCTGTAGGGTGCTTACACCAGCACGGGGGACCAGGATCCTCGACTTTTTGCAGATGTGAGCATCCACGTAACCATCATCTGATCAACATAAGAAGCATTTCTAGTTCCTCCAGAAGTCTCAGTCCACGGCAGTGCCCACCACCCCTCCTCAAGGTAATCATCATCCCAACTTATTTAATCATCGGTTAGTTCTGCCTGGCCTTACACGTTGTGTAACAGAACCACACTGCATGTACTTTTAAATGCCTGGCTCTTTTCTTTTTGGACCTAACGATTGTGACGTGCACCCATGCTGTTCCATGCAGAGCGAGTTCATCACTTCTCATGGCCGGGGGAACAGCACACTGTGTGGTGTGAACCTAACACGTTGATTTACCTCCTCTGCTGCTGACGGACACCCACAGTCTCCAGTCTGGGGCACCAGGCTGGGTCTTCTACGAGCAGCACAGGGCAGCAAGCACATCTCCCAGAGTCGCACAGGCCTGGCTCATGTAGTGGTTCTGCCACACACCAGCTGCGTGACCTTGGGCACGTGTCGTCCCTCGCCCTCTCTGAGCTGCAATGTCCTCATCTGTGATGTGGGGATAGTGTCAACAGCACTTATGAGGTTGTCGTGACAATCAAATAAGAGGAGGCACGTGAAGCCACTTCGCCCACCGCCTGCCAGCAGCTGATCGATAAATGGCAACTGTTGAATTATTATTGGTGGGAGGAGTGAATGGTTACGAAGGTCGGCTCTGGGGTCTGGTCTGGAGTCAGACTGCAGCCTGAATGAGGCAACTGCTAATAAACCCTCAGTGTAGAGCTAAGCAGCCGGTGTATTATCATGACTGGTATCTGATACTGTAAGTGCTAATGACCAGCAGGACATTCCCCTCAAGAGCTGTGCCGTTTCATGGAGAAGGGACCGACCTGTTCCTCAGAGCTCAGAGACACAAGGAAGTCCCCAGGTCTCACAGCGGGAACCAGGAGCAGCTGGGATCTGAGTCCAGGGTGGAGTCCTGTCCATTCCACACTGCCTTCCGGGGGGGGGGGTGCCCAGCCCGCCCCCTGGGCTCAGGGTGCTGTCTCACCCATCCCACAGCCTCACCTAGGTGTCAGGGAAGGGCGAGTGGAGGCCGCCCCCCACTAGCCTGGGCCTGCCCAACCAAGTGGGGCCTGAAAGGGCCCCCCAGTCCATCTGTCCTCCGGTCGGTCCTGGGTCCTCTCCAGGCTGCTGCATGGGTGTGCAGGTAGCGCACTGCACAACTTTAGGGGGCAACATTGTCATTGTAGTCTCGGGGGCCCCGCTGCCCTGTGCACAGGGGCCTCATCCTCTGTGCTCAGACCGCCAGCTTGCCCTGCCGTGTGCTGGGCATAGGGCGATGCCAGAGTGCTAGGGCCAGATGCTGAAGCCACAGGCACTGTCCAGACGCCCAGGTGCTGGCTGGGCTCCGTGCCCTCTGCCCTCTCAGGGCATCCAGCGATGTCTGGGGTGCTGGGGTGATCAGCTGCTCTGCATGTTCTCAGAACCTCCTGAGGGGCCCACCCTGACAGGGGGGGCCCAAGGGTGCATGGTCCCGGGAGGTGCTCTGCATGGGGAAGGCCAGCCTGGGGTTGTTGAGTGGGAGTAGCATCCAGACCTGGGTTTGGCTCCCCCGACACGGGACCTGGGGAGGAGTGCTTCCCCTCTCCGCGCCTCTGTTGGCTCACCTGTAAAGTGGGGATGAGGTAGCACCTGCCTCACAGGGTCCAGGTGGGGACTGAGGTGGACTGCCGGGCAAGGTGCCGCTTGGTCAGCACTGACCGTGGTTACGCCCGAGGTGGCCGGGTCAGGGCAGGGCCACCAGCGGTGTCCAGGGGCCATGCGGGCCTTTGAGAGGGGCCGAAGGCCTTGGGTCCACATACCAACCGCCACCCACACACAGGCCGACGTCCTTTCCAACATCGCAGTGGGGCTAAGGTCACTTGGAATCACAGAGGAGGGCTGGTGAGCCAGGGGTGGGGGCAGGACAGAGTCCCCAACAGGCAGGGCTCATCTGCTCCCCTCAGAGAGGACCCTGGGCTGCTCCAAGTCAAACCCAGCCTCCATCACGGGGCTTGGAAGAGAGATGAGGGCTTTGTGGTCCCCCTGACAATGAACCTGGAGCCACAAGAAAGGGCTTGGAGCTGAGATGGTAAGGCAGAGGCTGGTAGGCAGCTCTGCACATCCCCAGGCCAGGCTCAGAGGGAGAGAGAGGCACATTTCAGGGCAGCGTGGGGAGGGGTGGGCAGTGAGGATACTTCTGTCCTGTCCCCCCGCCCTTTCTCAGCCAAAGAGAAGGACGGGCTTTGAGCCAGTACCCTGTGTGCCAAGTGTACCACAGAACCCCCTGCGAAGTGGCAATTGTCACCCCCTCATCCCCAGGTGCCGGCAAGGAAAGGCAGACTAGGAGGTGCCCAGGGTCTGCCCAGGACCCCCCAGCCTACAAACGGTGGCAGCAGCACCGAAGCCAGGCTGTCCGACCTTCCCTGCCCCCGGCCTCAGCCTTCACAGTCTCAGTGCAAACTAAACCTGACCGATTAAACACAGAATTGCCGGCAGGTATAGACCCGAGAGAAATGAAAACACAAGTCTACGCAAAAACGTGTGCACGCACGTTCACAGCAGCGCGGTTCAGGATGCCCCCAAATTAAAGACAGCCTCGGTGTCTGCCAGTTGACAAACGGGCAAATAAAATGTGGTTCTGTCCATGGAAGGGAATACTGTTCAAGCCTGAAAAGGAAGGCAGCACTGACATGGGCTACAGCGCAGACGGACTTAGGACTTTGCGTTCAGTGGAAGAAGCCAGACACAAAAGCCCCGACACCGTGTGATTCCACGAACATGAAATGTCCAGGACACGGACATCCGTACAGATGGGACATGGATTCGTGACGGCCGGGGGGTCCGGGGGGGGGGTTGGGGGAGGGGATTTGGGAGGTGGCGGCAAGGGGGGTGAAGTTTCTTCAGGGGACATGAAAGTGCTCTAACGTTGATGATGATGGCAGGTGCACAACTCTAAATGTGCTAAAAAAAAAAAAACCCCACTGAATTGCACACTTTCAAATGCATAAATTGTAGGGTGTGTGAATTATGCCTCAATAAAGCTATTACAGATAATGGAGCCTGGACAGTGTGGAAAGTGTCCAGCCCAGTGTCCTGTCCTTTGGAGGCAAATAAAGAAATGAATCAATAAAAGAGAATAAGTAATATTAATAAACGAGGCAGACCGCACCGAGAAGTGCCAGCCCATCAGCACTCAGTCAGCGTTGGTCTCTCCTCGTTCTGCGCCTCCCAACACCTCCCCCACCCCCCAGTAGGCCCAGGCTCTGGGCTCTCAGGCAACGCGTGTCCCCTTCCAGGGCCAGGTCCTAGGCTGTGTATGGCTTGACCATAGCTGCCCACATCACAGTGCGTGGAGCCTGTAGCCCGCTCACCTTGCTGGGAAGACATCTCAGGCTCCATCTGCCGTACAGAGGTGAACTGAGTAGTGATAAAAAGTGTGAACCCCCAAGCTGGATGCTGTGGGAGATACTGTATCAGTCAGTACACAGCTGTGTAACAAAGAGACCTGAAGATCCAGTGGCTCACTTTTGAAATTCATTTCTCACACACACACAAAAGGGCAGACAGGCAGCACAGGGCTATCTGGGCTCCTCCACATTTCTGCTCAGCCATCTTCAGCCAGTTGCTTCCATCTTGGGTCCCAAGATGGGGGTGGGGGAGAAGGAAGGATATGCCTTTTCATGTTGCACTGGTCGGAACTTATCCACAGCCATGGCTGGTTGCAAGGGAGTCTGGGAAATGTAATGTTTAGCCAGGAGGGCACGTGCTCAGCTCTGCATTTGTTACTCAGCAGTGAAAATGGAGGAAAGAAAGAAATATTGGGCCACAGGAATGTAGCCAGTAAGCACTGGGAAACTGTTTCCTCATTTGTAAAGTGAGGGTAATAGTATCGGGGATTGCTTGGAAAAGAAGACGCCTGGGACACTGCAGACCCTCAGGAAATAGGAACCACCTCACTGCTGTCTCTGCCTTGAGGACCCCCCCCCCCATGCTGGGGGTTGAGGGCTGGAGTGAGGAGGTTGGTCCAGGAGAGCCTGGGTGGGTGGAGTTCAGACCAGGCACAGGCTGAGTCATCACTGCTCCCACTGCAACGGCCCCAGGATGAACAGAACCCACTGGGAGCCCTCGGCCTCTGCCGCCCTCAGCTGGGGGTGGACTTGGCCAGGAGGCTCAGCACTGCCCCCTGCTCGTGGTCCCTCCAAGTTCCTGCGGGCACTGCCCCCATCCCCAGTGTCGACTCAGCATGCCCAGTGGTCACGGCTCTTCCCTCTCCTCTGGCCTCAGACCCACTGGTCGGCTGGACGCTCGATACATTCTGTTTTGAAAGAAAACAAACTCTTTTGAAACTGCTCCTGGGAGCACAGACTGAGTCTTGTCCCCTCCCTTGGGGGCTGGTGGACATCTGAGTTTCAGGGAAAGCTGACAGATAAGGTTGCACTAATCATCTGGGGCTGCAGCAGCCTCAGAATTTAGACTGAGGGCAATAGGGAGCCATTGAAGGATGGAGAGGGAGGGTGACTGGGTTGGATGAGTGCTTCAGGAAGTTTGGGCAGCATGGACCCCATTAGGAGGTTGCTGCCGTGGATGTCAGAGTTGAATTCAGGGCAAGATGGGGGAGATGAATGTGATATTTTAAATGGGAATCCATGGGCTTAGCGGCACTCAGGCCCAGAGGGGCCTCAGGTCATGCCCAAGGTCCCCGAAAGCAGGTTCAGTCTGAGGTTTTGAAGGCAGTTTGGGACCCCTATCGGGCAGAGGGTTTGGGGCAGGGCCCTTGCCACACCCACGGTAGCCAAGGTAGGGACAGAGAAGGGTCAGGAGCCGCTTCTGCTGGCTCTCTCACCTTCAGCGGGCCAAGCCCGGTGTGGGGGGTCCCTGTGGGCAGAAGCCCCTCCCTCCTACGCTAGTGAGAACGGGCTTTCCCTGGAGTTCCGGCAGGGTCTGGTCCTGCAGCCTGGAGGGTGCAGGTGACCAGGGAGCCGGACTCTCATGGTCCCCTCTCTGAGTTTGGTCAGCCCCAAGAGGGACCAGGAACCAGGAGGGAGGGGAGCCCTGTTGCCCAGCTCAGAGGAGGGCTACCACCCAGCCTGCTTCCTCAGATGGTCTAGGGCAGCCAGGCACCGTGGCCTCCAGCAGACTCGGAGGGGCATTGACCCCATGGGGGCCAAGCCAGGGTCACAGGGCAGGGTGACAACCATGGTGACCTCCTCCTGAGCTGTCCCTGGCCCAGGGGCTCGGCTCCAAGTACTCCTCCTGTGTCATCTTGTGTCCTTCCCAGGGGACCTCAGGAGGTGGGGGTGTGAGGGGACCACGCAGCAGATGAGGACCCTGGCTGGGAAGGACACAGCGGGAGGGGAGCAGAGCTGGGATTCAGACCCAGTGACCCTCTGCCCGTAGCTCCGTGCCAACCATCAGCCAAGCGGGCACTGCCAGATGTTGTGTGTGTGTATATCTATGTGTGTGTGTGTGTGTGTGTGTCTGTGTGTGTGTCCACGTGTCTGTATCTGTGTATTTTAACGAAGCAGAAAGTGAGAGGAGGCAGGGTGGGGCTGTTGCTATCCCTCTGAGCAGCTGCAGTCGTGGCCCCAGGGAACTAGGTGACCAGCCACACGTGCAGCAGAGGTGACTTCTCATCCTGAAGCCTCAGGCTTTTTTCTCGGGTTTTCTCTGAGCGGGGCTGTGCCTGCCTATTTAGGGCCCAGGTGGGACTGTGGAGGGCTGCGGCCCTGCCCCGAGCTGGAAGGCCCTGAGGCTGTGGGAGGGCTCAGCGAGCAGGGCAACGGGAGGCTGCTCTTCCAGGTCCCCCTCCCTCTTTGCAGGTGACCCCGGACTAGACACAGCTTGGGGCTCCCTGGCCAGAGGCCTGTGGACAGGTCTGTGACCTCCAGCCTCAGGGAGGAACACAGGACTGTCTACAGGTGGAGGCTGAAGGAGGCAGGGCTGCGGTGGGCATCTAATGAGCGGGTATGTGTGGGTGCGCCTTTGAGTTCTTCTTGCCACAGGCCCTTTGCACACACGGCTCACTCTGGTTAGCAGCTCTCTTCTCCCCCTCTCTTCACTCCTGCTCTTGCCCCAGATCCCCGATCACGTGTCACTTCCCAGGACAGACCCCTGGCCAGGATCGCCCCCGCCCCCCACCCCCTGACCCCCTGCCCCCCAATCCCCAATCCCCTGCCCCCCAACCCCGCCCCCTCTTCTACAGGAGTGGCGACATCACACTGGTTTCCAGGACTGTCTATTTCATGTCCATCATCCCCACTGGCCTGGGGTGGGGGCAGGGCCTGTGCCTTCTTTCTCACCACTGCACCCCAGGGCCCCGCACCTTAACCTGGCCAGACAGCAAAGGCAGCCCAGGTGGAGGTGCCCTCCAGCGCTGCTCCAGGTATGAGCTTTAGATGGTGGCAGAGGAGAAGGTAGCAGTGGAGGTGGGGTACCTTCTGAGGCTGGAGGGCCCCAGGAGGCAGGCTGAGTAGTGGTCAAGGTCACGGAGTCCATGGGACAGCAGCCTGCCTGCTCCCACTGACCAGCTGAGTGACTGCGGACAACACAATGGCTCCATGCCTCAGTTTCCCCTTCTGTAAAGTGAGGGGATGGTGACACACCCTATAGGGATGTTGCAAGGGCTAAATAAGATAGTTTATGTAAATGTTTCAGAGTGCTGCTAGGCACATCATAAATGCTGTGTAAGTGTCAGCTTTCTTATTTGTGTCAAAATTAAGTTTTTTTTAAAATCACATAAATGATATACAAATGTTCAAAGCACAGACTTAAAAGAACCAAAAAACAATTTAAAAATAAAGTTTAAATCCCCAGAAATCTCATCAGCCAAAGTAACTACCTGGATTAGTCAGGGTTAGGGTCAGCTGTGAGTAACAGACAGCTTCCCAAATAGCAGTGGTATAAACAAGACAGAAATTGATTTCTTTTTCATATAAGTCTAGAAATGGATGGAAGATGGTCCTGCTCCCCAAAGCCTTCAGAGGTTGAGACCCCTTACCCTTCCCTGAGCCATCACTCTGGAAGTGTGGCCTTACCTTTTGATCTAGCATGGCAGCCAGAGCTCCAGCCATTGCATCCATGTTCCAGCCAGCAGGATGGAAGAAGGAACAAAGACGGTGCATGCCACTTACCTTTTAAGGAAGATTTCTGGAAGCTGCAACATGTCATTTCTTTATTTCTTTCTTTATCTCCCACTGGCAACATGGCTACACTTAGCTGCAAGAGAATCTAGGATCTATGGCTTTTATTATAGGGGAGCCATCTGCTTAGCTCAAAATTACGGGTTCCATAACCAAAGAAGAAGTAAGTATGGATACTGGGAGCAGCCAGCAGTCCTGCCATGCAACGCTTGCCATCTCAGTGAACACACTTCCTTCATACTCTCTCAGGGTTAGTATACACACACACACACACACACACACACACACACACACACACACACAAAAGCAGATCAGAAGTATGTTCACAGACAGAGATTCACAAGATCATTTGTAAAGATGGCATCACGTGGACGTTTGATGGTTCCACCAGGACTGAGAGACGCTTAGACTGTTGCCGTTTTCCCAGTATTGTAACCCATGCTGGGGTGAGCATTCCTGAACCAATCATCTCTGAACCTGGTCAGAACATTTCTGTGCATAGGTTCCCAAAAGTAGAAATGCTGAGTCAAAGGCGATACACTTGACATCGGATGTGAATTGAGAAACTGTCCTTTAGAAGGGCCATCCCAGTTTATATTCCACCCCCCACCATCACCATGACCTTGGCCGTACGTGGGTGATTGGGTTAGAGTTGGGATTGAGGCTCACCCTACCCCCTACCCAACCCTGGCTCCTTCTCCTTACAGGGGTTGGTTCCCATAGCTACTCCAAATCCACAGCTCTCCCCTGCCTTCTACACAGTGGGGAGTGTGCCTCCCATTCTCCAGAGGACCCCTGGGAGAAGCCTCTGCTTGGATAAAGCCGATCGCAGGCTCCTGCCCTCCCCCGACAACAGCCGTCAGCCTGGGCTGCTTGGGTGCAGGTGAGGCACGTGGGTGAGAGGCAGGGTGGGCAGTCTGTGGGGACCAGGTCTCACCCCTTAACCAGGTGGGTAGACAGACTTCAGCCACCATGGCTGAGCTGGAAGTTTAAGGGGCCCAGAAGTGAGCAGCTGCCCATCTGGGGTCAGCCCGAGAGTCCCAACCTCAGCTGGCAGCAAGGTTGCCAGATTTAATGGATAAAAATACAAGGGAGACGGGGGATAAACTGGGAGCTCGGGATTTGCAGACACACAGTACTGTGTACAAAATAGATAAACAACAAGGCCTTACTGCAGAGCACAGGGAACTACATCCAATACCTTGCAATAGCCTACAATGAAAAAGAACATGAAAAGGAATATATACATATATACATATATACACATATATATATCACTGAATCACTATGCTGTACACCAGAAATTAACACAGCATTGTACACTGACTATACTTCAATTAAAAAAATACAGGATATTCAGTTGAATTTGAATTTCAGATAAATAGCAAGTGATTTTTAGTATGTCCCAAATACTGTATGGGACAAAGGACTGAAGAAGGAGCATGTCACTTGCCATTTCAGGAAGATTCCCAGAAGCTACAAGATGTCCTTTCCTTGTCTTTTCCTGTTTTTTCTGTCTGTTGGTGGCATGGCTATACCAAGCTGCATCCTTTATTTTATTTGGCAGCCCTCTCTGGCTGCACTCTGGGCCCCTGGGAGCAGTAAACCCAGTGGAAAACCCTGGGCTCTGGCACCAGATAGCTGGGTTCAAATCCTGGTTTCTTCTACTTTTTCTAGCTGTGGACTTTGGGATGAGTTACCTAACCTCTCTGTTCCTCAGTTTCCTGGTATGTAACTATGGGGTGATGATAGTACCAACTGCATAAGAGTATAGTGAATATTGAATGAAAATCATCTGCTTTGAGCAACACAAAATATAGATTAGCACTAAGCCCTCGTCTTTGCACCGTTCAGTGTTTGTGAATGAGAACAAATATCCTTTTAATCCCACAGCAGAGGGCACAGGAAAGCAAGAAAAATCCCTGGCGTAGGGGGGTGCAGAAATGGAGAGAGCTGAAACCAGGGCTGAGAGCTTGTGAGGTGATGGTGCAAGAGAACTGGGAGGGTTGGCTGGTCTCAGGGACCCGGAGGCCTGGGTTCTAACACTCTGGAAGGGACCAGAGATGAGGCTCCCATCCCACATGGGACAGAGAGTTGGCACTGAGAACCCCACATGAAGCTGGGATTCCCAAAGTGCTTCCTGCTCAGTAAGAGGGTAGAGGAGATGGATCTGCCAGGGGATGAATGAAAAGAGACCTGACAGGGAAGGAAGGACATCCTCACTGGGAACTCATGAACATTGATCTGTCTTCACATTGCATTCAGATTTTAATACACTTATATTGTAGCCTGGAAACCCCCAGCCAAGGAATGACCATAGAGAGTGGTCTTGAACCAGGGACTCCCTGGGGTATCCAGAAGAATCAAACCCAAATCCTCACCAGAAAGACTTCAAGGCCATTTGGGATTTCTATACAGTCCCACTGAAGATGAGCTCACAATCAAAAATTACAAACACAGCAACCCATCCGCCAAGAGTGGAATCAGCATGTACAGGTATAAAACCCCAAAGGAACCCATAGTTTCAGGTAGAGACCATAAAATGATATGTTTTCACTGTTCAAGGAGCTATAGGAAGGAACTGAAAATGTGAAAAATTAACAAGTCACCATGAACATAAAACAGACATATTTCAAAATGAACCAAATAGAATTTCTAGAAATGAAAAATTAAATGGAAGTTTAATGATTGGGATCTCTCTATTCTGGTCATGATGTTGAGAAGAGGTTGGATTTACTCACATATTGCAAACAAACAGAAAATGGGAAAATATATATATATATATATATATATATATGAAATGATGGTTTTTACAACATTGACACCAGGCAGCACAGGACTGTGATGCCAAGAAGAAGGGAAACAAACAAAGTGAGGACTCCACTCACCTGGATTCCTGCCTGGAGGGCAGAAGGAGCAGGGGTGGGAGGAAAGCAGGTGGTCTTGTGAAGTTAGGGAGGCAGAAATCTTGATTCAGGAGGCCAAGGCCTCTGGACGTTAGAACAATTTGATAGAAAAATAAAGCAGATTACATACAAGGAGCCCAGTTAAGCTGACAGTAGCAAGAGATGCTAAAGACAATAGAAATAACACTTAGAGAGGCTGAGTGGAATTAATGGTCAAAAAGAGACTTTTTTTGGAGTAGAGGCACCATCATTTAAGATAGTGAGGGTGAAATGAAGATGTGTTTGGAAAAAAATAGAATTTACCACTTATAGACTGTCACTGAAAGAAACACTAATCTGAAGAAATTGGAAAGAATTTGATGAGCATGTAAGTAAATCTAAACAAGCATTGGTGTATAAAATACCACTATTATAATAAAATACATAATTTGAAAGATATGGAATTAATACGGAATATAAAATAACAAAATAAGAGAAGATGATGAGTTAAGCATTCTAAGGTTTTTATATTCTTCAGCAATCAGTGAAGATATTTAACTTTACACTGAATCAAACACGCATGTTAAAAGTTATAAGTTAACCACCAACAGATTAGAAATGTATTGTATAACTTCCAAGTAAGTAGGGTAAAAAAAGAATAAAGAAAATTTAATTAATCTTTAAAAAGAGAAAAGAAAATGAATCACGGGACATACACCAAAAATAGAAAGCCCAATATAAGAATGGTAGAAATTATTTCTACCATCCCATTAACTACAATAAATGTAAATGAATCAAAAACATAAGTTAAATAACAGAGCCTGTGAGAACTGATTAGCAACAAAAAAAAATCTAGCTATTATAAGTTTATAAAACACAGCCATAAGGATATAGAAATATTGAAATTAAAAGGCTGAAAAAAATGTATCAAGCAAAAACTAATCAAAAAGATACACTAATGTAGCTACATTAATGTCAAACTGAATGACTTTTAAGGTAAAAGATACTGCTGAATGACAGGTACATATACCAGAGAGAGAGAACAATTCAAAACTTGTCTGTGTTTCATAATATGGTCTTAAAAATATCTAAAGCAGAAATGGAATAATTACAAAAGGAACAAATTCATGATTATAGAGTGATATTTTCATGTTCCAGTTTCAATATTTGATAGTCCAAGCAGGCAAAAATTAATGAGGAAATAGGAATTTAGAATATCACAGCATAGAATAGAGTTCAAAAGGATAAACCTTGGCTAAGTGGCTTGATTTAAGTCCCATTTCTATCACTTACTGGCTGTCTGTTTGACCTCAGAAAAATTGCTTAACCTCTCTGTGCTTCAATGTCCTTACCTCTAAAATGGTGTAACAACTGTATTGTCCTCAGGGGGATGCTATGAGGAGTAAATGACTCAGTATTTATAATCCACTTAGGGCAATTTCTGGGTTCATTGTTAGCACTTTGCCAAGTGTTTGTTAAATAAATTAAAATAAAATAAACTACTGTGAGCTCATAGACATAAGCAAAACCTGCCTCCAACAATTAAAGATACACGTTCTGTGTATCCAAGAACATGTGGGATATTGATGAAAACTGGGAACGTGCTAGGCCAGAGAGCAAGTTCAACGAATTCTAATAAATGACGTAACGTAGAACGTGTTCCCTGAGCATGATGAAGCTAAGTTAGAAGTCAGTAACAAAACAATCATTCAAAAACCACTACACAACTTGAAGATGTTAGAGCACACGGCTAAATAAGTCAAAGGGAAAAGAAGAAAGTACTACGGAAATTGCACAATATTTGTCACTAAAACATTTGTGGGAAGCAGTGAAAGTGATAGTTCAAAAACATGAACGTCGAGAACGCTTACCGATGTGAAAAAAACCGACTGAACTGTTACAAAACTAAGTGACCAACTCAGCAAGGCAGAAAAAAAGGCTAAACCCAGTGAAAAGAAGGGAACAACAACCATCAGAGAAGACACTGTTAATAAAACAGGAAAACAGGAAGCAACTGATAGGGGCAACAGAGCCAGTCGATGCCTTTTGAGAACGGACAGGGTCCTGGTGAGACGGACTGCGGGAAAGAGAGAGAGAAGACGAAAATTAAAAAAAGACCAAACTGAAAAAGGGAACAAATCAGGTACAGGAGAAAATGTTTACAAGCTAGTGCAGCTGAAGGAAAACTGTACGCCTGACAAATTTGAAAATGAAGATGAAATGGCCAAGTCCTTTAAAAAAATAGAATTTATCCAAAATAACTCAAGAAGAAATAGAAAACTTCACAATTCTTTTAACCTTTAAAGGAATTGAATTGGCAGATTTAAGAAAAAAACAAACTCATTCTTTTAAATGTTCATGTTCTTGTATTTTCTAATGTCTTATCATTTATTGGTATGGTTGACACATTAAGCGAAGAAATATATATTTTATTGGCGATACAGGCTCAATTTTTTTCCCCACTGACTGCAACAAAGGGAGTGGTGCTTCCAGGATTAAAATCCTTAAGGCCTCTATTAAAATTTGCCCAAAGTGCTTCTATGAGGTTGGGATTACCCGCCCCTTTTTGCAGATGGGGCGATCAAGTCTTAGTAAGGGGGTGCTGGACGTTTTCCCCGTCCAGCCGACACCTGCTTCCCACCGTAGCTCCTTGCCAGGCCAACAGCTGTTCGTTCCCCATCCAGCGCCAGGAAACGTGGCTCTGAGCTGGGAATTTCTCTGCAGAAACGATCCAACAGATGCGACAGACTGCGAGTGTGATGGTCCCTGCAGGACCAGCTGTGAGAGTAACCTCAGGCCTGGGAACGGGGCAGCATAAGCCGTGTGTCCCTTGTGATGTAGGGAGTCCCCGCTCCCCGACCTTGACCCCCACAGATGCTTTTCTTCCTCTTGTGGGATCCCAAGTCCCTTCGGGACAACATGAGCCTGAGCTCACTGTCCCTCCACCTAGAAATGTTTGGTCACCACCTAGATGATGGCAGTTGATCACATCATGTGGCAGATCAGCGCCAGGGGAAACCGAATGTCCAGGGGCGTCTACCTGCTGTCCCTGCTGAGCTGGGAACTTGCCCCCTTGCAGGGAGGACTGGCAGGCAGAAGAAGTGAACCCGGTCTTGGAATCAAGGGATATATTCGGGAGTTTGAGATTTGCAAATGTTAGCTGCTATATATAAAAAATAGAGAAAAACCAGATTTCTTCTATAGAGCACAGGAAACTATATTCAGTATCTTGTAATAACCTTTAATGAAAAAGAATATGAAAAAGAATATATGCATGTATGTGCATGACTGGGACATTGTGCTGGACACCAGAAACTGACACACTGTAACTGACTGTACTTAAAGGGAAAAAAAAAAAAAAAAAAGAATGCGCTTCTCAGCAAAGCAACCTGGGCCGAGCGCTGCTGAATGTTAGTGCAATAGGATTTTTACAAAAAAATTAAATTCAGCTCTGGAAAGGGTCCCCTCCCCTCATGGCGGGGAAGGGCAGGCGCTCTGCGCTGGGCGAAGCCTTGGCCACCCAGCCTTTAATTATCCCTCCACTTTGCCCTAGTAATTGTCCTTCAAGGAAATGCAGGGAATCTCAGGGCCTGAGTAACTGGTGGTTAAGGGGGTAGGAGGGAGCCTGCGGTTACTGTCCTCATTTGTTTTTTTATTTTTCTGCTTTTTTGCATTTCTCAGGTTTTCTTTAATGAGAAGCACCGCTTTAATAAGAGGGAAGAGGCCATGTTTGCAAGCTCTCCACTCCTGCACCGTCTCCCACACACCATCCTCGGGCAGAGCAGGCATTTCCTGTGGGTACCAATGCCCGGGGGGCCACCCCCAACCCATGGACCACCCCTCAGCCCTCAGGGGGCGCTCCCACCCCATGCGCTATGTGGGTGCCCTTGTACCTGGTTTAGCAGCAAAAGTCCAGGCAGGGGCCAGGAGAGCGAGGACGTGGGGCTGGGTACAAGCAAGGTCCTGAGTGATGGCAGAAGGGACAGGGGACCAGAGGGGGGCCCGGAGACGCCAGCTCAGGGCTGGGGAGGGGCAAGGGAGCAGGGCTGTGTCCCTATTCCCTACACCCGCCTTCCCCAAGTGTTAACGTCTTACACACCCACTGTCCACTCATCCGAAGTAAGAAATTCACGTCGGTACAACACTATTGCCTGCATCTCAGGCTTCCATCGGACTTTACACTTTGCTCCTAACATCCCTTTTGTGTTCCAGGGCCGCCTCCAGGACTCCACGCTGCCTTAGAGATTCTCCCTCCGCTTACGTCAGTGAGATGCACCCGAACCGGGACCGGTGCTTCCCATTCATTCATTTCCACTTTTCCGTCAGGTGTGATTGGGTGGAAACAGGGCGATCCTCCCGCGGATGGACATCAGGCTGTTTCCACAGGTAAGTGGCCCTCCTTGCGTGGCTCTCCCGGTGAGGGTGGGCGCGGGCTTATGAGCGGAGTTACGGGGCCCCGGGGGCCGACACAGTCAGCTCCGCTAGACAAGGCCGGAGTGCTGGGCGCGGCGCTGCGGCCCGCTGCCTCCGGGGGGCGTGCGCTCCCATGTCACTCCATCCCTGGGGCCCTTGCTGCCCTCAGACTCCTCGATTTCTGCAAACCTGGGAGGAAGGGTGGGAGCTGGGAATGGCAGCGCTTTGTTTGAGTCTGGAGTCCCCGGACTGGGCTGATGACGACGTCCAAGCTTCTACCCTGCGTTTCCTGTTTGGTCAATGGAACTCTTCTTCAGGCTGTCAAGTGTCACCTACGCTGGATGCTAATAATTTGTCGGTCGTCATGGGGATGCAACTCTGAGATCTCCCTGGAGGGAAGGACTCCCTGCTTAAATTTAAGGAGCTTGAGATGAGATCATCCTGGATTTTGCAGGTGGGCTCTGATTTCAATGACAGGAGTCCTTACAAGAGACGCAGAGGAATTTGGAGCCCAACACAGAGGAGGTCATATTAAGAAGGAGGCAGGGACCCAAGTGAGGCCACCATGAGCCGAGAACACCTGGGGCCCCCAGAAGCTGGGAGAGGGGAGGAACTAGCCTCCCCTAGAGCCTCCAGTGGGAGTATGGCCCTATGACACCTTGATTTTAGCCGACTATAACTGATTGGGACATCTGGTCTCCAGAACCACGAGAGACTACGTTTCCATTGTCTTAAGCCACCCAAGTTGTTCACGGCAGTCACAGGAAACTAACCTAGCGCTTACTTTGTAAGGAAAGGAGCTGTTCCTGGCCATTGTCATGTCAGCAGAAGATCGCTGGGGCCTCAGCTCCTACGGTCCTGGTGCCCCTCCAGGAGGCACCTGGTGTCACTGAGCCCTTGACCCCGAGGCCTGTGCTAGGCCATCTAGTCACCCAGGGTCTTGGAACAAGCCATGTGTGGTCAGCTGCTGGGGACGCCTCAGTGTTCTGTGACCCACCCTCCTCCCTGGCCAAGGCTGGTTGGGCCACAGAGGGGCATGTGAGCCGAGTGACCACGTAGCACCTTAGAATGTGACTGTACTTGATGAGAGAGTCTTTAAAGAGGTGGTTAAGGTAAAATGAGGTCACTCAGGTGGCCCTTAATCCCGTAGACCTGGTGTCCTTGTAAGAAGAGGAGATCAGGACACAGACACACGCAGACGGACGACCACATGAGGACGCGGGGAGAAGGCTGTCGTCTCCACGCCAAGGAGCGAGGCCCCGGGAGGAGCCGGCCCCGCCCACGCCTGGGCCTCGGATTCCAGCCTCCAGGACGGGGGACGGTGAATGTCTGTGGTCTAAGCACACTCACACAGGGAGGGCCGCAGGACGGCATGGGGAAGGCGTGCCCTCGGCCCAGGGGGGAAGTAGCTGCTGAGGGCCAGCACCCGGCCAGGGCACCTGGGGTGAGCTGGTGGCTGAGCTGGAGCAAGGCCCCACCCATCCTGGGGACATGGGACTGGGCAGTGGACAGCATGCATGTGGCCTCCAGGGGTGGTGGCAGGACAATGACCCTGGAAGGCTGGAACCCCGGCTGCCACCCATTTGCCTGGCTGTGACATAGTCTCAGCGTCTTTATGACATGAGGGCAACCGGGCCCGCTGTGGGCTCCTCCCCAGGGGCTCCTGGTGCCCAGCAAGGGCGCCTCAGGCCGTGAGTCTCCTCCCCGGCCCCGCCCCGCAGGCTCCCCGCTGTGGGTGGGGGTGGGCGGCGAGGCGTCCTCGTGGCCGGGCCTGTGCTCCGCCGCAGGCTTCCTCTGGGTGCGTCTGTTTCCTGCAGATCTCCCGCAGCTCAGCCAGGGGCCCACCCTGCTCCCCACTGCTCTGCTGCCACCGCTGCTGCTCGGGCCAGCGCCCCAGAGCCAAGGTGGGTGGGCACCGTGCTCCCAGAGGCCTGCTCAGCCCCAAGGCTACCTAGGACGGCGCTGGCAGGGGCAGAGGCTGTGGGGCCCGCTCCTCTCCGCCCGCTCTGCGTTCCCCGATGGATCTGAGGAGCAGGAAGTGTGTTCCCAGCACAATCTGCTGGCCTGCGGCCGAGCTGCCCCATGAGGGATGAGGTCATGTCCTGCAGAGGCCACACAGAAAGGGCGGGGCTCTCCTGGCCCTCCGGGACTCCTGCGGCCCGGGCCTTTTCCCAGAGACCCCTGGGAGAGGGATGGCTGGGGGTCACCTCTGGGTTGGGGGAGCGAGGGACCTGGTGCCCATCCTGCCACTGACAGGATGCACAGTGTGACCTGGGGCCTCAGGTCCCTCCCTCCCACTGAGAATGGGCCAGTATCTCGGGGGATCCTTGGGGGACCACCATTCATGCTGTCTGTGCTGGCAGAGGTCCATCTGCAGACCTGTGTTCCAGAAAGTTGGGGAGGGGTCCCCACCCAGGGACTGGCCGGGTGGGGATGGCACCAGCGGGGGTGTGGATCCTGCAGCTCAGCAGGTGCAGGAGCAGCAGTGAGGAGCACCGCGGTTCCCCGGGCCAGGCCGCCGGTGGGCGGAGGGGATGCTTCCAGGGCCCTGGGCCTCTGACCCCGGGACTGACCCCATCTTTCAACAGAGAAGGGGGTGTGAGAGTTGGTGGGAGGGCCCCTGGGTGAGGAATGGCACCAAATCTCCACCCTGTTTCAAAACCAAAATGGGAAATGAGCTTTTGTTTGAAATCCTCAAACCCACATTCCTGGGCCTTTGTGATTTGCCCCAACCAAGCCCTTAGTCCCGGCCCACAGCCCCCCCCCCCCGGCCCCCCCCGGCCACAGCCGCCCCTTCCTCCCACCCCGCCGCTGCCAAAGCTCACGTCCGAAGTTCAGCCGGAAGGACCTGGGCCCACCAGAGAGTAAGGGGCTGGTTGTCCCACCTTAAACCTTGTGGGTGCGCCCATGAGCGGGAAACAGGCCCTAAAGAGGGGCCGAGGGGCCCAGGACGCAGAGGCAACATGAGGAGCAAGACGGAGCCAGGTTGTCCGACCTGCCTGTGTTTAATCACTCGCTCCCTCCCGCACTCATTCTTTGAGCAGCTCCAGAGCCTCGAGGGGGCCCCGTGGACACAGCTGCACAGAAGCAGGATGGTGGATGTTCAGAGGCGGCCTGACCACCCTGGGGTGGAGCCAGCACGGACGCCTGGCCCAGGGAGACCCCCAGGAAAGGGACGAGGGAGCGCTGGAGGGCAAAGACAGGAGCGGGGGCTGTGGGTTCCCTCGAGGTGGCCCAGCCTGCTGGGGACCCCTCCTGCCCACCCGACAGCCCCAGTTGAGTGTAAGCTCAGAGGGCCTGGTCCTTTCGGCTCAGGACCCTCACCGCCTGGCGCTGCCTCACGGGGGTGTGTCTCCACAGTAACCTGCTGACCGAGGAAAGTACAAATGAATGAATGAATGAATGAATGAACGACCCCAAGAATGAGCCACGAGGAAGGTGCTGTCTTCTCTGCACTGCGCGAGTGAGCGGGTGGCTCAGCCGAAGGCCACAGCCGTGGAGCGGGAGTCCGTCCGAGGGGCCCTGGGTCTCACCCGGGGCTGCCGTGACCCTCGGTGAGAACCCCCGCCCTTCCTCCCGGGACACTGGGCTCCGTGCTGAGCCCGCCCCTCCCGGAGCAGCCCGGAGCCTGATGCCTCTGCTGGCCCCACCTGCAGTCACCTTGAGGATCTTGCAGGGGGTGGTCTCACAAGGGCCCCAGGACGATGCTTGCAGGGCCGGGGTGGCACGTGAGCGTCCCTTCCTGGGAGGGTGTGGGGACGGGGGTGCGAGGGCCCTGAGGGTCCCATCAAGGCTCTGCTCGGACGGCACCAGAGGAAGGTCTTTGAAGGTTCTTGGATCTGAGGAGAGTTACCCCATCTCCTGGAGTCCCAGGCCAGCGGACCCTGCACACACAGCACGCACGTGTCTCGGGGTGGTCATCAATGGCCCCACAGGCCTGGGAGGTTAGGAGGCCCCCTTCCCACCCAGGCCGGCTGGTGCACAGCGGCTGCGGCACGTGGCGGTGAGGCGGGCACCCCGGGCCGTGGGCGGTCTGGATGTGCACGGACGAGCCGGGGCTGCCCCCGCGCAGGGCAGGCTGCAAAGCAGACCGCCTGTCCTCTTCAGAAGTGCCGCGTTGTGCGAAGACCGCATAGGGCTAAGGACCGGTGCAGACCCAGGGAGACTAGAGAGCTGAGTGCAGCTGGGTCCTGGCCTGGCGGCTGCACTGGCGGAAACACAGCCAGAGAAGAGGGGGACCAGTGCAGACCCCGAATGCGGCGGCGGGTGACAGGACCGCTGCACCGCACCACTGCCCTGATGGCCACACTTGTCCTGTGCTGTGTGAGAGGATGTCCTTGTTCTTAGAAATGCACAGGCGTGTGTCTAGGGGCCGAGGGGCATCATGTCCTCAGCCTGCTATCAAATGAGTCAGGAGGAAAGTGTGTGTGCCCGTGGGCGTGATACAAGCGAGAGACAGAAACACGTGTACACACGGGCCTGTGTCCAGAAGTGGACGTGTGAAGGGGCCAACGGACACCCCTGGCAAATTAGGGGTTCGGGGGATCAGGGCTTCAGGGCAGGGGTCCGGCAGTTCCTTGAGCCATCCTTGGCCAATGCGAAATGATATCAAAACTGAAAGTCGCAAAAAGAGGAAAACTGGCCGGGGCCCCAGTGGCAGTGCTCCCAGCTGTGTGACATCGGGTGGCCCACGTCACCCCTTGGGGCCCCCCCCCGCCCTGCCTGTCACCTGTGCCCGTCACCTGCTGTGAGGTCTGATGGGACCAGAAACTCCAAGATGCGAATGCACTTGAGCTGCTGTCTCATCGTCACTGTCTTCTTGGCTCTGCCCCCAAAATGTCCCCTGCTAGTGGGACCTAGTCTGCCTGGGGACGTGGTACCTCCAGAGGGTTCCTGCCTTCCACCGTCTGTGAGGGGTCGGCCGCACCTGACCCACTGCTGGGGGCTGATGGTCAGAGGAGAGAGGGCAGGTCTCAGTGGGCAGGGCAGGGCTGGGCTGGAAGGACGAGGCGGGAGGAGGGTCTTGGAGACAACGTCGACTTTGGGGACAACTGGGGATGGTTGGAATCCTGGCTTTCTTGTGGCGGGAGTGCCCTGCACGTGCCTGCACCTGCCCCCTGTCCACGGAGGGCACCACGTGCAGCTCCGCCTGAGATCATGTACAAGTTCCCATTTGGAGGCTCAGCTGCAGTTGAGTCCGTGGGACCCAACTTACCCCATGCTTGGCTGAGAGGACAGGACCCCAGACCCTAGCTCAGAGCCCCTTGCTCTTCTGTTCCCTGGGTCCTAGTGACCTGGTCAACAACAGTTCCTCTGCTGTGAAAGGGGGCGTGGTGAAATGCGACGGAAAGTAGGCAGGTGGGGGTGCATTAACCATAGAACTCAAACAGCAAAGCGGGGAGCACAGTGCTGGGGCAGGATGTAAGGACAGCTGCACGCCGACCACAGGATTAGGGTCTCAAGGCAGCCCGGTGTGTGGGGGCCGAGGTGGCTCCTGGATGGGAGCCTCTCAGAGCTCAACCTGGCAAACTCCAGAGCAAACCAGGACCAGTCGGTGACCCCGCTAGGAACAGTAGGGAGAACAGCAGAGGGACAGGCTGGGACCAGCCCGGGTGGCCTTTGAGTGCCAGGGCAATGATGGGGATCTTCCAGGTGATGAGAGCCCCAGGAGACTAAGCAGGGTGGGGAGGGGGGATCAGGGGCTCTGTTTCCAGGATAATAACTTACATTTGTCCATCCTCAGCAGGCACAATCGCCCCCCCTCCAAATCCTCACGCCAGCAATAGCAGGGGGCCACTGTGAACCGCGACTTCTTTTCAGAAAAGAAGAGGAGCCCCAGAGAGGGGGTATCACGTGCTTATCCGTGGTGGGCTGGGGCCCTGCCCACGGACACCTGACTTGGGCGGCCTGCTGTCCTGTGTCACGGCTGCACCCTCCTTTCTGAACCCTCCTAGTGAGGCTGTCCTTGGAGACTCTAGGAGCTTTGCTCTCACACAACGTGCGGGCACCTGCTTCCTTCTCTATGCTCCTTGGGGGAGGACCAGGCCTAGGGGATGTCTAGACAGTGACAGCAGGTGGAGTTCCAGGCATGAGGGCTGTTCAGAGATGGATGCCTCCTCCCACCACCCACGCGGCCAGCCGGGTGTCACAAGGGTGGGCGCGGAGAGAGGCACACCTGAAGGAAACACACAGCCGTTTCCATCAGACACAAGGCTACAGCCCTGGTGGGTGCTTCCTTGCTGCCGCCAGGCTCCTGGAGATTCAGCGCAGGAACCCAGGCACGGTGGAGGGGCGCAGGGCCGAGGGCTGGGACCCATAGCCCATCCCAGGACCAAGACCTTCTCTTGACAGGTCAAGCTGGGTGGGAAGGGCCCTCAGCCGGCCCTGGGGAGCCCTGAGTTTTAGACCTGCTCTGCTGGGTGAGCTCGGGCTGCCCCCTGTCTGGGCTTGAGGGGCTGCACCTGAGGGATGAGGCAGGGACCCCTGCCTGCCTGCTCCTTGAGGGGGTCCCCATGAACTCTATTTAGAGTCTGAGGTGCTGTGCAGGAGCTCCGGGGCAGGGTCCTGCACCCACCTCTGCTGCCTCTCCAGTCCCTCCTCTCCCTGTCCTCACACAGCATCAAGCCCCAAGCCGCAGCCCTGGACAGCCTTGGCACAGCCTGGACCAGACAGGGAGGCAGTGCCCACTCAGGACCCAGTCCCTGACATGCTCTCATGGCAACGCTGGGTAGCACGGAGTGTCTCCATCCTTCCATCCAGCAGAGCCCACAGCCTGCATGCACAGTCACTGTGTTCACACGGGGGTGAGGACGACACACCCACCCTCCCCCGAGGAGCATGCAGCTTGGTTAGCAGCAGACACCAGGTGACCCCGGGATGTAAATTCCCTGGGGTTCAGGGTTCACCACTCGCCCATTTCAAAGCTCCAGATTCAGCACAGCTGCCGAGACTGGTCAGTGTGAGTCAGGGACCCGGCAGAGTGACCCCTTCCCAGTGGGGGGTATAAGCAAGGTGACATCTATAACCTTAACCATCACTGTCCTCTTCCCAGCTTTCCCTTCCTTTCCTTCCCCCTCATCACTTTAAGATCAGATAGACATGGTGAAGGGCTGCCAGACTCCTTTTCCTCATCTGTAAAAACTGAATAAAACTCCCCCACAACAGCAGTGCTGGGAAGATGAGTAGAACCCTGCTCAGAAGCATGTGCTCCACTCTTCCTGCATATGGTGGGTCCCCAGGAAATTTGAGGAAATGTGAGAATGGAGGTGATGCTGGAGGAGATGTTGGAGGAGATGCTGGAGGAGATGCTGGAGGAGATGCTGGAGGAGATGCTGGTGACACTGGGGCTGATGCTGGAGGTGATGCTGGAGGTAATGCAGGAGGTGGTGAAGGAGGAGAAGGAGGATGGAAATCTGGGACTGGCCCAGAGCGGGCGGGCTTCTAGCTTTATATAAGGTTCTCTTTCTTTCCTCTTAAACACAGTACTCAGAAATAGTCGAACTCCCAATAAAGGCATCCCCAGAGGGGCTTCCCAGGACTCAGCGAGAGCACTGCAGCGTGGAGAGCTGGGCCAGAGACCTGGTTTGTCTCTGCCGCTGCCACAGCCACAGAGCCTCTCTGGGTCTCAGTTTCCCCATCCCTAGAATGGGAATAACAATCAAACCTAGCTCATCTTTTGCTGAGCAGCCAGGCAGGTGACAGAGCAGGAAAGGCCTCGAGCGGCGTGTCTGGCGCGCGGGCGCCGGCACGTTTGCTGCTACTCTTCTCCCAGGACCCAGACTGAAGGACCGGCTCTAACTCAGAGCCGGCCCACCTGGCCTCTGCTGTGCCTGGTCACCCACCTCCTGCCCCGACCACCTGGAGCCGGCCAGGCCCCGCCGCCCTCTCTGCGAGGACCCAGGCAGGGCAGGGACCTGCTGGGGTAACTGGGTGGAGCAGAGTCGCCCGGCAAGGCGCCACCTCCTGGCTCCCCTCTCTCTGCAGGTCTAGAAGCTTCAGCTGGGTGGGGCGGCCGACAGGCTCGGGGAGGCTTCTGCTCCCTGCTCTGCCCCACTAAGCGCAGACACCATCTGTCTCTCCCAGCTTCCCGGTGGCTCAGGCGTCCGGGCAGCTCCCTGCACACAGGCTGCGGCTTGTTCGCCGAGGCGGCCCCGTCTGGAGTCCCTCTGTCCCAGCCCTGTTTGTCTGCACTCGGAGAGCCAGAGAGGTTTCCACCGCTCAGGGCTGTTTGTTGATCTACCCAGAGCCCACAAAGGGGCCCTGGGTGGCTCTGCCTGGAGCCTGGGGCTGTGTGAGGACTGACCTCGGTCAGACGGGGAGCTGGACCACACTCAGGCCAGCAGACAAGGTCATGGACAGGCCGGCCCAGAGGTGACTAGGAGTGAGGTCAGGTTGGACAGCCAGGGGGACATATTCCCGGGCACCTTCTCAGCCTCACGACCTCCTTGACTTTTGAAGCATCCTTCTCAGAGCCAGGGGACTGGAGCACTGCCTCTGGTGGGAACTGGGGCCCCTCAGGAGGACCAAGGAGACCTCTCAATGTTCAGCTTACCCCAGCAGCTGGTCAGGCCAACCCAGAGGCTCTGGCCACTGGTTGTACCCTGGCCTGAGGGCATCAAGCTTCAGACACCGAGGAGAGCCACCCAGTGAGGGGTGACTGACGCCAGGGCTGCAGACACTGGGCTGCCGTCTGGGAATCTGGGGCCTGTAAACAGTCACAGACTGGGGGGCCAGTGGTCACAGATGCAAGGCCGTTTTTTTTAATGGGGGCTAATTAGGTTGTTTTTTTTAATGGAGGTGCTGGGGATTGAACCCTGGACCTAGCGCATGCTAAGCATGCGCTCTGCCACTGAGCTACACCCTCCCCACCACAATCACAAGCCCATTGCCCTCCAGGAGCAGAGCGGAGCTTTGGACTCCTGGCTCAGGACTGCTTTAAATTGTCCCCATCCAAACCCACAACCAGACTCCCTAGCACCAAGATGTGGATGCCAGTTCCCGCAGACCCCCGTGGGTGGGTGGTCTCAGATAGCTGAGGGGAGATCCAGGCATGGAGTGCTCCTGAGAGGGTCCCTCTGGAATAGACCGAGCTGGTAAATGATAAGGAAATTGCAGAACTGTCTGTCATCAAATCCTGAGAGGAGTGAAGGCCACCAGCACAGGCGTACATGGTCCACCTCAAAGCCCACAGGCTCTGTGTCCAGCAAGCAGACTCAGCCTCAGGCCTTAAGCTGTCCTGGACCCCTCATACAGCAGAGCTGAGTTGGGTGTGTAGCAGTCAGGAAAAGGCAGGTTATGCTGCAGTAACAAATGACACCAAATCTTAGCAGCTCAAAAAGGCAAAGGCTGATTTCTGGCTCTCACGGCATGTCCATCACAGACCTGCAAAGAACTCTACTGACTGGACAGCCACGCTCTCTAAATTGCAAAGAAAAGCCAGACACCCGCCCTCACTGTCCCTGACATGGATTTCAGGTGTCTGCCTTTCCTGCTCCCAGGCCTCATCAGCCCCACATCCCATGGGGTCAGACCGAGGGCCCCCCTGAACAGTGAGGCAGTGCGGGACTGGGCCCCATGGGAAGGGATGCTGTCGGCAACCCCCACCCTGCAGCAGCCCCCGTGAGGAAGACCGTGGGTGCTGCTCAGGGGAAGGAGTCCAACATTGTGCCCCCAACTCTCCAACACCCCACCCCCAACACTTGGGGGAAAAGTGAACCCCGCCCCCACCTAGGTGATCTGCTCTCTGGCAGGTCTGAGTGACTGGAGGTCTGTGGTTTCCAGTTTGGAAAGAGCTCCATTGGCAAAACACACTGGGGACTGCAGAGTGACACCAGAAGCCCTGGTCTCATGCCCAGGGCCCCTCCCACAGCCTACCTGAAGTTGCACCCAGGCTGAGGGGAGAGAGTGGATGTGCAAAGCCAGGGGACAGACGTTAGAGTGGTGAGACCACTGGGTGGTGGCCCCTTTGGGGCTGGGCGAGGTGGCTTGTCTTGGAAATGCCCAACAGGGAGCAAGACTCGCCTCTCCAGAGAGGTCCCTGCTGGGGGGGAGGGACCGCGTGGAGGTCTCCGGGTGTCAGTGCCCACGTAACAAGCCGTCACTCCCTGAGCACCTATGCAGGCCGGGCACCTGGGGGGCTTCCCACGGCGCTCCAAGCACCCCTGGAAACACCGCCCCCCAGAGAGGTGGGTGCTCTGGGGATCCCAGCTTGCAGATGGGAAACTGAGGCTCGGGACAGCCCAGTGATTGTCCCAAGGCCCCCGGAGGGAGCAGGGTTGTCAGGGCTCCAGGTCTGTGGCTTGGCCCTCCTCCCACCTTGGGGCCTCAGGGCAGCTGCCTGGCCCTCTGCTCTGTTCCAAGTGGTCCCCAAGCAAACTCCTAGGCACCGGGTTCTGAGGACCCTTTCGGGACCCCTCCCCTGACCCATGGGGCTTCATTCCTCCCCAGTCTTGGCACAGACACGGGATCACCCTGACGTCGTTGCTAAAACCGGCTCCGTTTTCACCAGGAAAGATTGGAGTGCTTCCTTTTTCCCTGCCCTTGATTCATGCACTTCCTGGCACGCACTCAGGGGACTCTGCTCTGGAAGGGACAACTGCCTTCCAGCGAAAGGAAAGGCCAGCTGCCCCCGGAGGAGGTGCCCAGGCTTAGGGCCGGTGGGGTGAAGATGTGCAGGGCTCAGTGTCCCTAAAACTATCAGGAATTTCAGGGCTGTGACAGCAGAGCCCCGCACGGACCCTCCGTGTCGCAACCCTGGAAGCCGGCCCTGCCCAGCGGGGACTCGGAGCGGTGGGGGTGCAGCTGGGACCGCGGGCTGGCCCTTCGCCTCCCTGGGCCTCCGTTCCCACGGCTGTAAACAGGGGTGTGGCGGGCAGAGAGACGGCAGCGCTGCCCACAGTGTTCCTGGCCCCAGAGTCAGCCCCTGTGCAGTCTTGTCTGGGATGGCGGCGGAGATGCCCGTGTGCCGGCTGGCCACCCGCACCTGTGGGGTCACCCACTAAGAAAGTGGTCAGCTTGCGGCAGCCACGTGGGACTGGGGGCAGGTGTGACGGGGCACCCGGCTGATCTCAGGAATGCGGAGGCCACACTGGGGGCCTGGGCACGTGGCCAAGGACCACCCCATCTGTCTCCCAGGCTATGGAGGGGCACAAATGAAAGAACAGAAAGGGGTTTGGAAGCAAATATGGCTCCACGCTTGTGAATGGGGAATCTTGCTTATTTATTCATTCATTCATTCGTTCACATATCAAAGGCTCGTGGAGCACATATGCCAAGGCCTGGGCTGAGGTCAGAACCTCAGGCAGAGGTGCCTGGGGGATCCCTGACCTCAAGCCCCGCCCACACCCCCCTCCATGCTGACCCAGCTTCCCTGCCCAGGGGTCTGACCCAGCTGCAGGCACATCCTCTAAGCTTGGCCCTTTGGCATCTGGGCTGCCTGTCTGCCTCTTTGTCCCCCCTCCTCCTCCAAGTGCCCCCACCCCCTGCCCTCGTCTCTGCCCTCTGTCCCCATTCTTCAAGTCCTGCTGACTGCCTCTGTGGTCTTCCTCCCACACCCCTCGCCTTTGGTCTGATACAGGCCACTGTCCCCTGAGACGGGACAGGACTGGCCCTTCTGGGGACTCTTGCCTCTCCTGCTCTGTTGCAACATCATGTCCCTCTGGGGGGGTCTCCACCAGTTCCTGCCTCTCCAGGACAGAGCCCCGCTTCTCACCCTGGATCAAACCTTCCTCCATCCACTGTCCCTTCCTTCTTCTGCTCTGTCACAAGGACTCACTTGGGGTCCCGGAGTGCACCAGGCACTCTCATGCCCCAGGCCTTTGCACCTGCTGTTCCTTCATCTGGAAAGTCCTCCCTTTCTCCATCTTGTAAATGTCTATCTATCCTGTGGGTGACCTGGCCAGTGGCCGCAGCCTTCCCTCCCATCTCTGCCCTCTGGCTCTGCCTCTTCCCTTTCCCGTGGTCCCTCTGGTTCCAGAGACTGGGCAGATGTAGAGGGTCAGGGACAAGGACCCCAGCACTTAGCAGTGCCTGGCATACAGGAGGTGCTTGGTTGTCATTTGTGGAATGAATGAAAAATGAATGAGTGAATGAATGAGTGAAGGGGCCCCAGACGCGCCTAGCTCTGCGTTTGCTCGCACTCACTGTGTGATCTGGGGTAAGTGAGTTTTCCCCTCCAGGCCTCCAGGTCCCCATCGGTGAGACAGAGATGGACACAGGCCCTCCCTCCCAGGGCTCCCGCGTGACACCGGCGTGCTCAGCTCCGATTCCCAGCAACTGGAACAAAGGAGGTGCTACGTGCGTGGAAAAACGACTGCATGGAGTGATTTCCTCTTCCGGGAGCACGCTTTGATTCACTCCACATTTTCCTGGCAAAGTCTCTCTTGCTGGACATTGACAAGAAGATTCCAAAATTCATGGGAAATTGCAAAGGGCCAAGAAGAGTCAAGCTGTCTGGAAGAACACAAGCAGAGGGTTGATGGCAAGTTTCAGGGGCAGTAACAGGGCAATGGTGTGCCAGACATCACCGCACTGACCCGGGCAGCCCCACCCACCCAGGGATCAGAGCCCCCCCCCAGCCCGAAGCTCACGTGTCAGGCCAAAGGCGCCACTGCGGGTCTTCTCCCTAAGTGGGTTTGGGTCAACTGGATCCTCCTAAGGAAAAATATATCTTGACCTTCACCCCACAGCCCACAAATCAGTTCCTGATGGGTCTCAGGTCTGAATGTGAAGATTTTAGAAGAAACATCAGAAAGCGTCTTCGTGACGCTGGAGCAGGCAATGACTTCCTAAGCAGGCTACAAAGGGCCAACCATAAAAGGAAATGTTTATAAATTAAATTACAGGAGGATTACTAAGAAATCCTGTTCATCAGATGACACCAGTAGGAAAGTGAAAATAGGACCCTGGGGGTGGGAGGAGTTACTGGCCGTCAGCGTGCCCCACAGGCACTCACATGTAGCGTAAATAAAGGACGCCTCCAAATCAGTAATAAGAAAAAAAGGTAGAAGAACGGGCAGTGCGCTTGACTAGGTACTTTCTATACAAACTGCCAATACACAGATGAGAAAGAGTTCACCTTCATTAGTCAGGGAAAGTTAGACTAAAACCACAATGAGACACAGTGTACACTCACCAGAATGGCCAAAATAAAAAAAAAAAGTTTAAAGACAGATGATACGGCGTGCGGGGATGGGGCAGCGCATTAGAAGACGCAAGCAGCGTGGCCGGGGCTGTGAACTGGTGCAGTCGCTTTGGAGCGCCGCTTGGCAGAACGCGTGATGACCTATGATCCAGCAATTCCACTTCTACGCGTGTAGCCTACAGAAACTCTTACCTCCATTCATAAAAAGACACATCTGCAATTATCTGGAGCAGCACTATTCATAGTAACCCTGCCTGGAATCAACCCAAATGAATAAATAAATTGTGGCATATTGGCACGATCGAATACTACGCAGTGACGAGGATGGATAACAGACATGTAGACACTGCAACACGGACAAGTCTCACCTACGCGACATTGAGCGAAAGACGCCAGACAAAGACCTGTATGCCCCAAGCAGGTCAGACGTGTGCAGGGGGTTAAGCCAAGAGGGCAGTTACCACTGGGGCAGGTGGCGACTAGCAGGGTCAAGGCAGGGGGCAGAGCTTCTCAAAATGTTTCATTTCTTCTGGGGACTAGCTGGTGCATGTGATTAGCTGGTGAAAATTCAGTGAGCCGTGGGCACAGGACAGGCACTTCACTGTATGTAGGAGTTCCTTCCATAATAAAAACAAAGTCCTCTGGGGCTAGAAATCTGGGGCTAGAAATCTGAGGCTATTCGTTTCAGTTCATACCCAGTTCCACCCAGAACCTCCCAAAAATCAAGACCCAATCTACAAATAATTTTTTTTTAATCTACAAATAATTTGACAAGAAAAAAAGTATGCTACTCTCTATTGTAAATTCGGCACGGCCAGTCCGCACTCACCGAGCACTGACTGTGCTGAGCTCTGCGCCCTCGGCCTGCTTAAGGCTGCACCTTATGAACGAGTGGAGTTCCACTGGTGATGTCTTTGTTTACCTTGCAGGGTGACCCCTAAGTAAAGCAACAAAGACGTAATAGTGGAACTGTATTCATTTGTCAAGAATGGAGGCTACTTCTCTGCTGAATGGGGTAAGAAGTTTTGAATCCTGGAAGCATATGTCCCCAGTTTCTTATGCCAGTCACCGTGGAACAGCTACAGAATGAGACACTCTTAAATTTAATCTGCACTGGCATCTTCTCCCCCTCATCCGTAAGTGCAGACAGGCAACAGAGCCACCAGTCAATGTTTGCCAATTTCCAAGTTGTAAACACTCCCAGGATGGCCAGTTGCGAGCTACCAAAGTCAGGTCGCTGAGCAGAGTTGGGAAGGGACATGCAGCAGTGTCATTACGTGGTATCTCCACCTGATGGACGGGAAGACCATATAAGCTCAGAGCGTGGGTAATAGTAGAATCATTAGGAAGCGATGAGTTTTGTGTACCTACGAAGGTTACTTTTTAATCTAATTTATGCAATTGTAAGTTTGTATAATTTAATTTTCCATAATGGCCGTGGTTAGGCAGCCAACTCCCCAGATTTCTGAAACCTTAGTACTCAGCTCTTGGGAGCTAGTGTGAAGGTGGACTAATCCTCTCCTCTTCCTGCCCGGCTGCCCTCCAGGTCTGCGTTAATTCCGTTTAATGCAATCTTTCAATCCCATTCCATCTCCTCAAGCCAATGCGCTGAGGCAGAGAATGGGGGGTGCTGTACCCACTCCACCTCCCGCTAGTGGGCTGGGGAAGGGGGCAGTAGATGTGGCCACTCACTTTCCTAAGAGGAGGCTGTGCCCAGAGTCACGGCAGTGCCGGCTGCTCCCACGAGAAACTGGGAACACGCAGGGGACACGCTTCCCCTCTGAACTGTCCCACAGCCCTGGGCCCCCGGGGTCTCTCTTCAGTGGGCAACAGGCCCTGCCCCTGCTGAGTCTGGGGGTGGCTGGAAAGAGTGGTCTCATTGGGCCCCTTCAGCCTCGCATCCCCCACAGTACACGGGAGCAAGACAGCAGCGTGCTTGGGCAAGAGGGAGCAGGTCCAGGGCTCAGACTGGGGGCCAGGGGCCGAGACTGGACCGCAGGACGGGCGTGGAGGCTATAGAGCCAGACAATGAGAGGATGGAGGTGGGGAGGGGGGAGAGGAGGGGAGGGGGGAAGGGGGGAAGGGGGGAGGGTAGACGGGAATGGGGCGGAGGTGAGAAGGACAGGACGGGTAGTGTTGGGGGCTCATTATTTGCAGCGGGTCAGACACGTGGTCCAGAGCCGAGACTGGACAGGGAGAAGGCAGCGGCCCTTGTCCAGGGGACACCAAGATGCACTCTAGCCAGCCAAGGGCCCCAAGGGTCTCCAGGGGTCTCATCCTTGAGCGACTTGAGTCCCCAGAGAAGGGTGGGACGCTGGGTTATCAGGATCCTGGGGAACAGGGAAGAGCCAGGAATGGGAGTGCGGGGCTGAGGCAGGGCGTGGGCAGAGTCTTCCTAGCAACCAAGTGGCTCTGCCCCCCTTCAGAGACCCAGCTCCTGCCTGGAGACCTGTCCAGGTGGGACCAGATCTGGGAGTCTCATCCCTTCCTCCCCGCCCCCTCCACCTCCTTCTGTGCTGGGGGCCAAATCTGCTTCAAAGGAAGGCAAGAATAGGGAGTGGCATGCCTGCTGGAGACACACAGGATTGCCCAACACAAGCTGCTCTGAACTCAGGCCAGAGGAGACCTGCTGAAAAACCAGGGAGCAGGTTGGGGGAGGCTTAGGTTGGGGAAGGCTAAGGTGGGGAGGTGGGAGGGCACCCAGGAAGCAGAGGGTGAGATGGGGGTAGAGGTCCTCTGAGATGGACCTTTGGAGAATCTGAGCAGCAAAGGATGCTGGGAATATCCCATGAAGCCCATCACTGAAGGAAGCCCAGAGAGGGCGTATGGCTGAATCTCATCTCCAGCCCATCTGGGCCAACTTGGCAAAGAAACAGGGAGCAGGGTCACAGGCACCCTGGTTTTCCACCCTGGGCACTCAAGGAGGGCCAGGACAGGGCCACCTCAGGAGTTCCGAGAGGCCACTGGGAGACGCCTGGGGGACCTGTCGCTTAGTGACTGG